>NC_142047.1:21298548-21600736 GCF_982192425.1 Myodes glareolus | reverse complement strand
GTGAGTCTGTGGCAGTTAGTTATGGAACCATGGGCAACCGCATCTCTGAAATGCTCAGCCCTGCCTGGGCGTTGACTCAGCAAAGCAACAGTGTAGAGCTTGACCTGCCAGAATGTCTCCTCCCAAGCCCCCTTCAGTTTATAGAACCTGGGCACGGAAGACCTTTGTGAATCTTGAAAGTTTCAGGAACTTCCTGAAACTTGTGCACCCTTGCCTTCCTGAATCTTTTAAAGCCTCCCTCCAGGGTAGAATGTCTCAGTTTGGATGAAATCGCCATACAACGTGTACCTACTGAGATAACGCCTTTTTTACAGATACCCCATGACAGTCCTGCTTACCCCCAAGGAAGCAGCAGTTGGGAGTGGAATACCAAATGTTCTACAGTTTTGCAGCTTGTGACCACCCCAAAAGGCTCCTGTTCCCTGGAGAACAGGGACTGAAATCCATCTTGAATAAAGCAGGGTGTGGTGGGGGCTCACGGCACTCGAGGGGCTGAAGCAACAAGATCACGGGTTAGAGGGCAAGCTAGTCTGCACGGTGAGAACCTGGAGAGAAATGGGGTAGAAGACAGAAGGAGAGGAGGGACTACATGTGTGAGAGAGACTGTATGCACTAGCCCTTGCTCTGGGTATCCGTCCAAGCCTACAGAATAAAGGAAGTTGCCAGTGGTCAAGTTTCCAGGACATGAGCACAAATGACCCAGAACCGTTATCTGGTCCTGAGCTCAACCCCTTGACCAAGCTATAGCACCAAGGCCTTGGAGGTCCAGAAAGGAAAAGAGTTGAAGCTCAGACTTGAAACAGTAGGGACACCGGTCAGGAGCTCTGCCCATTTCCTTAATCTTCAGATGACCTTGGATGCCATGAAGGAGAAAGACCCCTGTCTCCCCAGGACTCAGGCAGGCGTACTGGTCAAGCCCAGACACCTAACTGTACCTTTGGGTAAGCAGCCCAGCTTCTCAGTCCTCAGCTTCTGCCTCTGTGAAATGGGAATAATTTAAACCCCTCCATAAACTCTGTGAAGACTGGAGTGAGGTGATAGCCACAGAAGCCGTTGCTGTAGGGCAGCCATTCCAGGCTCACTGGATTCCTGGACTGAATTGAGAGGATCTGTAGTCCCATCCTCAAACTGAGAAACAGGAACTTCAGAGAGGCTGAATAATTTAGTCAAAGTCATCACGTGGAGGGGCAGGTCCCACCCAGGCAGCTCCCAGAGAGAACCTGTGTCCTGTCAGAGTCCAGGGAGGAGCTGACATGGTGACGCTCACCTGTGGTGACAGCAGTCACAGGACTGGTGAGTGTAAAGTCAGCAGGAGACCCTACGTCACAAATCCAAAGAAGCCCTGCAGTCAAGAACAGCAACGCAACAAGAAGGGATCATGCCCAGGGTGTGGCTGTACTCAAGAACTGCTCATAGTTAGGGCCAGCCAGACCAACACTGGCCACTGCAGCTGTGGATCCGTTCTTCCTGACTGGGTCTCCAGACTTCAGGGTCCCCAGACCTGATGCCCTGTTCACAACCATGCAGGAGGCAGCCATACTTTGCAGGTGATATATGTCACCTTCATTAGCACAAACTTCGGCCAGCTACTGTGCTCCTGCCTCCATTTTTCTGGTCATGGACAGTCCCATGGAGCCTTGGGAGCTGAGAAAGAAGCATTCTCTCCCTCCCCTTGCAGATAAAGCTACCAAGAACCCAGTGGCTGCTGCACTGAATGAGGCCTTCCATGGTGGTGAACATAGGATTAGCCTGTGGCCGGCTGCTCAGACACTTGGGAAGCTGAGACTGGTGTGATTACTGGTCCTCAGGCTCCAAGAGCTAAGCAGAACTGAAGGGACAGTTTATGAGGATGCTGCGAACCTATATCCCTGGCCAGCTGCACAGCAGACCACTGGTTAGAAGCCTGACCCCTGGAAGGTTCCTGTCTCAATCAAAAGACTCTGTGGTCCAGATCTGCAGGCTGTGTGTCACTTTAGAAACCCGTGTTATCTCATGATTTAAGGAGAGTTCTATGGATGGCTCCATCACTCAGTGAATACAGGAGGTGGCATTGTTCACTGTGTGACTTTTGGCGAGTGACTTGAGGTCTCTGTGCCTCACTCTTCCAATGGGTGAACTGGTGATAAAAATGTCTACCAGTTGGTTACAAGATGCAGATGTAGTGTTTGAAAGAAAATGGCCCCCCAAAGGGAGTGGCACTATTAGGAAGGGTGGCTTTGTTGGAGTACGTGTGACCTTGTTAGAGGAAGTGTGTCACTGTTGGGGTGGGCTTTGAGGTCTCCTATGCCCAAGTTATGCCCAGTGAGACAGTTCACTTCCTGTTTTCAGCAGATCAAGATGTAGAACTCTCAGCTCCTTCTCCAGCCCCAGGTCTGCCTGCGTGCCATCATATCCCACCATGACGATAATGGACTCAACCTCTGAATCTGTAAGCCACCCCAAATAAATGTTTTCCTTTAAAAGAGTCACCGTGGTCATAGTGTCTCTTCTCTGCCCAGAAGAAAAGGGCAGACTCAAACTGTGGGATTTGGGGAATTAAGGTCATTGTTTCAGGGGGATGATTCAGCATGGCTTCACAGAGCACTGTTCCTGACAGATCCTGTATCCTAAGCCCAAGAGAAACAAAGGTGGGATTGATTCATGATGTCTATCACAGGCATGAGCAGGGAAAAAGAGGGCTTAGTTAGTCTGCCTTTTCCCAAGTCCGGCTGAGCTAAGATGGAGGCAAGTGATTCCGTGTGGAAGGAACTCAAGAAGTGAGTGAGGAGATGAGACAGGAAGTCAGAAGCCCAGAGATGGCATCCCCAGAGTCATCTCAGGAACACTGGGGACATGCTCTCTGGAGATCTAGCCGTCTATGTGTATAATCATATGTGTCTGTTTGGGGTGGGCTATTTTAGCAATAAGTGTCCCCATGCATGTGGAGACAGTTACACCTCAGCAAACTGTGCCCCGCCCTGGAGCAGAAAGGTTGCCTAAGCAAGGAATGAGGCAGGGAGTTCCAAGGCACAGAGGAGGTGGCCTGCCTCCCTGTCAGTCCCTCCGGCTCCTGAGTGTCTGTCTGTCCTCTGTGTATGTTCCTTGTTCCCTCCTCTGACATGTTCTGAGGTCCCAGGACTTGCTGCACCCGAGGACCTGGAAGTCTTAGGCCCCATCGAGTCTCCTCTGACCTTCCAGTCCCCAGACATCTTTGCTCTCCAGGGGTGGCCAGACACCTAGGGCAGCTCATAAACGGTGGCAAGCGGCTCCTTTCCTCTGCTTTTCTCTGTAAAAGCAGTGCCCAGGGGCTGAGCAGCTGCCAATTAGCTGAGAGGTTTGCCCCAAAGCAGGGGCTGTGCAGAATCAAGACACCTTGGAGAAAGTAAACTTATTAAGTGGAAGAGGATCTTAAAGCCTATGAAATTTACAAAAGCCCCACTTCTGGTAACACTAATGACAGGCCACAGCCTTGATCTTTAATTCACACACCGAAGCGGGGGCAAATGCTTTCCCTTTGGGTGAGGGAATGAGGCGGAGCTTCTCTTCCTCATAATTTACTTTAAATTGAATTTTATATGGGAAATTAATTTTCTCAAATCTAACCAAGAGGTGAAAAGTCGACCTAGATAGCACTGTCCTTGAACCCATCCACTGCGTTCTTCTGACACTGGGGAATTCTCTGATGGTGGGCTGGGCCATAGAGAAGGTCTGGGGATGGTAAACCCTGGCTATACTTGGATGTTTAGTCCTTGGATTCAGTGTGTGCCACGTGACAAAATTGAGAAGCTTGAAGCCTCACAGACAGATAATCTCGCAATTCCCTTGAGCCCACAGGCTACAAAGAAGGTGATGTGTCTTCAGGTTGAGTCCAAGGTCACTGTAGACTGGTTGGCTAACACTCGGTCTCATTTGGTCCCTTGACCTTTTCCAATCTTGTGCACAGCTGTCAGGGCACAGTCCCCTAATGTTGAAGGACACATGGACCATGTTTGGGACGGTAGACAGTAGACAATCTCTTCTGGGCTGCGTGGCATGTGCTCTCATTTGGAAAGGAGGTTGGAAACCTACATCTTGCTGACCTGGGAGGAGAAGTAGAAACATGGGGAGGTGTGCCCAGTGGTGGGGAGGATTTGGGTGATGAAAAAGTAATGACTGAGGTGGGACACTACTAGAAAGATCCATGCTGATGTATGGGGAGTTGATGTATGGGGAGCACGTCATCTTAGCCTCATTGTGACCGTGAATGGGTGGTCACTTGGGCTTGTCACAAAGCACAAAGGGAGGTGATTTCCAGTATGGTCCCTCCATCTGTGTTCTCAGTGGTCATTGGTATGGGGACGAAACCTGCATCTCCCCTTTCAGGAGTTCTGGTTCTCTCCTGTATGAGAGAGAGCCGGCTTGAGAGCACAGAGCAGAAATCCAGCTCTGAATAAATAGGTGAGTCTTCCCAGCGTTGTTCTCTTCCTTTGGGGGAAGAAAGATAAGGAGGAAGGGAGGGAGGGAAGAAAGAAGAGAGGGAAAAGGAAAAGAGAAAAACGAGACAAGGTCTCACCATGTAGCCCAGGTTGGCCTTGAACTCATGAAACTCCTGCCTCACCTCTGTCCTGAGTACTGTCCCAGCAACTGTGAATCACCATGTCCAGCTGTGTGCCTTGCACTCCTTGGCTCTTTTTGTGTGGATGTTTGTCCTTCTAGTAGACGTGATCGCTCAAATCTTATAGATGAAGAAACTCACACACAGAAACATTAAGTGGTAAGCCAAGTGGCGAAGTGTGTTGAGCTCAAGATACAGAACAGGGTTTCCCAGCACCACGGGCAATGCCCTTGGTCTGACAGAACTGCACAAAGCATTCTGGGAGCCAGTGGGCCCAATAACAATGCCATTTCATGGGACCCTTTCATGCATGGTTGTGATCAGTAGGTGGAGGGCATGGGTTGCATAGTTCCACTAACATCCTGGTGACACAGTACCAGGGAGTAGTGGGCACCAGTGCAAAACCTCATGATAAGGACTTTCTGCACCAGGTTTGCTGCCACCCTCAAGAACAGGGCCCGGCCATAGTGGCAAACTGCCCAGAGGGTCCTGAGGTGTCCCACAGAGAGGCCAGCAGTTGAGTTTAGCTGCACATTATAATCACAAGGATGCTTCAGCATCCTTCCCAGAACTGAGGCTAGAGCTCAGTGGTAGAGCACTTTCCTAAGCCGGTACAAGACACTGGGTGTCACCCCCAGCACAAGCAAGAAATTTGTCAGGCCTGGATCCCTCCCCAGAGGTTGCTAATTTTGCATTGCAGCTGAGACTAAGAACTTAGGAGCCAAGAGAACAGTTTTCACCCTGATGTGGGATGCCCCTCTGTATGCGGTGAATGCCATCAGTTAATAAAGAACCTTCTTTGGGCCTATTGCAGCACAGAATAGGGCAAGGTGGGAATTCCAAGCAGATAGAGGAGGAGAGAGTATTCAGAGGCAAAGAGATGCCATGTAGCCGCTGCCCACGCACTGATACTAGTAAGCCACAAGCCTCATGGTAAAATATAAAATAATGGAAATGGGTTAATTTAAGATTTAAGAGCTAGCTAGCAATAAGCCTAAGTGATTGGCCAAGTGGTGTTTTGATTAATGCAGTTTCTATGTGATTATTTGTGACCGGGAATGAACAAGCAGCCTCCACCAACACCACCCAGGGTCAGGAAACACCTTCCACCATTACTGCTGCCAAGAAAGGGCTGCCTGCCTGATAGGAATGAGCTCTCCAATGTGGAGGTATGCAGGCCAGAATCAGGCAGCTATCACTCCAGGTGCTTGGGAGGCCCTGGTCAACAAAATCTGGTGGCGCTAGATGGTCTCCATCATCTTGGGCTTGGAGAATCTGGGCTATGGTGAGTGAGTGAGTGGCATCTTGTGGGTTGAGAACAAGAAATGTAAAGAATGGCTGCACTAGAGGCCAGATCCAACAGCCCACCTTCCCCTCCAAAGGCCGGACCATCCACTGCCAGTCTAATTAAGCTGAGGACACCTGCGATCATAGGACTTTTGATGTCTATCCCCAAACCAACCCTGTGGGCTATGGTCACATGATTTTACAGTCAGAAAAGTAACACTACCCCTACCACCCATTTTATAGATAGGGAGACTAAGTCCCTAGTATGCTAAAATATTAACCAAGGTCATTCAAGACCCAGAGGCCAAACATTTCTGTCTTCCTACTCCATGTGGCTCTCTCCTACTGAGCAGTGCATACAATCATGTGCATGCTTGCTCACAACGGTGCACAACACACACACACATACACACACACACACACACAGAGAGAGAGAGAGAGAGAGAGAGAGAGAGAGAGAGTCTGCAGTTGAACCCACCTAGTAGTATACCTGAGAACATACTGCCTTGCCTTGCTCTCTGTCCTCTTCTGTCCGGTTTCTGTTACTCTTGCTACTTCCTGTGTATCACATTTTCCACTGAACAGGCTCTGGGGTCCCCCAAGTAGCTCCACCTACCAGTCTGAGCCTTACAACTCTGGGAGATGGGCTGTGCCAGGTCCGCCAGCTATAGCCTCTAAGAAGTCAGCAGAAGACGCCAGTGGAAACACCCAAATGCACAAAGGCCAGAAACCCCCCTATTCTCACAGCAGTAAAAGTTATAAAATACACCCAGGAACAAAAAACTGGGTAGTGGTGCAGGCAGACAGACGGCAAGGCCCAGCCTATGCAGGCTAGGAGCAGGCTCTATTCCCCACCTCTTCCTAAAAGCATGCACCTTTGAGCCTCACACAAGCAACAAGAGAGCTGGAAGGCATAGGCAGACAGCATTGCACAGAGGTGGAAACGGAGGCCAAAGGGGTGATAAGCAGCCACCTCGTGGTCTGGCAGAGGTGGGAATCGAGCTCGACCTGGGAGGAGGAAGAAGCGCTTCCGAAACCAGCGGTCCCGTTCTGTGGATTTGCACACATACCATGGGTCACTCCATTCTTCTGCTAAGGAACTCTGTTCTGGCTCCAGGCTGACTCCCCTGAGAAGCTAAAGTTCCCAGGTGGGCTGCAGAACCCTGCCAAGAGCAGAGAGCTCCGGTTCAGCCCAGCTTCCAAACGGCTAGCCCACAATGCGCTCCCAGCAGCTAACAGCCCACTCTCCGCTTCCCCTCTCCCTTTCTGTCCCTGCAGAGAGAACGAGAGCATCCATTTCTCAACCCCTTCCCTAGCCTTCCCTGTGTCGATGGCACCGTCTCATCTGATGGATTTATAAGCCAAACCATGGCCCCAGTTTTTCTGTGCCTTCCCGTGTGCTGCCCAGTGCAGATGTCTTAATATGCCAGCTGAGACTTCTTAAATCCACATTGAAACAACTGTTGGGTTTTTATACCGTTGTAAAACTCTTTGTAGGGTATTCATAGAAAATGTTTTATTAATTGCCATATGTTTATTGATTTCTCTTTCATGTCGGTTCTTTTGTTCTTTCTTTGTAGTGGCAAAAGATCGCTCGCATCATCATTTGCGAGTTATCTGAAATGTCAAAGGTGTCCTTTTGAAGTTTATTACAGATCACATGCCATAAGGCCCGGATGCTAGGTATTTACAGTGAGGGGGGAATTCCCGGACGGACTTTCAAAGCCCACAAAAGAATTGAGATCACATTGGCTTAAAACAAGACACACACACAAAAGAACAATTTATCATTTTTTTACATTTTTCCCCCCTGTGGGGGTTTGATATTGCAAAGACATTTCCCCAAGGACGAATGAACCAACATGCCGGTCTATTTACCCATCCTGCAATGACACTGTAGCCCAGGTTATCTCACACCATTTTTCATCCAGATCTTGCCAATTGCAGGAGATTCCTTGGAATGAAAGAAAAGGGTGGCCTGACTGTGGTGCCTACCACTCTGAGATGGTAAGTGCCCCTCCCTCCCTGGGTAACAGAGCTTATATTATTCTATTGACCAATGTGGGGCATGGGGAAGACAGGACATCGCTGGAGAAATATCTGTTCCATGAGGCAGAAGACCAGAGGACCTGATTTCTGATCCTAGGACCCAGGATAGGGGAGCATTTGGAGAAGACCAGTAAAAGGGTTTTTAAAAAATGTTAATAGCACAATCCCTCAAGTTTTAAGTATGCTCTGATGTTTAAGTCAGCACAGCATTTTCTTTTGAAAACTCAAAAGTAATTTTTTTTAAAGCCTTCCCAGGCAAACCTCACACTTTGATGTAGAGGGATTCAAATGAGATCCACCGGCACAAGCATGAGGAAACACTTCCCACCCCCATCAGAGAAGGGGGGATCCAGCTAGCTGGCACAGGTACAGCCCCTTCTCCCAATCCAAGGGCAGCCTGATGCCTCTAGGGGCCTCGACGGCTCCATCTGTTAAATGGCACGATGACCTCCAACTGACCTTGACCTCCCTGGTGATCAGGAAGAGGAGGTGTTACCCATCTGAGCTCCTTCTTGGGGACTGCCGGAGCCTCTCTGGGGGCCAGCCTCACTGCTTGCTAGGGAACCAGGATGGGTGCTGGCAAGGAGTCCCATTGGCTGGGCCTGCCTCTGAGCCATAGCTGGGATTCCTCCAGAGAATCTGAAGGGATAGGGTCTAGGCCAGGACGGCAGTACAGGAAGTGGAAACTATACAAGGCAAGCTTCTAGATGAGGGAGTGTTTCTATGGCCGCGGGAGTCCTGGACAGCCCCCACCCCTCGCTGTAGTCAGGCTTCTAGGCTTCACCTCTTGACAATTCCTGATCCTACACGGCTTCCTGGCAGTGCTGTTCCCTAGCTCCTCACCCCTCACACCCACCCCTACTTTCACCCCCTCCCCTCCAGACTCCCTACACCTCCATCCTGCTCAGGAGCCTCTGTTTCCTCAGGAACAAAATGTATGAGGCCATCAAAGGGCACCCAGGACATAGCATGCCAGGAGACCCTCACTTGAGAGTTTGTGCAAGTTCAAGGGCAGCTCATGGGACTGACTGCTTCCTTTAACCTCGCCCCACCCCGGTCTCAGCCCTGAAGGAATAGCCATGTTCTAGACCTTGAGGTGACCTGACGGAAAGGCCTATGTGTGTTCATGCATACCTACGTTCCCAGAAGGCTCTGGAGCCAGATCCTAGCCCCACCACCTTTTATCTGTGAGACCTGGGCGACTTACTTAACTTCTCCGAGCACCAGTTACTTAGTTTCTGTAAAAGAGACTCTCTGAGTTCCTCCACTGCACGTTTGGATGGCGACCTGAAAAAGCCAATAAAGGCGATGTCTAAGATGGAGCCCACTATACAGTGAGGGCATTCTGTGTACTTGCTGCTACCTGCTCTGGTCCCCCCACCGTGAAGTCCCTCACCTCTCTTCTTATCCAAAGAAGGCCCTGCTCCTTCTGGCACATGAGCCCTTCAGGGTCCTTTGCCTCTCTTGGTCGGGTTAGTGAATGAGCTCCTCACACCTGCTTATCTTCCCTGGGCCCACAGAACAGTGGGGTGAGATGATTGGCAATCAGAGGAGCCTCTCCTGGTGACTCCTGCCCACTCGATCACACAAACTCTTCCTCCCTTCCCAGAAGCCAAGCTGGCAACTGAGATGGAAGGGCAGGCCTTGCTCTGTCCCTGCTCCAAACAGACTCTGAGCTGGTACTGATAGCCAGACATCTTCCTGTCCTTGAAAGCTCCAGGCTGCAGAATAAAGAGACTTAAAAAAAAAACTGGTGGGGACCAGGGAGGGAGGACACCCCTCAAAGGGTGTTGACTATGTAGAGGCAGCAGCATTGGGGTGGGCATCTCTGAGCACAACCCTTGAGCCAGGCTTTAGGTGCACAGAACTCCATCAAGAGTATGGTGCTGGCGGAAGAATTCTCCTATCTTAAGAGAGAGTGCTACCCCGAGTCACAGCCCAGAAGCTGGGCCTGGTTGGAGTTAATTTCACCTGCTTCCTAACTGTCCTGAGAGGCTCCAGAGATACTGGGGTCCCATAGTAGTAAAGTGGCTTTAACAGAGTTAGTGGATCACGAGAGTTCTCCAGGAGCCCTGAGGGAAGATCCAGCTGTCAAATTCGGGGTTCAGGACTCTCTCCCCTCATCCCTGGCCTTCCCTACCATCCTGTCTATCATTGCCCTCTAGGGAGACAGGCGTGTCTCTTGGTTCACAGAAAAGAACCAAGTTCAACTCCAGCCTGTTCTAACTATGTGACCTTGGGCAGGGTAACTAACATATTAGTGAGAATGCCCCCTGTCTGCATGGGACCTCTACTCTTACAACAGCACAGGTGATGAAGGGAGTCCTGGGGAAGGTGCTCGGTTCAGCACTGTGGACCCTTAGCCTCTCATACCACAAATGCTCCTGCACACCCCAGATGCTCCTGCAAACCCCAAATTCTTCAGCACACCCCAATGCTCCTGCACACCCCGATTGCTCCTGCACACCCCAGATGCTCCTGCACACCCCAGATGCTCCTGCACACCCCAGATGCTCCTGCACACCCCAGATGCTCCTACACACCCCAGATGCTCCTGCACACCCCAGATGCTCCTACACACCCCAGGTGCTCCTGCACACCCCAGATGCTCCTGCACACCCCAGATGCTCCTGCACACCCTAAATGCTCCTGCACACCCTAAATGCTCCTTCTTCCTCATCTTTAATGTGGGCAGATAGTAATTACAGCTTGGGTGACCAGCAAGGCACTGGAAAGTGGTTCTGCTGCAAGGTCACCTCTGCCCCAAGTGCCACGTATACCACCGGACAGTCCCCTAAGCCCGCTAAGCCAGATCCCACAGCATAGAAAGTGCTCCAGGATACCGGAGCATAGCAGCGCAGCAGTGCGGTACTTCCTCACAGCTCACCCCTTACAACTCAAAGTGTTGGGAGTCACATGACAGCTCTGGATTTTTCCCTCCTGGTCTGGGTGTGGCCGGTGTGCAGTGCAGAGGTCCTGAGGGGAGAGTAAGATTTGCCAGCGCCCTTCAGCTTTCCCGCCTTCCTGGAGCCTGAACTGCACCACGGTCGCAGCGTGTGTAACCATCACGGGTCCTGCACAGAGGTGCAGTAGGCCCGGGTTTCTCAGTGGATCTTTGGAACAGGCTCTGGGGGAAGATACTGGACTACTCTGTGTATTTTTGACTGTCAGAATATGATACAGGAAACATCAGCACATTAAAAATAAGGCCAGCCAATGTTTTCTGGAAAACCCAAATAATAAACATTTGGTGCTTGGTGGGTCATGTCCGTTTCTATGTCAAGATTCAAGTGTTCCGCAATAGTCTCCAAAGCAGTCATAGACAGCACCTAAGTGGATGGATGGGACTGTTTCAATAAAGCTTTGTTTAGAAGCAGGTAGCAATTTGGCCCATTGGTAGCAGCCTGACAGCCCTTGATATAACAAAACAAACCTAAACCTGCAGGAAAATGTTGGGCCTTGTCTCAGTCTGCTAGCTCACTCTCTTCAGGCCTCAGTTTCCCCCACAGTAAAATAAGAGTATTGCACTAGATCATTATCTCAATCCAAAATTCCCATAAGGGTAGGCAGGAGGTGAAAGTGTGAGCCATTATCTTCAGAGGGCCTTGGACAGACTGGGGTCCCCTCACTCAACATGTGCAGAGCGGCCTCATTCCCAGGGGATGCTTGCCACATCACAGGGAAAAGTGACCCAAGGTGGCCTGGCTCTGCGGAAAACCCAGGCAGGCTGAGTTCTATGGGAAGTGCTGGCACTTTTAAAGCCCTTCTTGAAATAGAACACACTTGCAGAGAAAAAAAAAAGTGCACACATCTTAATGATCCAGCTCAGGGAATTTTCTCCTCTGAACACACCCCTGTAACTGACACCCAAATCAAAGCCTCCCTGTTCTAGTAACCAACCCCAAGGGAACCATTTTAACTGGCTTTGTTCCTGTGTTTAATGCTGTACCTCTCAGCGCTGAGTACACCGGTGGGCAAGCCTGCCATCCCTGGCTGTGGTCCTCCCCAGCAAACAGCGATTGGTTTGAATGGTTCCGGATGGTCCTTCCGGGCACAAGAGCCTCCAGTGCAAAGTCAGGGTGTGCAAAGGGGAGGGTGGGTGGGACCTGGAATGGGAGGGTGGGCCTTTCTGGTCCCCTAAAGGCCTGTGAAATAAGCAATCAGAGTGACAATTCGACCCAAGGGGTGTCCTAAGTGCCTTCGGAGGCCAGCAAGAGGAGGCCAGGTTGGGCAGGCACACTCGCCTGGCTTATTAAAACGACTTTGATCCCCGACCGCTTTGATATCCCGGGTCTTATAAAGAATTCACTTTCAGGGGTAAATATAGGTAGTTCAGAGAGATTTTATGACACACTGTACCGGCTCTTCTTCTTTAATTACTGGGGTGGGGAGGGCTGGGGGGCAGCAAAGTGCTGACAAAGAGGGGTTGGGCTTCCGGCCGCTACTGCCCATAGGGGCAGGCTGGGCCCTGTGCACCTTGAGTGAGGGCTTCCTACCAGGTCCACAGCTAACCTGCTAACTCCCGCCTGTCACAAGAAAGGTCACCGGTAGGGAGCTCAGTTAGCCAAGGGAAGCAGGAAGGATACACCCGGCATAGGACATTGGTGGCAAGCGGGCCAGCAGCAGGATGGCCTGTGACCGGTCCTTCTGCCAGCCAGTTTGGGTTGGAACACAGGGTAAGGGTACCCTGATTTAACTCAACAGGAAAACAGCTCCCTGTGTTCCTCCAGAGGGACCCTAGATGCCATGCCATCTCTTCTATTCTGGGGACAATTTATTGTGCTGTGCTCAACCCTCCACTGCGGCCTTCTCCCTCCTCTGTCCCCACACTAGCCCCTCAAGACAGACTTGAGGACCAGCAGGGCCCATGGAAAGAGCTGTCTCAGTAAGTCAGGTGACAAGCATGAAGCAGGAAAAGCATGTCATGTTTGACCAAGGGCTAGAGAGATCAGTGAGGGAGACCCAGGCTCCATCCTAGAGAAGCGGCTAGACCTGGGCTTTTAGAACCAAACACAAGGGGCTACCAATGTACAGCCACGGGTGATACTGCAGAGTCACCCACAGTACACTGAAGCCTTGATGGGCCTAGAGCTATGCTCTCCAGCTTTCATGTAAGACAAACTTCCCCATCTGTGCTGTTCACAGGGAGCTCCATCCAGAAGAGCTCCTGCCTAGCCACAGAATAGCAGGATCAAGTTTCCCCAGGGACGGCATGTGCAAAGCACTTATCATATATGTCAAGTGTTGCAAGGGCTTGGACCCCTACACACACAGAGAGAGAGAGAGAGAGAGGGGGGAGGGGAGAGAGAGAAAGAGAGACAGAGAGAGACAGAGAGAGAGAGAGAGGGGGCAGGAATGGCTTTTCTGTTGGTTCATCTCACAGGGCAGACACTGGGCTATCAGTCTATCATAGAAGCTGCTTTTCACTGAGAACTATTTTTGCAAATATGAATCCATACCATTTCACAAGAAGTCACTCTCATGATGTCCCATATTATGGATCAGAAAACTGAGGGTCCCATGACAGGTTCTGATGATGATCAGTGGCTAACGAGGG
Organism: Myodes glareolus; assembly: GCF_982192425.1. NCBI lineage: Eukaryota > Metazoa > Chordata > Mammalia > Rodentia > Cricetidae > Myodes > Myodes glareolus. The sequence goes on along the minus strand of NC_142047.1, from coordinate 21,587,270 downwards.
TGGGAGGTCAAAAGAACCTAATTTCAAATCCACGCAGATACCGACCACATCCATCTCACTACCTGTGATGCTTAATCTTGTCGATTTACCTGGGTTTGGGGTCACCATGGCAACACCTCCTTGGATCTCCCAGAGGTGTTTCCAGACAGGTTTGGCTGAACAGAGAAGACCTACTCTGCATGTGGATAGCACCATCCTGTGGGCTGGGGTCCTGGACTGATTAAAATGAAGAGCCAAGCTGAGTGCCATCATCTACCCTCTCTGCTTCCTGATGAGACTTGTTGTGACGAGCTGCCTCCCTCTCCTGCCACACGCCCTTCCCACCATGATGGATGACAATCCCCATGATCTGGGAACTAAAGTAACTCCCCCTCCCTTAAGTTGCTTCTCCCAGGTGCTTGGTCATAGCAAGAAAGCGGATCCATTTCCATCGGCCAGGTCCATAAGCACAGTGCCCTCCGACCCCATGTCCACCTTGTGGGTGCTACCGTGTACGTCTTCTATTACCTTATAGGGGCTGTTATTTTGTGTTCATGCCCATTGCCCTTGCTCCCTAGAGGCAGGTTCAGGAACAAATACACAGCAGGTGCCTCTAAGTGCCTGTTAGGTGAGTGACTATGGGGTGTAGACTTTCAGGGAACGGATATACCAGAATTACTTGAAGGTCGGTGCTTTGATTCCTTTTCCCACTAAGCGGGCTGCGTAGTGCTCCTGTCTTTGACTATGTCTACACAATAACGATCACAGGGGAGACAGGGATAAATGGTGGTTTACGTCTAAAAAATACTTCCTTTTTCTAACATGATCTTCTACGTAAGACCCTGATCTGTAATCAAGGAAGACTTTGATGATGTGACCTTGACATAGAAATGGCTTCGGGACAGGGGTAGGAGTCACACGCTGTTCATCCCCAGTGACTTTGTCAAGACCGTGTGCAGTGATTCACAGACGCTCCTGAGAAACCAACATGGGCTGTTTCAAGCAAGCAGTCAGGATGTCTATCTCCATGCCCCTTTGCCCTAACCACACATACCACACATGTATATACACATGTTCACACACACACAAACATGCACACACACACAATGTATATACACGTGTTCACACATACAAACATGCACACACACACACACACACACACACACACACACACATTCTTATAATGATGGAGGCCATTTGGTTCAGCCAGAGCCTAACAGACGTATAAGGGACCCAGCAGCAATCAGGCTGGGACCAGGATCCCTGTGTGTACTTCTCTCTTCCTTCTTCTTCCCTTGGCTCCTCTCCTTACCCTAGAGCCAAGGCAGGATTGGATATTGTTTCCAGGCCTAAATAGATAATTGCCCTTCTGGCTGGATAAAAGATGTCTCACAGAGCTGAGTGAGATATCATTAATAAAGGAGACTGATTTGTCAGGAAGGCCTCCCGAAGTGAGATTAATAAGCCGTCCCCTGGCGTTTGATGGAATCTTCAGTCCACTCCTCGCTGTGTGACTTATTTCTGCAGCGACTGCCCTATTCTGTCACTTGTCGTTCTAGGAGGCTGGCGGTGTATCTAGGCTAATGGGTCCGACACACAAAGAAGACAACGTTTCCTCCCCTTTGACAAGGGGGGAGACCCAGGGAGAGGAAATGAATTAACTGTGTTGCTCTTGAAGGACATAAGCTACCACTTCCCCAAAGGATTCGAGTGATACTCCATGTGTGGATAAGATGAAGGGCTGTGTGGTGTGCATGAGTGTGGGGTGGAGCTATGGAGGTGTCTTCACCCCAGGAGCAAGGCAGTGGTGCGATCATGCGCGTGCGCAGGATCCTGGGCAGGAACATGCTTCTCTTTGATGTGATTCTGTGTGTTGATGTGTGTGATAAGGTCAGGCGTCAACAGGCAGAAGGATGTCAGGACTGTGAATGGACAGACTGAACTTTTGTGTTGAGATTTCTAGCAGCCATTGCCTTTCTTTAGTCAAAGCTGCACTCTCCACAGAATTTTAGTGACCCAAAGTTAACCGAAGTCCAAAAACATTAGGTTGGAAAGTTCCAGAAATAAAAAAAAAATTGTAAGTTAATTTAATTTTCAAATTTGCAGTATTACTATTAGTCTTGTTGTTAATTATTGTGTGTGTGCATCGCCTAATGTGTGTGATTATGGGCACCAGTGGCACAGTGCACCTGTGGAAGTCAGAGAACTTGCTGGAGCCGGGGACGTCCTTTTGTAAACAGAGGCTGCTTGTTCGTTCCTGGTGGCTCAGACCCAACTTAATGAATTACAACATTGTTTGTCCAAAGACTCAGGCATATTTCTAGCTAGCTCTTACACCTTGAATTAACCCATTTCTATTAACCTGTGTATCATCACGATGCTGTGGCCTACTGGTAAATATTCTGGGCATCCTCCTCCTTGGGTAGCTACATGACATCTCTTTTACTTCACCTACTCTCTCTCTATATCCCTCCCAGCCTGGCTTTACTCTGTTAAGTCATTGGTCCAAACAGCTTTATTCATCAACCAATGATAATTAAACATATTCATGGCGTGCAGAGTGGAATCCCACATCATCCTTCCACTGTGGAGCCCTTGAACTAAATTCAGCCATCAGGCTGGTGCAGCCAGGGCCTTGACCCTCCAAGCCATCACACAGGCCCACAATTTCTAAGTTTTAAGTAGTTTTGAATTATAGTTACTGGTATACATGACCTGTTGTTATTCTTATGGTGTCTAATTGACAAATTATGCCTTTTCACAGGCTTGGGTGTACAGAAAAACCTGTGTGGTTCTGGGCTATCTATCCATAGCTGCAGCCACTCCCTGGGAGCCTTGAAAATGGCATGTGATTGTGTCCTCATAGCTATGGCTGTTTGTGACACATGTATGTGAGTACAGTGAGAAGGATCTTGGCGTGTTTGCCCCAGCTAGAGACTCAACCTGGTGGATATCTATCATTCTCCAATGTGACCAAATATAACTAGAAAACTTTTATCCATTTAATGCCTCTCGGCTGCCTGGGGTTTCTTTATTCCCCATGGTTTGGACTGAGTTTCTGAAGAGCAAAACTGAGGCAGGAATGGCCAGGAATGTCATTTACTGATGGAGGGAAGAAAGGGCTGTAATCCCAGCACTTCAGCCCAGGGAGCCCTTGCAGCTGTCACGCCCAGCTGCAGGGGTGGATGCCTGGTCAAGGGGACCCAAGGGTAGCATCAGAGCTCCTGAGTCACCTGCCCAGGAAGAACAGGAACTACATAGGAAGACTTCCTAGAAACAGGATTTGTTGTTGCTGTTGCTTCTCCTGCATCATCTCCTCCTCCTCTTCCTCCTCCCCCTCTTCCTTCTCTACACCTCCTCCTCTTTTCCCCCTTTAGGCTGAGGGCAACAAGGGTCCAGAGAAGATTTATGAAGGAAAGAGAGACTGACATGTTTGTGGAGCTTCAAGATAGAGCTGGACTGAAGGACGTGGTCCTTGAAGAAACCCCAATAGATCAAAAGTTGGGATATTCAGGGATGGGGGCAGCACAGAGTTGATGAAGCCACTTTGAACTCAGTGAAGAGGACCCACTTTGTTAGACTCCTGCCTGGCCCCTGACCCTTCCATCCTGCTTAAGAAGATGTGTCTTATGTCTTATCGTTCCTGGCATGGAGGTCCTCCTGGCTGCTGTCAATGGCAGCATTCAGCCACACACAGGCTCCTGTCCTCAGCCACAGAAATTCCCAATCCAAAAGGGAGGTGAATAGCTAGCTAGCTGAGAGCATATTTATAAACCCACCTCCCTGTCCCCAAAGCTGGCCGAGAAGCAATGACTGCGGGTGAGTCCTGAGACTCACACCACAGAGCCCAGGCTTGTCTGGGATGCAGGCGGGCCTCTGGGATGGGTCTATCCTGGGAAGGAACCGGGCATGGGGCAGCTTGGGTTGCACCCTCAACTCCTCCCTGCGCCATGGTTCAGCGGTTGCAGTGGCATTTCTGGTGCTGTCTCATGAAACCTGAGTGCTGAATTCTGAATTATGGCAGTGCTTAGGCTGATCCACTTGGTGACTTGGAGGAATGTGGAATGGGGCGATTCTGGCTGCCTCTGCCAACAGCAGCTCTGAGAAAGCAGCGTTTGTCAGTGGAATTAGAGGTGGTTGCCATGTGAACAAATTGAAATGAGCAGGGTATGGTTTTGTAAAGTAAACCCCTCTTGGCTTAGGCTGTCTGCTGGTGGCCTGAGCTGCAGGCCTGACACACATGTTTGCATGCGCACAGGCACACACACACACACACACATACGCACACACACACACACGCGTTTATACTCACTCTTACATCAAACACACCATGACCATGTATATCTGAAGAGAAGCCACTCTGGCCCCAGGCATTAAGGGCTCAGAACTTGAGCTGAGGATGGTAGAACACTTCCCCAGCATGCCTGAAGTCCTGGTATTGATCCCTAGCGTCACACGCAACTGGGCAGGTAGTGCACACCTGTAACTAAGTACGGAGGTGGAGGCAGGAGAATCTGCTCAAATTCATCCTCAGCTATATACCAAGTGTGAGACCAGAATGGTGGGGGAGAAAGGTGGGGAGAGGATGGGTGATGAGCTTAGAGGCTGGCTGGGTTCCCATTCCAGATACTGAGACCTAATAATGAACTTGGACAATTGATTCTACCTGATACATGAAACAGGGCTACTGAGTACATAAGTACCGCACATCCCTAACTCCAGTACTTAACTATCATGGTACTCAGTCATATGAGCATCAAGGGAACTCTATCTGTGCAAATGCCCAGAAGAGACCCTGCTTTGAGTAAGGGAGTATGCCTTGGAACTACACAGCAAGAGGCCTCATTCTTTCCTGAAGGATGATAAGCTCCTCCCACAGGCCCTAGGTCTTTCTCACAAATGACATGGAGTTCTTCCTTTCTTGTAGCAATCAAATGTTGTGTTCTAGCAGTATGTTTAAGATAAAATTGAGTTAAATGAATAAAAAAGAATGTGATAAGATATACATGTAAATGGGGCCTCCTTCTGCCCAACAGCCAGTGAGGGTCTAATCCAGGATGCCAGTACTTGCTTTCAGCACCTCAAGGCCTTTGTTGGCTTGAGGTGAAAGATGGCATCAGGGCCCTCTGAATCAGCTCTGCACTTATGAGGCCTGATAAGGCCCCGGGACCTCCAGTTACCTGCACTCAAACTTCACCTTAGCTCAGTGCAGTTCATTCATACCAGAATGCGACCTGCGCACTTCAGGAGCCCTGCACAGACAACTGCCCATCCGCTGGCATCAACCCTCTCCCCGACTTCTGCTCTGCCTCCATTTGAGGGGGAAGCCAAGCTTGGGAGACCAGGTGATCTGCCCGACAGTCCCATGTGGCCCAATTCAAAGCCAAGCCACAGAACTGCTCCCCAGTGCCACCTTCGGGCTAGGCAGCTACCTGCGCTGGCGCCGGCAGGTGACGTTGGCCCACTGTGCAACCAACATTTTTACCAAATGACGTTGAGCTTTCCCTTTCTTGTAGCAAACAAGATATGTTCTTTCCAAGAATTAATAAGTTTAAGTTAAAATTGAGTTGATTGAATGAAAACTGGAATAAGAAACAATGAGATTGTCTGTGGCAGGGGAGGACTTCCAAGGGCCCTGGGCAGGGGGACTGAGTCTCTGGACCTGGGCGCCCTGTCCTCTGGCCTCTCTGCAGGAACCTGGCCCTGGAGTCCTATCACCCTGGCAGGTTAGAGGGCTCCTTCCTTACCCTCTTATGGAGCTGCTACAAATAAAGCTAGGCCTGCCTGGCACCCTGAGCTGGGATTCTAGACATTCAGGGAGTCTTCTTTGTTGGGCAAGGTCATTTAAAGAGTTCAAACAGGGCTAGGCTGTCGTGGCAGCTTCCTGAAGTGACACTCCAAAGACAGAAAGAGCCAAAGATGAACAGAGAGAGAAAGAGACTTGCACACAGGACACACCTACACGAGCACACACGGATACCTGTAAACATTCACACCAACACTAACGAGCTCCCGGGAGTGCCTGACCCCTCGATGTATGCCATACTGTAAAAACAAGTCTGGCTAAAACACTGCTCTTCCTGTAACCTGCCTCTGTCCCAAGGCATCCTCTTGCCTCCACTCCTAGAATGGAATCCACTCAGATCCTGACAGAAGAGGTGTTGGCTCCATCTGGCCTAATTACAGGGGCCACTCAGGACTGTACCAGCCTGTGGCCTCTCCAGGCCCCTTGACCATCGCTTTCCTGTGTGCAGGGGATGCTGGTAGCCAAGGCATTTCCCGGTCGTGGTGTCCATTAGGCCTCAATTACCTAGCAGGGCCACGGCCTTTGAAGTGGCCACAGAGCCTCCGGGAGGCCATTTTTCTCTCACCTGTCACCACTTATTTTCTTAGGCTCCTGGCCTGTGGCCGGGCATTTTTAACTAATGGGGATTCAATAACCCAGCTGCACAGCAAATGCCCGCTTGGGCCCTTGGGTCCACGGTGTCATTAAGACCTCCCCCGGCACTGGCATGTACTCCCTGCAGAAGGGTTAAGCACAGGCCAAGCAGCACATTCTAGACTTTTTTTTTTATTGCCCCTCCTTATAGCCATTATCCACAAACACAACCGCTAATGAGAGAGTGAGCAACTTGGGAGAGGAAAGGTTTCATTTGGGCTGGAAAGGAAGCTGTAGCCTGCTCTGAAATAGAAGTGCCAGATCTGGGGCCTCCTCTCCCCCGGGCGCCCCTTGTGCCAGACCTGGGAGAGGCTGGAAAGAGACCTGGGGCTCTCGAGTTCTGAGAAGAAAGGTGTACCCTGCCTCCTTGGGTTACAAGGTTCCCTGCAGATCCCAGGCTGGGGATCTGACCCAGGGGAGGGGTAACCATACGACTTGTCTTACAAGAGGGGAAGAGGGTCCTGTTAGCCATTTTCCAGGACACAGATACAAGGTAGGTGCAGCCTGGGCCGAGATGATGGGGTGATCCATTTCCGATGCAAAATTCAAGAGGTACCAAAATACTAAAATCAAAATTTCTACGTTTTTGATGTCATTTTTGACAGTGTCATACAGGCACGCAATGTGCTAAGGCCATAGTCAGTCCCACTGGCCTCTCCCATCTTCTTTCAACACCCTTCTAGGACTTAAATGCAGTGGAACTTTTTTCATTTTCATTCTTAACAAATATCTTATTTTCATTGTCATATATTCATGTTGGAAAGGGAAAAGCTTCATATATTCTACCCGTGTATGAACCTGTCATAACATTCATTCTATACTGTGTGAATGTGTCATAGCCGATTACTGGACAATGCTCCATCGTGTGGCTGCACTGATGATTCCCTATCACGCATTCAGGGCATCTAGGCAGGGTCTCTAACTTGGCGACTGGGAAGAGCGTTGCAATAAACATGGGAGTCCGTGACAGAGACTGGAAAGACACTAAACAGTTTGATGTCACTTGTTATGAAAGCTTGATGACTTGGGTACGATCCCTGGGACTCTCTGACTCCATAGAGTGGTCCTTTAACCCCCACACATGCACAGGGACATGCACCATGCACACCCTCACGCCTCATACATGCACATCAACAGTAATAGGACTGGAGGGATAGCTCAGCGTTAAGAGCACTGGCTGTTCTTCCAGAGGCAAATCCCAGCAGCCCTGAGTTCCAATCCCAGCAACCACATGGTGGTTCACAGAGTCTATGACTGTAATTCCATGGGTCCCAATCTCCTCTTTCTGGTGTACTGATGTCCATGCAGACAAAACACCCATATACATAAAATAAATAAGCAATAATAATAGTTTTTCTTTTTAAAAAATCTATGAAAAATAATATCAAAAGTCTAAATAACAAAGACTCCAACAAGACCAAGATTAGAAGAAAGAGAGGGTGAGTCCCCGAATCATAAAATTCCAGTCTGTCTTTAAAATCATCAGCACCAAGCTCATCATGGACATTTTGCATTCATTCTTATTTTTAAAAATAGTGCATTCAAATACAACTTTTCTTAATTATAAGCTGCCCCAAGGCCCTCATGAATCACATAAAACAAGGGCATTGCCTCACCCTAATCCTGCACTTGCCAACTGCATATGGAAAAGTAAAGCCATCCCTGGCCCCTACTTTGTCCTTTCCCTCCAGCCTTCTATGCTCAGACAGAGAGAAAAGTCTCAGTGCCGCCCTCTCGCCCTCTCTCTCCTGAGCCTCTCCGAGGATTCTCTCTAATCCCTGAATATGCCATCCCTTACCCTATAATGAGGACACTCACACCTATGTCCACTGAGATGAGCCCTGTGCTAAGGGCATCGCAGGCCCTCGCTCAGTCAATAAGCTCAGTACCCTGTGGTCCTTTGCTCACAGATGGAGAGAATGAGAGGCAGCCAGCAGTACACCCAGGTCGCTCACTGGAGGCTTGAACTGACAGCATGGCAGAGCGATTGTCGGGATTCCTACTGACTCCATCATCAAAGAGCTACCACGGGACTAGCGGTGACACTTTTACACAGTGACCACAAGGACTCAGAATCACATCAGTCCAGAGCGGCTAGTGATGGGGACCATCGCAGATGGATGCAGGGAGGGATTGTGATACTGTGGGTTGTGCGCTCAGCTCCTTGATGGGTCCCTGAGATGACTTGATTTTAGCACTGTAAATCCCTGGAAATTCTTCAATCCAGAGCAAACTGTGATGTGCCTTTGTAAGGGGACATGTTCAGTAAATGTTCATAATATTAATTTCTCATGGAAGAGGCTTCTGTGTTGAGACAGAGTCCCATCTCTCCTCTTCTTAGGATGCCCCTGATGTCATCATTGGGGGCTCACCCTGTGACTTCATCAAGTCCTGATTGTGTCCTTAAGGCCACAACCTCAAGTGCTGTTATCATATGGATCTGACGGTTATGATTCTAATGCTAAAGCTGTTGGGGAGCACATTCAAATCATAGAAAATTTTAAAATATTACCGTGAACACAAACCATCGGGCCAAGTCAGCCTATAACAGAGGAAACAGGCACACACAGAGAGAGCATGCTGTACCAGCCCAAAATACCAGTGATGGAGAGAAGCAGGGCTCATAGCAGGGCCTGGAGAACGGCTTTTAGAGGAGGTTGGGTATTCTGGCACATTCCATCACTAGGAAGAGACTACACACACCTTTTGTATCTGTGCAGCAATGTATGTCAGAAGGCTCGTGAGTGGCAGCCAGGCTTTCTGGGTTTCACTCTTCAACTACACTCAGTTTCCCTACCTATCAAATGGCTAGCCTCTCTTCTCCCACCTCCTCCACAGACTCCCAGGGCTGTCATGAAACTAAAACGCAACTAGAAACATCAGACCATTTGCAGACCTGATCGTGTTTCTGCAGATGGTAGGGGTACTTATGAAAGACTGAAGCCCAGGATTGGCCCTGAGGTTGGCATTAATACTGCTAAGTCAGTTTCCAAATGTTAAGAGTCCAGGTTAGCACTCAAGAATGCAAAACTTCCTCTAGCAACTTGATAAACAATAAAACACATGTACCAAGACAGCCTGGGCTACAGAATGAGTTCAAGGCCAGCCTGTGCCACTTAGAAATACTTTACCTCAAAATAAAAGTTAAAGTGGTCTGGGGATAGATAGTAGAACACTTATCTAGCATGCCCGGGGACCTCCATCCTATCTTAAGTATTGAAAAATAAATAAATAAATAAATAAATAAATAAATAAATAAATATACTTAAATTCATAATTTGGTTTCAAAGGTAGTCACTGGTGATAAATAACTCCTTTTAGGCAAAGCCAAGTAAGTTCTTGGCAGGCCTAACCATTCTGAAGGTAATAGTTCTAAACTTAAAAAAAAAAATACAAGTGCAAAAAGTCCCACCACATTGATCCTAAGGGACTAGAAAGTGAACCAGCCAGGCAAATTTTTACAAGTTGACCCTTGAGAGAAAGGAAGAGCAAAGTGAGTTAAACTAGCTGCGACTTTCAGCTAGCCAACAGCTGACAGCACACGAGATATGGTTAAACAACAGGAGAAAACACAGTGTTTGGATGGAAGCAACAGAACTGTGTCGAGGGCTCCAGTCACCAGCAAACACAAAGAGGGCATCGTTTAACAGAAAGCTGAGCAGGGAACCCCAACTCTACATGGCAGTTTGCCTACATCTCAGCTTCACGAAGGAAGGACATAACTAAGATTCAGTTCAGATACCAGAATGTATGCTCCAAGTCTAACAGAGATACTTGCTTGGTAAATGAAGCAAGTGAAAGCTCGGCGTTCCTCAGAAGAAAAGAACACAAGTCCAGAATTCCCACCATGTGACATGCACGAGGCTCCCAATACTGGAGTTCCCACCATGCAGTATGCACAGTCCTCCCAATACGAAATTCCCACCATGCAACACACACGATGCTCCCAATACTGGAGTTCCCACCATGCAGTATGCACAGCCCTCCCAATACATAATTCCCACCATGCAACACACACGATGCTCCCAATACTGGAGTTCCCACCATGCAGTATGCACAGCCCTCCCAATACGTAATTCCCACCATGCAACACACACGATGCTCCCAATACTGAGATCAACAATTTCACAGCCTAAGAGAGAAAGCAGAAACAATGCAGCCATTCTTCTTGTTCATTTATCTATTTGCTTTGGAATGGGATCTTGTTATGGAGCCCAGGCCAGCCTGGGACTTGAGATCGTCTCTCTTCCTCTCCTCAATGGCTAAGACTTTTAGGTGCGCTACCAACATGTCTCCATGAGCATCCATTCATGAGCAGAAGCACAATTAATGGAGACCGATGCTGAGATTACTCAGCTGTTGGAATTAATAAATAAAAATTGTGAAGCTGTTATTGTGAATGTACTCACGGGCCAAAAGGGAAATATGTTCATAATGAATAAAATCTTATTGGAAAAATAAGATTGCATAAATAAAATTCTAGAGCCTAAAAAATGCAATATCTGAAAAAATTAATTTATTTGCCCTGATAACAGAAGTTTCTCTCTGAAGAACAAAGATTGTGAACAAAAACTAGAAAGGCTCCAGTATGCTTGGTTCAATATCAAAAGATCTTTGATGCATGAAACTGGAGGCCCAAAATAGAGAGAGATAATAAAGCAGAAAACAAGTTTGAGGAAATAATGCCTGAAATTTCGATGTGATGAAAAACACATACGCAGATTTAAGAAGCTCAGTGAATCCCAGTAACGGTACAGTCAAAGAAAACTGCACCAAAGCATAGCATAATTAAACTCTGGAAATTTGAAAAATAATATGAAAACCATGAAAGAAACTAAGAGGGAAGTGCTATTAGAAATTGGTAAATGATTTAAAATTTTGTTAACTTCTGATAAAAAAAAATCAAAGAAGGTAGTGAATAACATTTTCCCATACTAAAAGAAAGATGGTGAATACGATCTAGGGTTTTTTTTTATTATCACATTTATTTTTGTGTATGAATACACGTGAATACAAACACACGTTTCCATGTACATGATATGGTATATGTGAGGAGGTCCAGGTTGGTTCTTTCTTACTTTGTGGGTCCTGGGGATCAAACTCAGGTCATCAGACTTGACAAGTGCATTTAATTAGTGGGTCATCTCACAGACCCACTAGAATTACCACAACCTAGAATTACATATACACTAAAATATCTTTTAGTAGTGAAAGTCAAACAGAAATAGTTTCAAATAAAAGAAAGTGAAGGGTCTGTGTCCTGATCAGATATGTTCTACAGAAAATGTGAGAGAAGTTTCCTCAGGTTGGAGGTAAACAGTTTCATCAACAGCAGCTATGTAGGTAAGTGTGCAATGCTATCATTCTTTTTAATTTTTTTAACATTTGTAGTGTTCTTTAAAGCAAAATAACACAGCATTGCAGTGAGTATTCATAGTGCACATGTGTGAAATATGTATGTGTATGGCAGCACAGCAATGGGATTCAGTGCTGGGGTGGTGCATGGATCTGTAAGGTTGTGGGGATTTTGCAAGTAGCATGGTATAGAGTGAATGACCGTCATAGCCCTTTGGAGGCACTACAGTGAAATGCCATAAGCTGGTAGCTTTCAAAAACAACCAGCAGAGCTCACAGATCTTGAGACTAGGAAGTCCATTGTCAAGGAACTGGCAGAGCTGATGCTTGGTGGAAGGACCAGCAGGCTCTCCAGGGTCATTCATAGGGAATGAATCATTCACCAGGAAGCTCAGACCTCTGGATGTAGCCCCTTCCCATCTTCTGTGTCACCACTGTGGAGATTAGGGGCTCAACACATCAATCTAGCAGGCAGAAACATTCCCACTATAGCAGAAACCTATGCCAAAATCCTCAAGGCACCCTCTGAAAATATAACTTACAATATATACAGTTTATAAAAATGTAAAATTAAATTTTAAAAGTGTAACAAAAATAATCAAAAAGTAAATCAGAATAGCAAGGGCAAAGATACAAAACCTAAGAAGACAGAATAATGATAAAGTGGGAGACTTCAAGCCAGTCACATAAATACTTTTCATTAAATGTGAATGGAAAAATGTGGTATATCTACACAATGGAGTACTACAGAGCAGAAAAAAACGACATCTTGAATTTTGCAGGAAAGTCGATGGAGCTAGAAAACAACATTTTGAGTGAGATAACCCAGACGCAGAAAGACAATTATAACATGTACTCACTCATAAGTGGCTTTTAAACATAAAAACAAAGAAAACCAGCCCACAAATCACAACCTCAGAGAACCTAGACAACAATGAGGACCCTAAGAGAAACATACATAAATATAATCTACATGGGTAGAAGAAAAAGACAAGATCTATTGAGTAAATTGGGAGCATGGGGATTTTTGGGGAGGGTTGAAGGAGAGAGGAAGGGCAGGCAGGGGAGCAGAGAAAATCATAGAGGTCAACAAAAATCAATTTTAAAAAAACCTCCCTCAAAAAGAATGTGAATGGGCAAAACACCAATTAAAAGGCAAAGGCTGTAAAACTAAAGATCAGAAAAGCTGCCTGAATAAGCACAGGTCTGAAGGTAAAAATATAGCTTGCCAGCTGTTGAAACGTTGGATCCTGACCTGAGTTCCATCCCTGGATCTGAGTGGGAGAGAACTGAATTCAAGGTTTTCCTCTGACCTCCATGTGCACATGAGGACACACATTTCACCCAATACATACTCAATAAATAATACAAAATACATAAAAAGATGAATGACTGTTTGGCAGCAAGTCCCAGGACCCTCTCTGTCCTCTCAAGGCCCTACCCTTACAACCTAGATCTATGTGGATCCTGTACGTGGGGTCAGAGAGCCCAGGACCCTGTGCCAGCAAAAAAGGCTGCGTGCAATCTATTTTACTGTCTGTAGTGCTTTATCCGCTCCCAATGCTTTTCATATCACCCCAGGATCAGGGTAAAGAGTGCACACCAGTCATTTCCACACTTTACACTGGGCTTGGCCAACCTCTGGTTCTTTTCAGCGTGTGTTCTTTGTACATGTGATAAAGCATGTCCTCATTTGTTGAAAACAGACCTCTCTCTTATTAACAATTTAGCTTGAAATCCCACGATAAACTCAATTATTCTGATGCTTCCACCAAAAAAAAAATAGTTAAATTAAAAAACAAGTTATATAAGAAGCACAGAGGAATGCACCCAGTAGGCTTGACAGATGAGTAGATCGCCACACGTCTCCTGATTACGTCTATTCTCCATGATTGTGTCTTCATTGTGGTGTAGAAACGCTCCAAACTAAGAACAATAAATCATAATTAAGCACTTGAGAGGCTCAGGGCTTTGTGCAAGGTACTTTAAACTCCACTTGCCCTTTCCACAAGCAACTGATGTCTACAGAGTGTGCTCATGGGGTGCGCAGTGTGTTACATGTGTGTGCATATGTGTGTGTGAACATGGGCATATGAGTGCATGAGGGTGTACATGTGAGACTATGTGTGTATATGATTGCAGTTATATGAGGACTGTGAGTTGAACATATGAACGTGAGTGTGTGGGTATAATATAGGAGTGTGATGTGCGTGAGTTCGTGCGCATATGCAAATACGTGTTTGCAAGCATATGTGTATGAGTATAGTCACCCATGTGAGTATGCAGGCATGAGGTGTGCGGATATCAGTTTATGTATATGAGCACATATGACTGTGTGTGTGTATGAGTATACACACACACACACACACACACACACACACATATATATATATATATATATATACAGGTGAATAAGGCATACATGTGCAGGCATGAAGTGTGTGGGTGTGAGATTATTTGTCTATGTATGGCATGTATAAGTAAGAACATGTATGAACACAGGCATGATTATGAGTGTGCAACTGTGAGGCATGTGTGATGAACTAAGAATAAGTGTGGTTTTGGATGCATGTGTGCATTGTGTTTGAATGTCTGTGTGAATGTGGCTGTGTGTACTTCATATAGATACAGGTGTATGAATGTGTATAGATTTGTGTGCATGAGTGTGTATGTGTGCATTGTGTGTAGACATGGGTATGTGAGTGTTGAGGAACACAGGGTGAATAGACAAGTGTATACCTCATTGGTGAGCATGTAGGAGTCATATATGTCTGACCCAGTCATTTCACAATGTCACATTCAAGGTTCTCTCTGGTACTGGAGGCAGGGGGGGCACTCTTAAGAGTTTCTGTCCAACAAGAGGATGAACCATTCTGTGACAAAACCGGGACTGGGCTTTGTCTCCACACATGGTGATGCCAGTGGCCCCGGCGTCTGTGCATAGAGGTCAGCAATGAGGTTTCAGAGACACTCTTGATTACTTCCTGTGTAACCGCCGACGGCCAGCTTGAGTCTGACACCTTTCTAAACATAGCGCGGGAGAAGGACTGACATCCCGTACGTCACCAAAGCCACTTTCGTACCCACCCAGACAGGACCACAGGCCAACAGGAGCCACTTTTAGCCACCTTCAAAGGGGCCCAGAATGGATACCATGCCCGGGCCCAGGGAGGGCATGAAACAATAACCTGGGACCTGACCAGAGAGGGACCTCTGGAGCATGACATTCATGGGCCCAATGCCCTGGGTTCAGGTTGTGCCTGTTCCCTTGGAGCACGGGAGCCCATCACTCCTCAA
Organism: Myodes glareolus; assembly: GCF_982192425.1. Taxonomy (NCBI): domain Eukaryota; kingdom Metazoa; phylum Chordata; class Mammalia; order Rodentia; family Cricetidae; genus Myodes; species Myodes glareolus. The sequence goes on along the minus strand of NC_142047.1, from coordinate 21,572,200 downwards.
ACTCTCCTTAACAAACAGATGGGCACAGCTCTTCCTGCCATGTGGAGCAGGACTTGCTATGGGACTTGGGGTCCTCGTCTTTCCCAGTCTTTGCTCTAGTGAGTCTCTAGAAAGGCTGAGTCAGAGAAATAACATAGAGCTGTGTTCAACTTCACATATTCTGTGTGATTAGGGAGCCCATGTCCCTCAGCTGCCCCTCTGCCCTCACGGACCTTCAGTGATTGCTCACAGTCACTGGTCTTTGACACCAGGGGAACAGAATCCAGTGTGAGATGCTTGAAGCCAGCAGAACCGCCCGACCATGGTCCCCGAGAGTGCTGGGGAGCCTGCTTCCTTCCTCTTGACACACACCTGCTCTTCCCAATGGCGCAGAAGCAGCCCTGCTGCCCTCAGGCTCCTGTCAGTCCAGATTAGCTCCCTCCAAGGTGGCAGAGATGAAATGTATCTCACGGTGGCAGCTTCACCAAAGCAGACGTGAGAGAGGCCAAGCTCCATCCTAGGAGCCAGTTGGTGGCTCCTCAGGTGCCCTCTGGAGGTATGTGAAATTGAAGGTCCACCCGAGACTTTCCTAAATCCTACTCACCAAATAACCTTGTACCCTAACAGGCCAAGGGGCAGATGGTTCTTCCCGAGTGACCGATGACTCTCTCAGTACCACTGGACCACAGGAGAGATGGGATGGAGCCTCCATCTTGGCAAACCCTTCAGCCCTGTCTTCCTTAGATGAGCGTGGCTATGCCAAGGACCGATTCAGGGACCAGACCCTCTGCCCGTCTGCCCACATGCTCCGCCTCCCGTGATAACACAAAACTCAGTTGCCTGGAGTTGGAGAATCCTGTGTTTGCACCCAAACTCTACCCCAAATTAGTATGCAGCTTTGGGCAGGTATTTTTCGAACCTCAGTTTTCACATCTGTGAATGGGGATAATAGCGCCCACTTGGCTGGGGCTCTAACTGACTCCTCCACCAAGGCTCCTTGTCCCCAGCAGGGGCATGGTTCACCTCCTGTTCCACTGATGTCTCTGTGTAACAATAAGCATGAGAGAAAGGTGATTGTGAGTGACAGAGTCATCCTGAGAGGCAGCCTAGATGGGCTTGTGGGAGCCGGGGGGCTGCGTGTCTACTTCTCTGCCAGCCATGTTCCTTGCCATCAGCGACATCTGGCTTTCACCCTGGATGTGTATTAGGAATGATTACGTGTCCCTTTAAATTCTCGGAGCTGTCGCTAATGTGCTGGTGCCAGTTTTGGTGTGAGGTTTGCCCTAGCCGCTTCAACCGCATAGCCCCAGTAGCTCCCTAGGGAACTCACGAGGAGCCACCTGCTCTCCGTGGCATATATTCCCATAGGGAGCATCTCTCCTGGAAAGAAGGCACCCAGGAGGAGCTGCCACTCCAGATACCTGCCGCCCCTTTCCAAGGGGTGCAGAGAGAGGAAAGCCCTTTCTAAAGATAGCTAAATTGGTTGAAGATTAGAAAAAGTGAAAAAGAAAAAAAAAAATCAGCTTTGGGAAGAGAAGGGAGCCAGGCTGTGGAGTAGGGCTAAGGTCTCATACTGCTGACACTCTGGTGAAACAGGACAGGCAGGAGTTGCCTCATAAACATCACAGAAGCAGAAACTGGGCTCCCCTCCCTCCGATGTGTCTCATGCACATGTGTGGGCAGGGGCAAATGTGCTGGAGATGCTGGCTCCAAACCACAAGGATCCAGTAACAAGTCCCAGTTATCGCAACGACCCAGAATGTACGCTCCCTGAAGCCTGCTTCTTGACACCCTCCCTGTCACCATTGCTTACTGTGTGGGCACCACACTGCCAGCTAGGGACTCTGGAGCCCATGTCTCCAGCCTTGGGCACACTCTTCCACCTCACCACAGGCACAGGGTGCACTTATCAAGTGTGTAGTTGCCTTTTGGGGACTTCTCCCATTTGAGAACATTGGGACTAGCTTGACATAGTGGTGCACACCTTTAACCCCAGGACTTTGAAGGCAGAGGCTGGTGGATCTGTGAGTTCAAGACCAGCCTGGTCTACATAGCAAGGTTCAGGACAGTCAAAGCTACACAGAGAAACCCTGTCTCCAAAAACCAAAATAATAAGAGAGCCTTAAGAATGATGCCAGAGATGTAGCTCAGTTGGCAGAATGCTTGCCTACTCAAGAGGCCAAAACAAGAAGATTAGAAATTGGGAGTTGAGGGTACATAATGAGACTGTCTCAAAACATAAAAAGAAACACAAAGCACAAAACAAACAAACGCATCAAGATTCAGCATAACAAGCAGGGTTGCTTTATCTTGCCAACTGCAATCATTTGCTAATGTCTGGCAAAGTAAGAAGCACAGGCTAGGTTCAGACCCAGTGAGGAAAGCTGCCATGAGAGATTGGTCATCCATTATTAATGTCTGCCACAAGTATGAAAAGAGAGGGGGCAGGGAGTGTGTCGAATATTTACACATCTCTCTCTAGTGCATTGTCAATGCTCGTCCAGAGATGAGTGTGGCCCCGTGCCTCCCAGAGACCGAGGCAGGACAAATGCAATGTGGCTGCTTTTAGGTGCTGCGGCTGTGTCTACCTCCCAGTTTCCTACTGAGTTGGAGATCTGGATTCCGTGTCCCCTTGCTCCCTGCAAAGCATCCTCACATATGTTCCACCTCGGGAGAAGATGCCCGTGTGATCACAGGCAGCAGTGAGAACCATGTACACCCCTATTGTGACCTTGGACTGAGTGTATAATGGCTGGGATCAAGGGACACGCACAAGGGTGGTGGGCAAAATTCAAGCAGAGGGGCCATCTCTGGACCTGAGCAGGGACAGTCCTGGGTGCAGAGGCCAGTCTGCCACCAGCTCCCTGTAGAACCTTGGAAAGGTCTCTTTCTCTTCCTGACTTCTCAGTTCTTACGTTTCATCCAGGCTTGCTAACCTCATGATGAAAGGCAGAAGGCCATGTTCCACAGGCACTCATCTGGACTCATAGGACCCTCATCTGGCTGTGGTCCTCTGCTTATTTTGTCATCGTCACCGCGCCGCGACACATAGAGCTGACGTTACTGCCTACCTGTCAAGCTGGTTCCAAAGACAGCAAGACTTAGAAATGGGCAGAGCCCCACCTGAGGAGTGAAGGCATCGTCCAAGAAATTATCTGCAGACATTCACATTGAACTTGACATCTCCCTCCTCTGGTCCCAGCCACACTGCATTAGTGAGGAAGCCAGGAGAAGTCCTCGGAACCCTGAGAGAGATGACAGACTGACTCCTGCTGAGGACAGCCTGGCCCCACACCCAGGCTAGGTTTGCTACACGCTACTTTGTCAAGGGCCTGGAAGTCAGGAGTCACCTGTAAAGCCACTCCTGGAGCTGGGCTGCAGACTGCCCTTGACCTCCACATTCTGTGCATGAACCCTGACCCTTGGCCCACTTGATCAACCCTCTTTCTACAGTGCAAAACAGAAGGGACTGTGCCCGCCCAGACTCAACTTCAAGGTCCCAAAGGGCCTCAGCTTCAAGACTCAAGGGCTCATAAGAGGGCTGTCTGGGTTTTAATCAGCTGCCAAACAAGACACTTGGATCATGCCCAGTGATGGCTGACCCAGGCATTTTCCATAATTGGGATCAAGTGCCCTTCTGGTCTCAGGAGAGTAGAGACAGAGCACAGAAGAGCTGTCACCTCAGCCTGTCAACTTTCTGGAAGGTCAGAGTGTGTGCTTCCAGACACACTGCAAGCCACACCTGCATGCAGTGTGACTGTCCCTTGTTCCTTCCCTGTGGTACCCCCTCAGTTTCCAGCCCCAGTGATGGGCACATTGAATGCACTAGGAGGCTGCCTCACCCCACAACACAGCATGGCCCTTCTGGCTCCTTAGTCTTCCCTGACCCAGCTAAGCCACTCAATGCAGATGCCAACAATGAGCCAGCCACATCTGGGATTCTGTCCCAACTCTGTCCCTTACTAACCAAAGGCAAGCCTCCAGTATCCTTGAACCCATTTTCGTGTCTGTGAAATACACATCTTTGTATAGTTCACCAGGGCACTGAGAGGCTTGACAAGGAAGAATGGCATCCACTGTCTGGTCTGATGTCTGTCTAGTGTTGATGCTCTGAATGTCCAGCCCCGCCCCATTCTTGAGTCTCTGAAATCATGAAGAAAGTCATTGACACCCTCATCCATGTTCACCCCAGTACCGGACAGATGGATTGTCACTTTTCCGTGGTGAAAACAGACATTAGTAAGAGTGTCCACCATCTCCCAGGTCCCTGTGCCTAGTCCTGTGTTGAGAGCACACGAAGGGGGCTTCCCTCCTCTGCGTGTGTCCCCTGTCCCTCCCAGAGGAACACCACCACCACCACCAGCCTCCAAGTGACTCTGCTGAGGGAGGGCACTGTTCGCAGGGATGACTGTGCTCTACCTGGGCCTCTAAGATGTTCTGAGCTAAGGATCACCATACAGCCCCACTGGCAAGAGCCTACCCCTTCCCAATGCTCTAGGATGCTTCCTGACCTGTCTATACCTGGGTCCTGAGTGCTAAATCCCTTTATAAACTATGATACAATGCACACAATGCAACATTGGTCGTTTAACCACTTTCAAGGTCAATGCAGTTGAGTTTATTGCCAATGTTGCGCAACCAATCTCGAAGATGCTTGCCCCGTTCCTTCTTCTACAAGTCTCTGTTCACCGCCACATTAGCTATTGTCTCTTGAGTTTCACTGTCCTGGGTCCCTCCTCTAAGCAGAGCACAGAGTTTGTGACAGGATGGCTTTCTATCACTTGACAAGCTGTCTGGACACTGTGCACATCTTGCAGTGGGTATCCTAACTTTCCTACTTTTTGAAGCTGAATAGTATTCCGCTGTGTATCCATACCATATGCTTGATCATTAATTCTCAGTGGATATTTCTGTTGCTTCGGCTCTTGATTTTTAACTACTAACTTTGCTCCAAGCATAGTTCTGCAATTATCTGCTTAAGATCCTGCTTTTAATTATTTAATGTCTACTCAAAAGTTGGATTACAAGACCATATGGGAATACTATTTTTAATTTTTTGAAGAATTCTTGCCAGAATTGTAAGTTGAACTAATCATGGTGAAAGCAGTTACTCTCCAAGCATGAGGAGGTTCACATTTGTTTTTCCTACATACTGCAGCATCCCAACCAAAGGACGTTCTAAGAAAGATGCTGCAAGAGTGAACAGGTCTGTGTCCCAGGGGTTGGACAGGCTGAGATGCCGGGCCAAGAGCACAGAGGACTTTTCGAGCAGACAGCTCTTTCCCACAGTGCCTTGGTGGTTGTCTGTCATTACGTGTCCCAACCAATGGAACAAGCACCATGGTCAAGACAGAGCCCTAATGCAAGAGATAGATTTTAAGAACTAGTAACGAGTGAGCATGGGGTCATTCTTGGTACCAAATCTGGTCCTCTATTGGGCGATGTGAATCACCATGGAGACTCTTTCCTGAAGAAGCGGGGATTCGTGAACATGAAATAGATCTCTGAAGTTTGCTGTGAACTTGAAAATCCTCAAAAGAAACAAAAACAAACAAACAATTTAATTTTAAATCTATGCCTCTGTATTATTTCAGTGGATCAGACATATGCCCAGATATGACTGTCTTGTAAGCAAAGGTCTCCAAAAGTGGTCGGTGTTGGGAGCCGGGAGGGTTCAGTTAGTCTTCAGTGACTCAGTTAGCCACTAGTAGCTAAGGTGTTTGAAGGACAGATGGCAAAGATTACTGTTGCTTTAGACAATGGTGATAAATATTATCTGTCTATGAAGATATTAATGGAGACTTAGAGCCCTCTCCTTAAGCACTGAAGCCGTTGGGGGAAATGTCAAAGAGCTAAAAAGCAAATAGCACTCTCCTGGCCCAGGTTCTTTCGTTCTCAGCTCTGTTGACCTCTAGAGCCAGATGGTTCTCTGTAAGAGGGAATGGGCTTTGCTGGGAGTTTGGCATCTCTTGACTACCACTGTATGCCAGGAGCACCTCTCCACAAATTATCAACCCACAATCTCCAGGTATGTCAAAGGTCTTCAGGATAAAGGTGTAGAATCAATTTTAGTTGACAACACTGCTGCCCTCTGCCACATGCTTGGTGACTATTGGAGCTATTTGACCAAAACACCACCTACATTTTAGCTAACTGAAGGATCCCTAGTCAGGAATGAAGTAAGAAGGATCCTGGGAAGGGGGACTGGCTAAAATTGTCTTTTGTGCTAAGCTTAGAAATGGCTAGAGAATTCTGTGCAGAGAAGAACCCATGCCGAAACCGGTGGGGTTGATTTAACCTTTAAGCCAAAACAGCTTTCCAGAGTTTTCCTGACTGCTGCTAAGTGTTGGCTACGATGCATTATGGGTATTCTCCATTGCCCATTGAAGTGCATCATATAAGGCCCTGACATTCCGTGTGTGATCTGAGAAGATGGCATCTCAGAGATGCTCTAAAGAAGGACATTCACCAAGAGTGTGAGGCTCCAGGGCCAGAGTGCAAATGTGTGAATGGTTCTGAAGCTGGGTTGTCCAGCCCTATCTATAGCGTGGAGGGTTTCTCTAAGAAAGAAGTACCAAGCTGTCTGTCTTGGAGTTCATTCATTCCCCTCCCACAGACCTACCGGCGCCCTGTACCGGTGTTGAGTGGAAACAGCATCTCTCTCAGAAATCCAGCTATGCCAATCCATCACCATCCTGTTTTCCAGCATCCTGATAGCTAACTATTCTGACAAGTTAAGCCTGAGTCAGGCCCAGATTGTTCAGGCCAGTCTGTCCTGTGCAGAACACTGTCTAAACTCCTTACATCCCTTGGGCCACTGAACACCCAGAACCACTGCTGGGGGTGGAGCACCACTCTATCCCGGTAAGAGAGGGTGCCTCAAGTGTTTGTTGTAGAACAGATGTGAGGGTCTCTTAGCATAGCCAGCTTGGCATGACAGAGTGTCTTTTACATTCGTTATCAATGACCCAGAAAGTCTTCATTGTCTGATTAAACCACCATCTAGAGGGAGCATCCTCAGGGCCCCAGCAGAGGCAGGACTGTGCATAGGGAGCCCAAGTGAAGGGCAATGAAATTTTGGAGCTGGGAGTGAAACTGGAAAGGTTGTGTCTGCAAAGTCATGGTGAGATGCCAGGCTGTGGAGTCCATGTTCTGGCCTCTAGATTCTGGCTCGGTACTAGAAAGGGCTTAGTGTGACTTGTGAAGGTCTCCTTACATCTTTGCTCCTCAGAATCTTCCCCTCTGCAAACAGGGCTGATGACAGGTCTCTGAAAGAAATGAGTTGCATACAGGACATTCTAGAACACTCCCTGGCACTCAGCAAGATCTTCTTACTGCCAAGTAATTTCGGCGTGGGAGGAGACACTCTGTGAATCTCAGTTTAATGTTGGATGAAGGGACGAGGGGAGACTGGGAGCTGTGTGCAAGGGACAGTGCCTGGACACAGCAAGGTTCAATAAATCAGCAGAGTTGCTTCTGCATTATTGACAACCACATCCTGATTCTAACATCTCTGCCTCCTCATCAGGTCGATCCTCTGACTCGCCAGCATTGGAAGACCTGGAGGCTCTTCTCAGCTCGAATTCCTTTCAGTAAAAAGATCTGTGTGCTAGGATGCGTATTGGTGGGATGGATCAGTGTGCTGAGTGAGCCGAGATGGATGCGACCTCCCCCCTCTCCTCTGCCTCTACCTATCCAGTGACGGTTTCAGTAGAAAACAATTAGGGATGCTGGCCAGGTGGTTTTCTCTATCACTCCGTGTTCGCTTCCAGCTATGCAGAGGCAACATTCAGCAGTTCATCCCTTAGGGCAGTTCATTCTCAACCTTCCTAATGCTGCGACCCTTTAATACCGTTCCTTATGTTGTGCCGTCCCCCAGCCATTGAATTATTTCCATTGCTACTTTGTAACTACAATTCTGTAACTGTTAGGAATAATAATGTGAATATCTGTGTTTTCGAATGGTTTTAAATGACCTCTGTGAAGGGGTCATTCAACCCCACAAAGGGTTGCGATCCAGGTTGAGAACCATGGCCTTAGCGTTATCTAGAAGTATTTAAGCCTACTACTAAGGTAAAAATAATGTTTTCTAGTCAACAGAAAGGGATCCTCAGCCATGCTTGGGGGGGCGGGGGGGCTTGAACACTGAAGGCACCACACCATGCCAAGTTCCTAAAGTACCACCCCATGCCTGGGTTCCTAACCTGCTCATCCACCTGGGTCTCCTGCTTTACCTCTCTGGTCTTCCATTTCTTTCAGGAAGTATTAATAATGCTCGATCCCAAACATTATGTCAGAAGCAAAGCAAAACACAAGGCTTGGCTCTTCCACTGTAATTCAGAGCAGGATGAAGTGGCCTGGAATTCAAGGGACCTGGGGCCTTGCCCAGGCTGTGTGACCTCAGACAAGCCACCCCACCTGCCATGGGCTTGTATTGCATGTCTGTAAAATAGGCATTACACACCCCAATCAGTTGTTTGTGTTCCTGGCTATTTATATTCCGCCTGCTTCCAAAAAGGATCCGAGTCAGCTTGTAATCAGATGCTATGAAAATAGACTTGGAAAATCAAAGACCACAGGGAAGGAGGAGGGAGAAGCAGAAACACTGGCCGCACGGCCCAACATAGCCTCTGTGGCTAATCTTACCCTTTTTGCTTTGGATCCCAGGAAGCACAGGGCTAAATTTGTTATTCCGGAGTTACATAATCTGAGCAATTACCTGTTCGAGGAAAAATCTCCTCTTCCGAGTTGTTCCAAAGAGACATGCCTCTTCCCAGAATAAACTCCGAAAATAATCAACAGAGCTTACAAACTTCTGAAAAATGTTCCACAAATATTAGTTTTCGCATGGATTCGCTCAATAACTGTTTATTGAACAGGACGCAAGGCATTCGGAGAGGTGGGCACGCAAATGAACAAAAGCGGCACCGTGCCGGCCCACGTGAAGTGTGCTCCAGTGGAAGAGAGCATACACTGTGGAATGACAGCTAGTAGAAAAGGTAGGGAAAGACAAAACGACAAGAGCTGGGGACGGGGCCATGCTACACTGGAGAACCTCAAAAACAGCTCTGCCAAAGAGTTGGGACCGAATGGCAAGAGAGACGCATCCCTACCAACATCCGAGGAAGGAGTATTTTCTGCAAAAGGCATAACAAGTGAAAATGTCGCAGAGACAGAGACAGGAGGATGACTTGGCACCTTGGGGAGGATGGAAGGAAGGATGGAAAGGCGTAGGAAATGAAGAAGACAAACATGAGGGATGAGAGTAGAGAGTCAGACGGAAGGCAAGTCATGGAGGTCAGAGGTTGCACCCCAGACTGCACTTTCAAGTCACCCAGAGAAAGTTTTAAAAGGTAGCACATGCCAGCCTTGTCCCTAGAGATTCAGACACTGCTAGTCTGGGCTGAGTCCCAGTCTGCATATGTCTCCGGAGCTCCCCAGGTGACTTCTCCAGAGCAGGGCAGAGCTGGGGGTGTAAGCAAGGATTTACAGCTGGCTGGGGTCTGAGTGCAGCTCCAATACTCCCCGCTGCCAGGGTTGAACAGACAAAGTGGGAACAGCGTGGATAAGGAGCAGGCCACTTGACAACAACCAGGAATTCAGCGCTCCATCTCGCTAGGCAACCGAGACAGCGAGCCAAAGAGCAGACAGCAAGCTGGGGGGTCACAGGACACCTTGCACCGGCCTGTGGCCCAACAACCCAGTCAGCACAAATTTCAAAATCCCGTGAGACTTCTTGTCTCTCTTTGTATGGCAGACACGCCAGGAGATACCTCAAGGAGGGAAAGGGGACCCCGCACCCCAATTCCTGTCTAAAACCAGGATGCCTACGGCCACTGTGGGACTCGGCTGACTTCAAGCATTTAAAGGGGCCTCAGAAGCTTCCAAAAAATGACTTTGGTGGACAGGGTCACAGAGGCTCAGAGCCCAGGGAGGCAGTGTGGGAGAGCCGGCACCTGGATGATGCTAGCTGGCTGTGTGAGGGTGGGGACAGAACTGGGGGGAAGAGGTCTTAACTGGGGGACTAAGACACAGGGTAGTCAGAAGTCTCCCACCAGCACAACTCATAGAGGGTGGGCAGCAGGACAGCAGGCAGATATTTGGATTTCCTGTTTGTGGGGACATGGTAGAATCATACTTCTTTGCCCACTTGAACTTGCCCTTGGTTATGGAAACAGCATGTGATTATTTTGCCATAATTTCTATATCTTTCTTTGCTCCTGTGTGGGACAGCACTTTCATGCCCAGGACACCAGACGGTCTCAGCCTTAGTCCTTCCCACACCTCTCAGGCTGTTTGAGCCAGAAACCCACAGTCAGTGGAGGCCTCCACCTCTGGAGCTGGGACTTATACTCCTTACCACAGTCAACCTGGCCTTGACCGCCACTGATGGCTCTTGACAGCCTGGCTGGAGTCCCGCCCACCACTCTCACTGGTCCTGAGCCCATCTGAGGTGGTTCAAGCTTCACCCGCTGTGGCAGGACCCTCCTTTTAAACAGCTGCTCTCCCGGCCTTCGCGCTTCTGGAATGAAGCAGGCCCACAGCCAGAGGGAGCATGGCCCTTAGCCTGCAGGCCGGCCTGCCCAGGCTGTGAAGCCCCCGCCCGGGCTGAGGCTCATTAGATGAAAGTACTATCACCTGTCAGACAAACTGCTAGAACTGTGATAAATTAATGATCAAATGGTACCGTCGGCGCAGCTACTGTATGGCTTCGGCAAGTTACAAGCTGGCCGGGTGCTTAAAAAATGCAGCCGGCATTAAAAAAAAATCAGGCGTTAAAGGAAAATGTCACCCGGCTTTTCAAACAGGATCTGTTTTAAAATGACCACAGACGGCTCGGTTTCAGGGTCTTTATTTGATTCCTGTTCTTTGTATTTTGGGTTATTGCTCATGGGGAAGGGAGGCGTGGGTGGAGAAGGGGCAGAGGGAAGGCGGGGGGTGGCTGTCTTCACAGCCTCCGACCATGCCTAATGTCCTAGGTGGGCTTCAGACCCTCTTGATAGATATGGACATGTGCTTCCCAGGTCTGGCAGGAGTGGGCAGTGATTGACAGACAGGCCAGGGCTTTTGCTTTCTTTACTTACGGCGAGACTCTGCTAGACGGGTAGCAACAATCGCCATTCGCCTGCTAAGAACACTGCTACTCAGATTGTCACCAGGGTTAGCATTCTGGAGTAGCCACTGTGTAGTCTTCACATGCCTACATCATACAGCCACTACAGGGTATTATGGATGTACGGCTGTGTGGCAATAAATATGAAAATAGTGAATGTGGTAATGACACCTTCCTGCATTTGAGAGAAGAGGCAGAAGGGGATCAGAGAGGTCATGCCATTTGCCCACAGTCACAAAGTTAAAAGGAAAAGGGAGAGGCTGCCCGGGTTTGTCTGCTGCCTGGGACCCTGAAGTCTCATCTCTGAGAGCCTATGGGATCACACCCGAAAGGGAACTGGACAAAGGCTACCTTTGACTTCAAAGTCCAGGACCAAACCTGAACCCCTAATCATGATAGGTACTTGTTACATAAATGTATAGGCTCCCTCCGTGAAGGGAACGGCCCCTCCCTGCCCTTCCATCTACAGTTTTATGAGCTTAATTTATTCTTTTTAATATAAAATCTCATTACCTGAGCATGATAGTTTCACTTCCACGTTATCTTTGATATAAGAACAGAGAGAAACCTAAATCAAACCTTTAAATCAAGTCTATAATCAGCCCACACTCCTACTTACTTTTCAAATTTCTAAACAAAATTAAGTGGCAATACCTGGAGGCGAAGAAAGGATGGAGGGAGGGAGAAAGGGAGGGCGGGAAGGAGAGAGGGGTGTGTGGCAGGCAGGGACCTTCTGAGCCCCCAACAGTCATAGCGGGGCATCGCTACTCAGAGAAGGAGGAAGCCTGTCTGCTACCAGGCTCCTGCTGTCCCCCACCAACCCGGACCCAGGTTTGGAGGCCGAATGAAGCGAAATTCACCCCAAACCTATGTGTGCCGACGTTGATCTCCAAAAGCCATTTGCCTCACCTTGATGTATTTTTCAAGAAATTTCCTATCCAGTGTTCATTTTCATAAAGGGGGAAATTGATGATCAGTTTAAAGAAACACAGTTAAGGATTTTTTATTCCCCAGGAGCCTAAGATGGACTAACCCACAACTTAGAAGTTGAAGGTGGTAGGGCCAAGAAGAAGCATGGCACCAGCCTCAGGTGCCTGTGCCCACAGGAAGGAACTCCCGAGGGAGCTGGATTTTGGGTGTTGAGGGGCTGGGGTGGAGGAGAGGGGAAGCCCCACCACCTATACAGAAGCTACTTGTAGAAGGCAGTAATGGATTCCTCCCGAGATCAGATGAGCCAATATCTTCATGATATAGGAAGTGGCCTTGGTTCCCACTCATCTGAGGCTACAGTGCCTGCCTGTGAGGTCAGAGGGGTGAAATGGGAGGCCACAGGAACACAGTGGGGTGATTTGTGACTCACCACTGGTGTGACAGTGCCCTCAAGCAAGCCATGTCAGTGCGCAGGGCCTATCTTGGTTTCCCTGTTTGTGAAGTAAGGATAAACACTCCACAGCTTACAGAACCCTGTGCATGGAATTAAAACCAACTGGGCAGGTACTGACCTGTGGTTATTCACAGGCGAGGGACAAGGGTGCCACATACATCAGAACACCAAGACCTGGGCACCTTCTTTTCCTTCTTCAGCACATAGCTCCTATGAGGACCTTCCTGGAGGCCTTCCGTGATTGCTGGTCAGGCTTCAGGAACTGTATGCCAGCCCTCCTCTGGCCTTGGTTGATGAGTGTCACTGCAAAAGGAGAAAGGCCAGCAGCTCACAGTACAGGGATCCAGGTACCAGACTCTGGCTCAGGATGCTCTTGCTTGGAAGCCCAGAAAAGCCACTTAAGACTTCTAAGGCCTCAGCATTTTCTTCTGCAAAATGGGATTTTTAAAATCCCTTCTTCACAGTTGTTCAGATAAAGCAAATCCCTTCAAGCAGCAAGCTTGGAAGAGAGTCTGCAAGTCTCGGGAAGTGTCAGCTAATAACATTCTCAGTCCTCTTATGAGAGCTTCTCCAAGCACCTGGGGTTGTCGGTGCAATGTGTGCCTCACACATGTGCATCCTGCTTGGGGAGCGTGACACTGACATGTACTGTGTACTGTGTGCACAATGCACACATGAAAGAAGCACAGAGACAGGACACTCTAGTCCGGGGCTCCAACCCAATCCACCACAGCCCTTGGAAGATCATGTGCCTCTGCCAGGAAGTCACAGCCGTAAGCACAGCATAGGAGATGCTGGCAGCCTGGACAATGTCACTAAGCCATGGCATGTCTGGAGAAGGTCAGAAGAAGCTGCCATGACACCTCAGAGGTGACCAGTCAAGATCTAAGCCTTGGTTCTTTCACTAACTACCATGACACAACCCTCAACCCGTCCCTTCTCTGGGCCTCAGTTTCTACTTCTGTTTCTGGGAGTTGGCTGCAGTAATTCTCACGGTCCTTGGGGTAGGTGTGGAGGCCTCCTATGTGCCAACACTGTTCTCTTAAGCAGATGACAGAGACCCCCATCCTATCCATGAATTCTCCTCCCAGAAAGAAGGGCTCTGCAGGAAAACCTGGTAGAATGAAGAGCATCGTGTGCCTGTACAGGATTCCATGACTCCAGGCCCTGCTGCAGAAGCCATGGTAGACACCCGCCTCAATTGTCTCCTCTCTCAGGACCTGTAGACTGTGTCGTGCCAGGTTAGGAGCAACTTCAAAATTTATTTTCCTGAGCCCTCTTCTCCCAAGGTGTGCTCCCCAGTCCCGAGGTGTGCTCCCCAGTCCCGAGGTGTCCTCCCCAGTCCTGAGGTGTCCTCCCCAGTCCCGAGGTGTCCTCCCCAGTCCTGAGGTGTCCTCCCCAGTCCCGAGGTGTGCTCCCCAGTTCCAAGGTGTCCTCCCCAGTTCCAAGGTGTGCTCCCCAGTCCCAAGGTGTGCTCCCCAGTCCCGAGGTGTCCTCCCCAGTCCCGAGGTATCCTCCCTAATTCCAAAGTGTGCTCCCCAGTCCTGTCTACATAAGGGGGAAGTGGTGCCAAAAGAGATTTCTTCATCTGTATCATCTGTATCCTTTTTTCTCCCCAATTTGTTCAAATGAGGACAAAATCTTTTCAACCAAGGGGATGGAAAGTGATGGAAGAGAACGGGTCTCAGTCATGGGAGACAGACTTGAAATGTTTGCTGTCTGTCCTGATGGCGCACAGGAATGATAGCTTCTCCCTACGGGAGCCCTCCCTGTCCCCAGAGGCTTTGTAAGAAGTTCCAGCGTCCTCAGACACCTGCCATTTCCCTAAAAATGAGTGTGTTGCCTTAGGGGCCCTATTTCCAGCCCCGAGAAAGAACCTATCAGATACAGGGAACTCTAGAGGAGCCGGCTTCACCCCCAGGGAAGAGAGCACAGGCTGAACTGGCTGCAGGGCCTGGACCGGCCTGGACCAGGGAAGAGGAGGAAATGAAGCGGCCGGGCTTTGGGATGTTATGGAGGAACTGTGTTACAGTTTGCATCTGAAGTATCCTGCCTTGAAAGCTGCTATTACAGAGGCTATGGAGCCTTTAGAAGGTGGCCCCTTCCTAGAGGAAGTGGACCACTAGGTGTGATTTTAATGGGTTATATTCACCCTGATTTCTGCTTTGCTCCCTACTTCCTGCTCTGCCTCCATTCCCCACTGCTGGGACCTGAGTGGCTCTGCCACGGTCTTGTCCTCCATGAGGGTCTAAAACCCTCTAACCTGTGAGCCCCAGTGACTGTGGTCACCGCAACACAAAAGCAGCTAATATTAATTAATGATTAACATGCCGAGGGAAAAAGCTCTTTAAGTGATATCATCAGGGGTAATATTCCAAATAATTGTTGATGTCTCCCACAGGCTCCAGCATACCGAGGCAGTATCTAGAAGCCACAATAGCCCCTACCCAGTGCCGGGGGCACCATAAGAGTTTGCTCAGCCCTCAGTGTGCACCCCGCAACCCCCAAGAGTCTTCACAGTTGTGTTCTACTGGTCCCAAGCAAATAGGAAGAGGGGCTGAAATCAGAGTCCTTTATCAGCTCAGAAAACCTTCTGGAATGGCACCTCAGAAGCAGGCTATGGTAGCTTCTTGTTTGTGGTGCTTGTGACGATGAAATGAGGGTTATTAGTCACGGAGAAGAGGCATTACCTGGGAAGAAAGAGCAGGGCATCATAATCGGAATGCTTCCAAATCCTGTAGTCAGAGCTGTCCGATTGAAGGTGGGACGTGGCATAGAGCGAGGCTGAGGCAGCAGGAGGGAAAGATCAAGGTCAGCCTGGGCTACCTAAAGAGGGAGAGCAAAGCTGGTCTGGAACGCTTAGTGGGACTGTCTCAAGTTGAAACCTGCAGAGAGAAATGAGGACAGAACCATCATGGCAGAGCTCCTGCCTAACTTGGTCCTGAATTCAATCCGCAGTACACATGAAAACCCAACAAAACCTGGCAATGTTACAGAACTTTAAGTGAGTCCCTTACCAGTTTCATTTTCTCAACGGCAGCATCAATCTGATCAAAGACCCACATCACAGGCCATCAGAAGCGTGCCGTGGGCTGTGTGGTCCTAAGCCTGGGGCACATGGTGTGTTCTCCTGTGGGCGGGACCCTTGCGTGTACCCTATACAAATACTTGAAATGCTTCGGCAGCCACAAAGGCCCTGGCTGACCGCTCTCCATGAACTCTTTAAACATCTTCCCTGCCTCCTTTTGTTGAGTGGACCCGATGTTTGGGTTGTGACATTGGGGCACACAAAAAGGCTCACACCGTTCATCTTGGCCTTCTTCAGCAAGTACGTGCCAAGGCGCTATACTGCAGAATGACTTAGCTGTGCCCATAACCATCGCCTGGTCTTTAAGGTGTAGTATGTAGTATGAGGATGCTCCTCGCATACAACCGGAGGAGCCCCTCTCCGGCCCAGGAGCAATCTGAGGCCCTAGTGAGCAACCTGGGATGAGAATAAAGTGAGCAAACAGCGGACCCTGGGCAGCCAGGCATGTACCACGTTGAATCTGGACTCAATCATATGCTTCCTCTCCTCCATCCCCTGGTGCCTTCTGCCTCCCTTCTGCATCCACAGTGGGTGCCTTTGAAGTGCAGCCAGAGGCCACTGGGTCTCCAGTTATTCAACACTCACTGCAGAACCTGCCAGCCCAGCAGCAGGAGCCATTACCATTTTTGCCCTGGGAAAGAAAGGCAAAGATCTGAAACAGCTCTAGGAGAGCCAACCGGGGAATCTTTAAAACACCACCGGTACAGGAAACAGGGACGGTATATCCGTTCCATTTTCCTCGCTCGCTCGTAGCAGCAACAGGAAGCTTTCGAAGCGCTTTGGGCAGTTGGAGCCATGAGAAGGTCGGCAAGCGCTGCGGCGGGAGGAAGCACTGAACCGCCATTGGTTCCCACAGAAATCATTCAGGCTTCGTAACCCCTTAAGAATGTTCCAGGAATCTTGTGGGCCTGGACTGGGGACCGAAGTGACTGCATTTCCAGCAGTGTCTGGGTGATACTGGAGCTCTGGGGACCACACTGAATTTTCTTAAGGGCCGTGGGACTTGCTTGGTGCTGTGGCGTGTAGTGTGTATGTGGATAGTGTCTGTGTTGCCGAGACTAGTGTGTGCTGGCGGAGAAGCCACCATCCAGCAGTGTCCCTTAGCTCTCGGAATCAAGAGCCACCTCTTCCCAAGACTCAAGCAGCCTCAATACCCATCCTGACCTTCTCCCTGGACCTCTATCCCCAGACCTAGGCCCCACAGCCCAGAAATAATCCCCGGCAAAGCTTACTGAGTCCAAATATCTTCAAGCTTCTGGGCTTTGCTCTTCCCTCCGTTTAGACTTGCAATATCCTCCTCTTGGCATGTGACGGTCATGCTCAGCTTCGAGATCTCAGCGTGAACAACTCTTTCTCCAGGGAGCTTACCCTGGTACGGTGGTTAATTTGAAACGTGAAGATGACTGGACTGTGAAGCAGCTACACGTCTGGGCAAACACTACTCTGCAGCAAACTTCACATTGGAATATTTACACCGAGACAGACTGCTCTCCCTGGTGCGGATTGGCCTTGTGAAACCAGTGGAAGGCCTGAATGGAACAGAAGGACTACCCGACCTGTGAATAAAAGGGACCTCTCCTGGCCCAGTGCTTTCGTTCTGGGACGTTGGGCCTTGTCTCTTGGGTTTGAATTGAGCTAAAACATTAGCTCTCGTGGGTTTCAAGGTCAGGATTCAGCCTGGGTCAAATCTCTGCCTCTCTCAGGTCTCAGTTACAGATCTTTGGACCTAACCATTTCCTTCTAGTGCATTTTTTTTCTGAATATACACTGTATTGGTTCTGTGTCTCTAAGTACCTTAATTCACTAACACATCCAGAAATCTCTCCCATTTCTGTTATTCTCACAATTGGATCTTACACCAAAGATTTAATCTAATACCAATCAAAGATCTTATTTCTACTCCAGGAACATACTATCCAATAAGGCAGCCTCTAGGCCACATGCAGCTGTTAAGAACTTAAAACCTTATAAGTGCACATTGGCATGTGCAATAAATAGAAAAATAAAATATGCATCATATTGGATGGATCAAGAAAGCAATGTAAAAAAGTCTTGCTAGAAATTTGTTGTATTTACTCCCTATGAACGTCGCAATAATCCTTATAAATGGGGTGAAATCAAATATGTTATAAAGATTAATTTTTCCCTGTTTGTTTTCTTTCTGTTATAATTATTGGAAAATATGAAATATGAATGTGTCTTTTGTTTCTCTTCCTCTTTGTCAGTGTAGTGTGGTACCAAGCAGCCTTCTAAGTTCCTGACTCTCGAGATGGTTTCTCAATAAGAGTTCTTAAGGGTCAGCTGCAACCAGCCAGATCCATCCTGCCACCTGCTGTGTCAATAAAGTTTCACCGGAGCACAATCTGGCCTGCTCCTTTACACGGTCCATGGCTGCCACCGTGCTGTTGGGGCAGAGTGTAGTGTCCGCGGTAAGACCGAGCGCATGCAGACCTCAGTCTTACCGTCTGGCCTCTCGTGAAAGTCTGTCAAGCTCGGGTCATTGGGATGCATGGAGGCTGAGGGGCCAATGCAGGTCCAGCTCCTGGCAGCTTCAGGTGATGATGTGGTCTTTGAGCTTCACTTTGCTCATATGTAAAATGGGACTATACAGTAATGTTCTCACGGAGATGCCTAAGTCTTAGGGGAGATGAGGCCTCCCAGGCCACCTGTACCTGAGTGATGAGACCGAAAAGCTCCTACTTAGGGTTGCTTTGCCAACCTTGGGCCTCATCTGGCCTTTGTAGAACTCTCTGTCCTCAACCGTGCGCTCCCCTCGGGCAGAAGATTCTTTGTCCTCTTGCCGCTGTATCCACAGTGTCCGATAGCACGGAGCCAGGAGGGGAGCACAGTCTGGCTCCCTCTCCTCACACCTCCTAACTTTTACTTTGCCAACAGCCTGGGACCTGCTCCAAAGAGCCAGGTGAAGATGTAGGTGTTCCATCTCACCTCCAGCCTGAACAAACGTTCTTTGCTGGTTTCCCCAGTTGGGTCTCAGGGCTCTGGGCCCCGAGGAAACAGGCGGTAGTCTGCCAGTTGCATAGTATGCAGTGGTTTCCCCTCCCACCACTTGCTGGGGCCTCTGAGTCAGTGAGAAGCCCAGAGCCGCATCCAGATGGGACGGAAACGTCGTTTTAGCCCCTATTGATCTCTCGCTCCCAGAAACCATCATTATCCTGGTGTGAAAAGGCAGCTGCTGGTGGCAGGAGTCTCGTGGCCTCTTTGGCCCATGGGTGCCCAGAAAATTGCTCTAAGCCACCAGTCAAGGAATACCAAAATAGCTTCCCAAGCTAGCCGCTCGAGGGCCGACTCTGCTGGGCCCTTGGCAAGGGGCTAACTTTGACTCTTGCTAACATTATCCATGGCTTTTCTGGGCATCTTTGAAACCAAGATGAAGTCAGCCTCTAATTGGTCTGTCTGTAGTTTTCAGCCCTGTCTGGCCACTGGGCAGTGGTGAGAGGCCTTAGGTAGAGTCCGACCTAAGGGACCCTAATCCCCAGGGCTCCAGCCTCACAAATAACAGGGCTCTACTACACCAAATCAAACTTGGGCCATGCTGTTTTGATGTTTTGTCCCAACCCAAGTTAATGGTCTCAACCAAGCTCACACACAGGCCCCAGCAGTAAAGAAATGAATTTTTAAATCAATCAATCAATCAACCAATCAATCAGCCCTGCTTGGTATCACATTCCTGTAACCCCAGTGTTTAGGAGGCTGGAGCAGGAGGATCTCCAACCCGAGGCCAGTATGGACTAAGTGCCAAGACTGTCACAAAACCATCAAATGGAGTCAAATAAAACAAATCCTGTGCCGGGCAGTGGTGGCGAACACCTTTAATTCCAGCACTCAGGAGGATCTCTGTGAGTTCGAGGCTAGCCTGGTCTATAGAGCAAGTTCCATGATAGCTAGGGCTACACAGAGAAACCCTGTCTCAAAAACAAACAAACAAAAACCCCACCAAATCCCTGCTGTCTTGAGTGGACAAAGTACAGGCTCACCGTTTGCACACCAGGCACTGTGGTTGCGAAGAACAACCGGAAAAAGACAGAATTCACAATGGAGGGTTGGAGGGTCATGGGCTGTGGGACAGGACAGGGTGAATTCATTTGTGATGTACTAGTCTGTATTTAACAGCAGGCTCTCTGGGCAAGGGAAGAGGAAGCTTATTTGTGACAATGCTTGCTGATTCCCATGATTAAATATTGCCACTGAGAGCTTATTTCAAGACACCGCAAGAAGTCTGGCGGTGGTGGCACACACCTTTAATCACAGCACTCAGGAGGCAGAGACAAGTGAATCTCTGTGAGTTTGAGGCCAGCCTGGTCTACAAGAGCTAGTTCCAGGACAGGTTCCAAAGCTACGGAGAAACCTTATCCTGAAAAAACAAAAAACAGAAAAAAAGAAAAAAAAAGACAGCACCCCAAAGGTGTACTATGGCTTTGGGGAAACACAGAAACAAACCAGCAGCCCTCACTAGCTGCTCCACCAGGCCCCCAAGTACCACCCACTGCATCTCTACCCCTGCTACTCTGTGACCTTGGACTAGTTACTCAACTTCTCTGTGCAGTAAGTCCTGGAGTATAAAACAGGGAGGGAGAAGAAACAGTATCTATCTCTTAAGAAAACTGCATGTTTCACTGTGTGGAAAACGGCTCAGCAATCTGCAAGGTACAAAGCAGGCACCCAGTAAATGGGGGTGTAGCTAACATCACAACAATCGCAGTTACTATCGAATTCGGACCTGAGTGCTATAATTGTACCGGCCTGTATATCGCGTGTGCATGTGTACAAGCACATTCTCGTCCATAGGACAGAATCAGCACGGAGGATTGACAAGTCTCTGGTAGACCAGGACTGAAGGTTTCCAAGAGGAGCCGGGACACACTGGGGTCTGAGTCAGGTGCCTGGGCGGAAGAGATGAAAGGGGTTTGAAGCAAGAAGGCTAAGAAAACGAGGGCTACCCGTGAGAAGAATGGCAGGTTCAAGCTCAGGCTGGGCTCTTGGGCGTTTTAGCTGCAATGAGAGGGTCATTTGGAAGACTTGCCAGGAAACGGGAAATGGTAAGCAGAACACTGGGGGTCCAGGTGCCGTCGGAGAAACCAAGTGGGGTTCAGAGGTGACCAAGCGCAGAGGCGGACAGTACCTCAGCACACAGCAGCCCTGTGCCCTGCAGTTAAAAGCCACTGGTGCCGGAGGTTCTATGAGTCTGGTCTGAGATGTGACTGGGGCTACCAGCAATCCCAGAGAATGCATTTAGTACAGGGAAGCCATGAGCAGGCCTTCTGAGGCCTTTGGGGTCCCTTTGGCCAGTGGCTCTCAGGCACCTGCATTCCAGAGAATTATCCCCAGTGCAGGTACTGTGCTCCTACCCCACTGAGGGCTCGGGCTTCCAACTGCACCCCCTCCCTGCCTGCTGCCCCAGCACAGTCCTGACTAGGGTAATTGCAAGCGATAATTATTGTGTGTGCACAAAGGCCTGACTTGTTTTCTTACGAAGGTGGGGGCCCTGGGAGCTTTGTTTGGGCCAGGAATTGTCTTGGAGCCTCTGTTTAGCCAGCACTGTCTCCTCTTTGTTAACATTCTTTGCTAACCGTGGCTCCTCTGGGGCTGGAGAAGAGGGAGAAGAGGCGGCACCCAGGCCTTCCAGCCTCTGGCCCCCCACCGCATATTTTTAGACCCCTGGGAACTTTGGCCATACTTCCTTTCCCCCAGATCCGCTGGGACAGGAACAAGGCAGGCGCTGTCAGGCCTAGAAGTCACCCTGTCCACCTGGCAGGTGCAAGACTCCATCTCAGGCGATGGCCTTAAACACGGGCCTTTCTCTTTGCCTACTGCGCTGAAAACAGTCATTAGGTGTCACTTTCCACGGCGGCCTTCCCTCTCTTTAGGAGCAGTGGGGATAATTACACGCTCAGGCCCCTCGCTACCTTGCACAGCCCCCAGGACAGATGCTACCTGCGTCCTTTCTACACTTGGAGCCCATTCCCACCCAGCACTTAAACCGCCCGACAAATGAATGTTTTCGCCTGTCCTCGGTTCACATAAATAGCCACAAATTCCTATAATTAACTACAGTAAGCTAGGCTGGGATTAAAACAAAGACGGGCTTGTTTACTGGGATGTTCTGAAACAAGCAATTTTCGGCATTACAGTGTCAACCGCTGTCTTTGTCTTTGTTAAGCAAGGCAGCAGGAAAGAGGGGGCCGGCATGAATGGTGAGGTGCCCCCACAGGAGCTGGATGACTGGGGTGATTGCTTCTGAGGCTCCACTAAAATCGCTTTGTCCCCAAGCCTCTCTGTGGCTCCAAGACCCACTCAGCCACTAGCGAGGGACCCAGGGAGCAGACATAGTCAGGAAAGCAATGGAATTGGGGGCTGGGAAAGGGCAAGAGTTCACCTTTACGTTCACTTAGCAAAATGCCTGTTATTCCCACAGTAGCAGAATCTGGAGAATGCCAGGTCCAGGTCCCCTCTCCCTAGATGGGGAAACTGAGCCTGGAGAGGCCATTACAGCGGACCTGTTCAAGGTCACTCCCAGCTGGAGATCAGGCCGGAACTTGAACCCAGGTGCTCCAGCGGCTACAGGAATCAGCCCACCAGGGCATCTAGGCCAGTCCTGTTTCTCAGCTGTTTCTTTTCGTAGCCAGTGAACTGAGGATGGTTTCACAGTTTTAAATTATTAGAAATAAATACAGAAATAAAAAGTGGGGGGGGGGGGAAGAGTTACTCGAACACAGGACCTGAAAAAAAAAAAACACTCACATGAAATGTCCCTCAGATAAAGTTTATTACAGCACAGTCTCAGGTTCTGTCTACAGTTGTTTTATGTTCCGGCGCAGAGCTGAACACAAAAGCCAGACCACGTGGTCTGTGAGGCTTGAAATGGTTACTAAAGGCCTGGGGCTGTCGCTCAGAGCTCACCTAGCACACACAAGGTCCAATCCCCAGTGTGTGTGTGTGTGTGTGAGTGTGTGTGTGTGTGTGTGTGTGAATACTTATTGTCTGATCTTAGAAAGAAAGTTTACTCACCTCCCTCCCCGACTCTAGTACACAATACACTGCTACATTGCTTTCTCTACAAGAGACGTTGTATGTATATTTTATGTATGAGTGCCCTGCATGTACACCTGCAGGCCAGAAGAGGGCACCAGATCTCATTACAGATGGTTGTGAGCCACCATGTGGCTGCTGGGAATTGAACTCATGACCTCTGGAAGAGAGGTCAGTGCTTTTAACCTCTGAGCCATCTCTCCAGTCCCTAAAAGAGGAGTTTTACAGCAGATTCATTTCTTCCAGATCTCGAGTATCCCCTCCACATGGGAAGCTGATCATGGGAATCTGGGGGCTGCTGCCAAGTGCAGAAGGGTGGGAGTCTCCATGGAGAATGACTTCCACTTCCAAACGGAAGCAGTATGGGCACCCTGCAAAGACCTTCCCCGCTCCAAGCCTGAGCTGCTCCATAACTCTGTAGTCTATGCTCCAACCCCAACCAGAGACACTATGGTCTGTGAGACCTGGAAGCAGGGCCAGGGGCCTAAAGACACTTAAGGAGCAAACTTGATCCACATTGACTTCTCAGATAAATGTTTTCTGAGTTGAATTTTGGAGATAGTAAGGGGAACAGAACGGCCCAGTGCCTACTCTCCTCCTGGAGGAGGGTTGGTGGCAGGGTTGGTGGGAAACAAAGCTTGGGTGGTTGCATTGAAAGGAAAATAGAGAAGAGGAGTTCAGAGAAACGAGGGTGCTGTATTAGCTGGGGGAAGAAAGGAAGGGTTCTCAGGAGGTGGTGTCTAGGTACAGAACAAGCGAGGCGAATAAATGAATTAAAAACTGAAAGGACGGAGGAAAAGTCAACATTTAGACAGGGCTGGGGTCGTCTCACCCACAGCCTTGCAAACTCTACAGAGAAGCAAGCTGGGCATTGAAAAAGGACAGACCTTAGAAATGTAGCTAGGGACTCGTGCTAACCCTGGTTTCCAACACTCGAGATCCTAGTCGAATCCCCACACAAAGACTCAAAGGCATGAAAGCCTGTTTCTCTTGGCATGAACCAGGAACTAAGGCTTGGAAACGTTACCTACAAGTCCAAGTCCTCGACTCTACATTGCTTGCCTTCTGGAGATATGTACCAGGCAAGAGTGGGCTGCCAGAGTCATGCCCCATGATAGAAACACGTGGTCACTGGTGACAACCGTCCCTGCTCCTGAATAAAGCTCCCAGCATCCAACCTCTTCTTGTCTTTGTCATCTTGAAGACACACATTAATGGCACTGCATAGGAGACAACCTAGCACGTGATAGGGTGACAATATGCCTAGCAGGTATAGAAGGTGCTTAACAACCACCCAGTGGCATTGAGAGCTCTAGCAGTAGCATGCCAGCATGACCCCTTGGCAAGCTCGAGTACCTGCAAAGACCTCAGACTGCTTGGAGCTGGGGAGGGGTGAGATGATGAAAGAAGGCCTGGGAGAGATGCAGTGAGAAACCAGCAGGCACCAAGACATTCCACCCAAAGTGACCTTAAACCAGTGCATCATGGTCTCTGGGGCTCGGCTGTCAGCTTTAAAGCATGGAGTGAAGTATGCACATAATGAACACAAATGCAAAGGCGACCACTCAAAGTCGCCATCAACAACAAATGATAGCTCTCTACCAAATAGGAAAGAGAGATCCAGGTACCTTAGAGGTGTGGCAATGGGAGTCCAACCCAGCCGAGGGGCCGTCACTCCCTGGGTAACTTCAGTGGCCACCTTAGACAGTAGGCTATCCATGCAGAAATTAGGCAGAATCCATGGGGCAGACTCCAGAGTTCAACCCCCAGCCCTGGTCTGTGGGGGTCAGGGACTTGGGTCAAGCAGCTTGTTTTACCAGAGTTTCAGCTCCATGACTTATACGACAGAGGTAATAATGGGTCTCGGTCTTCTGGTTGCCACCAGTAGCCTGTCATTGTATACACAAAGCCGTTAGAGAGTCCTCCACTCCTGATGAAAACAAGGGTTGTCTCTGCCGCCCTGGGCTGGCGCCAAGGGTAGAGGACAGCCGCTGAAGTCAGATTTGCTCTTTCTGGGATGGGGGGACTGGCCTGGAGAGCGTCTCCCTTCCACCTTCTCTCCTCTCCTCCCTCTAGCTTCTCGGCAGACAGTCAGGAATCATCTCTGCAGCCCTGCCAGACTCAGTGGCTTTCCTTGTCAATGAATTATTTGTTAATTGAGCTTTAGGCTTTAGTCTAAGATACAATGAGGGGTAGATAGACCAGCTTCCTGCTGGGTGCGGGGGAGACAATATCCAAAACGGAGGCATCTGAGGATTGCTGGCTCAGATATGGCTTCAGCCAAAGCAACCAGGGACAGCAGTGCCTCTGAGGTGACTCTGTTTGCGGTGACGCAAAGCACTACCCCAACCTGAGGTTCCCTAACTGCAGAACCTCCACTCACAGTAGTGAGTCTTTGCTCACTTTGTTACTGCTTCCTAATGATAGTCCTGTTTTGTCACCGGAAGACCAGACCCCTAGATGTCTCCAGCCAACTCTGGAATCTGATCCCTCAACCCAAAGAAAACATCTTCTTTCTTTCCTTTCTTCCTTTTCTTCCTTTTCTTCCTTTTCTTCCTTTTCTTCCTTTTCTTCCTTTTCTTTCTTTCTTTCTTTCTTTTTTTCCTTCCTTTCTTTCTTTTCTTCCTTCCTTCCTTTATTTAGTAATCCCTTCTCTTTATTCCTGCCTTCCTTTTCTTTCTTTCTTTCTTTCTTTCTTTCTTCCTTTCTTTCTTTCTTCCTTTTCTTCCTTCCTTCCTTTATTTAGTAATCCCTTCTCTTTATTCCTGCCTTCCTTATCTATCTTTCTTTCTTTTTTTTTCTTTCTTTCTGTCAGGCTAAAGAGTTGCAATTAGGAACCTCTTTCACTTGGGTCACACCCAGCTCCAGGGCCTCTGATCACTCTGACCGATGGTCTGGAAGGAAGGGACCCTCCCAGTCCCCCTCTGTCAACTGCAGGGTTATTTTGGTGGCTGTTATTTGGGCAAGGAGTGGGCTAGTGGCTTGTGGAAGGGAAGGAAGGAGGGACGTGCTAAAAATACTGAGACCAGACTAAAGCCCAGGCTCTTCACTCTCTGGGCCTAGCCTCCCTCCACTGGTGAGGAGAGTCTATCCTCAGTGTCTCCTGGGGTTCAGAGCCAGGAACCCTTGCAGACTGGCTGAGGTACATCCTGGGACCATTAGTCAGGACATCAGGAGGCCCTGTGGGCTAGCAGTAGCTGTATGGGTCATACAGTTTATCTTGAGAAAGTTCTAGACACATAGCACAGGCTGGTCTGGGGAGGTCATGTCCTGCTTAGGACACAGTTTAAAGGAATCCATATCCAGTTCTTGTCTCCACACCTAAGTCCCAGCAATTCAAGGCCATCTTCCCCACGATGTGTGAGGTTAGTAACTAACTGTATCAGCTTCCTCTGCTGTCTGCTCTGTGAGCCCATTGGTCCTGGGGACCAGGAACCAGTTGACTCTTCTGAGCCTTGACACAGTCCTGGAACCTGGCTGAGGTCTGGTGTCTCTCTCATCCAACATCCGGGGCCTCAGCTGTTAGGCTCTGACCATCTGATCACCTGCTGGCTGGATGACCCCCACGCTCTTCCCAGGTGGGACCCCCACCTGTGTGGGTACCTAGCTTCACTCAGCTCACAGGTCAATGTGTCCTGCACAAGGAAGCCCACCTCTAGCAGGAAGGAGGTTGTGCGGGAGAGGGAGCCTAAAGGGACCTTGAAGTAGAGGATTGGTCATTGATTCACTACGCGTTCCTTTACTCATGCGGTCCTTGAGTGAGGACCACCGATATATAAACACCATGCTAGGAACTAGCAATACAAGAAAGAGAAGCACAGAGCCTCAAACACGGGAACCGAGAAAGTAGAAGAAAAGACAGAGAAGGGTTGGGAGAGCAACTCAGCAGTAGAGTATTTGCGTGACCCTGGAAACCATCCCTAGACACACACACACGTAACTTGAACATGGTGACACACACCTGCAAACCCAGAACTCTAAAAGTAGAGACGGAGACAGAAGTATCCTGAAATTTAGGCTAGCCTGGGTTGCATAATGAGATCCAGTCTGAGAGGTAGGGGAGAAGGAGAGAGAGGAGGGGTGGGGTTGGGGGTTCAGAAGTGATGGGCGGCAGGAAAAGGAAGAAAGCATGGTTGAGAAAAGAGAATAGAACACGTGTGTCTGTGGGGTGTGTGTATTCACACAATGGTTAGGGTCAAGGGTGTACCAAAAAACAGGCTTCTGGAAAGGAATGTGTGAATACCCACCCAAGAATAAAAGTCAGAAACAGACAAAATAGCAGCACTGAGCAGAAGGAAGGACAGACCCCACCTTGTCTAAAGTCTCTGTCCTCATCTTGGTGACCCAGGACCCTCTCGCCCAGGACTTTTCTTTCCTTGTGGCCCAGGCTCACCCTTCCTATAGGTGCCCTTCTGCACCTGCC
The DNA here is from genome assembly GCF_982192425.1 of Myodes glareolus. Lineage (NCBI taxonomy): Eukaryota > Metazoa > Chordata > Mammalia > Rodentia > Cricetidae > Myodes > Myodes glareolus. The sequence goes on along the minus strand of NC_142047.1, from coordinate 21,545,166 downwards.
TAGGGAAGGCGCTTCAGGACCACCTCCAGCTGGGTTGTCAGAGATCCACTCCAGGGCAGGTCCTCGATCTTCTAAGCCCCCATGAACCTTCACCCTGCAATTACCATCCTCTGCCCTGGGCTATTTCCTGCAGACTTGTAAATAGAACCTCTTTCAGCTCCACACACATTATGGTTTGTCTAAAATGGTGTCAAAGGAGCCAATTTTCCTCAACAGGGACATCGACGGAGGTAAAGTTTACGGAGGGTTGTTCCCGTAGGGCTTGGGCTGTGTGAGTCTAAAACAAGAACCTGGGGCGATGTGAGTGCCTACAAAAGCTACCTTGACACATGGGTAGACCCTGGCCATATCTAGGGGCAGATTGCTGGGGAAGATATAGGAAAAAGTAAGATGTGGGGCCACAGCCTCACCAGTCTTAACCAGCCTTAACAGAAAGCCTAGCCAAAGGATAGCAGACCCAGCTCGGGAGCTAGGGCTCAGCTGGCACTACTTTCTCTTTCTCTGAGCTCTCTCTCCCTTTGCAAGCAAGTGTCAAAGCCTGTGACTCGCCAGCTGCCATATTGCAGAAGGTAGGGGGCTTGTCATAGAAAAGCAAATACAAGTGGGGGAAGCAACTGTACACTTTGCATCAGCCATTAGTGACCCTCCAGGAGGGGAAGTCCATGTGACCAGTAAGACCTGAGGAAAGGCACCTGCTCCAGGCTTGGTAGAAAAAGAAGGAGCTGACCTGTGTCTCTGTCAGTCCTGCAGATGAAGGCCCTGAGGTCCAGGGCGATATACTGACATATTTCTAATCATATTTTAAGAAATGGTAGAGGCAGGATTTGAATTCTGGACCTGTCCCATCCCCACCCCAAGCCCTTGAATCTTCCACATATCCTAATGCTTCCTTCATCCTGGCCTTGTTCTTGTTCTGGGCAGCATGCAATAAGCAGGGCGCCTTTGTAGTCCATGACCTTTCCATGGCCCCCAGGAAGCAACATGCCAGCTGTGCATGACCTGTTCCTTCCAGGCGCTGGTCTGAGCCATAACAAGCTGATGACGCCCAATCTGTCCAGGCTGCACCTCCCTAGCCTTCTATGAATAAAGGCGCAAGGAGCATTTTAGGAATCAAAACCACTCATCAATCTTCCCTGGCTTTTTTTTTTATTTTGACAAAACAAACCTAGAACAGATGTTCAAGGAAAGTCCTAGCTAGAAAGTTATATGCCTTTGAGTTATAGAAGAAGGTCCCACAGGGGGCTGGAGAAATGCCTCCGTTAAGAGTGCTTGGTGCTCTTGCAGAGGACCAGAATTCAGTTCCCAGAACCCAGTATGGATGGCTCACAACTGCCTGAAACACCAGCTCAAGAGAAATCTACACCTTCTAATCTTTGAAAACACCTTCATAAACACACACATACACACACACACACACACACACACACACACACACACACGCACACACACGAAAAGGAGAGTAAATAAGTAAATGTTAAAAAAAAATAAAAATATCCTAGAAATACAGAGACCCAGAAATCAAGTTTTGGGATCAGACTTATCTGTATGACATTCAGTTCATCTAAGTTGCATCATGTTTCCAGCAGAACATAAGTCAATGTGTCCCTACCAATAGTCCCATTTGCCTCCAGAAAAGGTTGGGTGTGCAATGAGACAGAAGGGATAAGAATGTAAGTCTTAGGATCAAACATGTCTGAGCTCAAATGGGTGTGAGGAGCCTAAAGGGTTGGAGAGTATGATACACAGCCCAAGCTTTTCTCCTTTGTTCAGGGACTTGGTTGACAGAGGCTCTTTAAAGTGTATATAATGATAAAATCATGACCTACATGCAAATATAAATGAATATGTGTCAAAGGTTTTGCTGTGAGATCAATGATATCTTGCTTATCTAGCATACCCAATGCCTTGTGTTCAAAGCACAGTAGTACAAAAGAAGACAAAAATACCTTTCATTGAACCTATTAATTAATTGAGCCTATTAATTGAAACTATTAATTAATGAGGGAAGTAATAAGATGCTATAGTCTGCTCAAAACTTTTTTCAAAGGACACAAATATACAGGCTTAATTAAAAGAACAGAAAAAGAGTTCACAAATATGTTAGTAAACAATAAGTTAACAATTCGACCGAATTCCAACCAACAAAACTATTCATGTGGCTACGGATGAGAACTGTTGGATTACAATGTCTTCTACAACTTTCTAGAGGGTTGTGAAATAGCTCAAACACCAGGAGACATGAAAATAATCTACAAAGATGGGCTAGATAGGACACCCACCAACGCTGTTTGCTGCCCTTTCAAAGACTTCCACAAGTTCTCACCACATAGAGTGTCATCTACCAAATATGTGAGTCAATTTTCCATTGCTCTGGCAAAAATACCTGAGAAAAACAACTTAAAGGAGAAAATGACTTCTTTAGACTTTTTAGACTGGGCGGTGGTGGTGCACATCTTTAACCCCAGTACTTGGGAGGCAGAGGCAGGAGGATCTCTGTGAGTCTAAGGCCAGCCTAGTCTATTAAGGGAATTCCAGGGCAGTCAAGGCTACATAGAGAAACCCCATCTCAAAAGAAGGAGGAGGAGGAGAAGTTTACTTGACATATGGTTTCAGGGGCCACACAGCTCTGTCTTCTCTGCTCTGAGAACTGCTGGGAAGCATGGATATTAGTAGGGCTTGGCCTAGGATGTAAACCATATGTCTGAAATGTTCTAGCTGTCTCACTTTGAACAAAGTACTTAGAATCCCTGTGCTATAATTCTTTCTGTTGCAGAGAGAAAGCAGCAGTGATTATAATCCCCACCTGTACTGGCTAGTTTAGTATCAACCCGACATAAGCAAAAACATTTGGAAAGAGGGAACCTCAAATGAGAAAGTGTCTCCACCTAGTCGGCCTGTGGGTAAGCCGATGATGATTTATTTTTTTATTAATGATTGATATGAGAGGGCCCAGCTCACTGTGGCAATGCCATTCCTGGCTGCTGGTCCTGGGTGCTATAAGTAAGCAAGCCACGAGGAGCAAGCTAGCAAGCGACACTTCTCATGGCCTCTGCTTCAGTTCCTGACTCCCTGTTCCTGCCTTGAATTTCTGCCCTGACTTTGTTGGATGATGGACTGTGATGTGGAAGTGTAAGTAAAATAAACCCTTTCCTCTACAAACTGTGTTTGGTCATGATGTTTATTGCAATGATAAAAAGCTAACTAAAACACCATTTCATTGGGTGTATCTGTCAGGACAGAAGAGATCATGCTGTGTAACAAAAGGTTTCAATATCTCAGTATTTCAAAATAACAGATTTGTTGGCATACATGTTATGTTATCTTCATATTATTGCACATTGGCAGGGGCTCTGCTACATGGCATGTCACTCCCAGAGACCGAGAGAGGCCACCTGCACTTTCATTAGTCATCATAACAGAGTGAAGGGACATGGACAATCAGGATGAACTCTGAAATGCCTCCACCCAGAGCTGACATAACTTTTGCCACACAAGTTATAATAGTGAGCCTGACTTTAAGGAGATAAGGAAACCCAATTCCTTGAACATGGAATCCTGGAGGGAAAACAGCATTGGAAACATCACCAGGTCAGACAGGATTCATCTTGAAGAGGAGCACCGAGAGAAACCCTTATGCCATGCAGTGTGTTTGGAGATGATGGTTCTCACATTCATTACCGTTGCTGGAATATTCTGGACCACAAGGCAGACTATCATAGAACAGAAACTGCCATACTATATAATGTTGTATGTCCAGTGTTCTTACCATCAAGACATGCAAGTGTAACCCTCAAGGGTTATAGGGAAAGGAAAACAACACATGTCACTATAAAAAGATGCCTTAGCAGCAAAGGAGGATCAATAGGAAAATGTACTTTGGGATGTCCCCAGAACTCAAAAGATCATTGGTTTAGAAGTCAGCAAGAAACACTTCTCCAAAGTGGTAACTTAACTTTGTCAGAACAATGTTATTCATCTTAAGTATTTTAATATTTGTGTGTTACTATCTTGAATTTGATGCATTTATTATACCTGCTTTGTATTTGGCATCATAGCAGACACTTGGCAATTGTTTGTCACCCAGAATTGAACTCCCTGCCTGTGACTATGGCATGCTTATCTTATGAATTAAGGTCCACTTCCTTATGGAGAAAGTGGAAATGGCAAGTGTTTGCTTTTGTCAGACTCTCTTGCAGCTAGAGAAAAAAAAATCACGTGACTTGAGTCTAACCAATAAGATACTCTCCATCAAGATTTTGATCAGAAACATGTGATAAAGATAAAAAAAGGAGAAAGATTATAGAGAAGCCTTTCGGTAGAGCTTGGCAGCTTTGTTTCTCCTTCACTTGTGGCAGGCCCAGCATCTGGGGTGTCACCCAGGAGCTGCAAAGAATGGTATTTATGCCAGCAGCAGCATCTCCTCAGACTCAGCAGGACAAGTGCTATCACTTTATTTGATACTATAGGTCCTCTATCATTATTCTCTTTTCCTCCATGAAAGCCAGGAAGTCACCTTGCATTCTTTAAATGTTTTATCTTTAAATAAGCTACCATTGTTTGCTGTGTTTTAAATATATATCTGTAAACATTCAAAGTAACATTAAAACTAGTTCGTGTCAAAACATGTCATCCACAAGAAACACACACTATACACCCATTTAAACAGTATGAAAAAATATACTAATTTAGAGAAAAGGACCCTCATATTTTAAAATGGGAAGCCTGGGTATGCACTAGAAAAAGGAACTGCCTCGGATTCCACAGCAGGTTAACTATGGCACCAACACCAATACTTAGATTTCTTGTGCTTGGGCCCTAAGTGCCTTCTAACAGGACAGGACAGCTAAGGCAGAATGTCTTTCTCTAGGGCCAGTGACACACACCCAATCAGCTTTCTGTTCCTCCTCGCAGCTGCTTCCCTGAGCATTCTGGCAAAGGTACCCCCTGATTGAGCTCTAAGATTGATGGCCAGTCTCAGACCCAAAAGCAAGCAGGGAGCAGGGCAGAAGGCTTTGCCCTGGAGCCACCAGACAATCACCGTGAAGTTCCTATGCCTCCAGTAAACAAGCTGTTGTGCCTCAGAGAACCTGGTAATAGCAGGCCCTGCCATCCTGCCCTGTTTTTGCAGGGAAGGCCTGCAATTACTGCCTTAACTGACTCAGATACCTCTGGCGAAGGGTATACATTTCCTAAAGTATACACAATCTTTGCAATCTTTCTCCTACACTCCCTTCTAGATCTGGAGGCTCTGGTCCCCTCCTTGTGGTCCCCACCATTAAATCTGCTCTTGGAATTGTGAACAGCTCACACTTCAGAGGTTCCCCAAAGCCCGTGCTTCAGAAAGCATCATTGCAGTCTGCCTTCCCCATAGGCAGGAGAGTCTGGTAAATGTAGCTCCTGTCTGCTCCTCACGGGCCCTGGCATTCCTCCATTAGGGAGCCAGCAATATTGGTGACACTGATGTCTCGTGCTTGATAATGTAGATTCCTGGGGATATCAGAAGGGCTTCTTCAAGAAGTCAGACCCCTTTAATCCAGGCATAATCCCATACCTCTAATCCCAAAACTCTGGAAGCTGAGGCAGGAGGATGGTGAGTTTGAAACCAGCATGGACCACATAACAAAACACTGTGAAAAAAAAATAAAATCAAACAAACCAAACTTATTAAAAATACCTCAGTCTAGACAGGAGTTGACAGTCAGGACAAATACCTGATCCAAGGCAGTTGCCGGCACTCCCTGTCCAGTGTGAGTTCTGCCGAGGTGAGAAGTCTGCTGTACGGACACTGACTGGCAGTGCCTGAGTGCATCTTAGCCACTGTGAGTCTGTTTCCTCGTCTGTAAAATGGGGCAGTGACCCCTTTAGGCAGGGTAAACGAGACTCTGATTAAATACCCACCAACCTTTACAGCTCAGTAGTTCCTGTCAGCAGAGGGTCATTGCTCGCTGTACTGTCTGATCACTGCAGGTCAGTTATGGGTCTCTCTGTGTTAGCAAGCTTTCCCTCGCTGTCAACAAACCAAGCAAAAGGGGTGTGTAATGGAAGGCAGCTGGATGAAGAGGCGTGGACAATAACTTGTTCTGACATCATAGAGGCCAGTTTGGAGCCTTCATCTCACATAAAAGTCATGCAGACTTGGCAGCAGCCTCAGGAGCTCTGCAGAGGTAGTGGATTCCCCGAGGAAGCTAACTAGATTAGACAAATTGGGGAACTCTAGGTTCACTGAGAGACCCTTCCTCAGTAAATAAGGAAAGCAACTGAGGAAGACACCTGCCAGCAACCTCTTTCCTCCATGTAAAGCACAGCTGGACTTGCCAGTGCTCATGCATATGCAAACATGTGTGACTTGCATTCACATGCCACAGACGCATTCACACAAAATATTTTGTAAGGAAATACTTGGGAGACTTGACTTACAAAGGAAGGATACAAGACAAAGAGGAAGAGGAGGCCGGGGCCCAACCATCCCCTTCAAAGACCCTCCCATGACTAGACCTCACGATAGACCCCAGCTCCCAAAGTTTCCAGCACCTCCGCACCTTTCTTTAACACACTGGCTTGCGGGAGACTCTCCAGATCTGAGCTGGGGTATTCTGTGTGCTGCACTCAGAGCATCCACTGACTCCAGTGCTGCTGGCTGATAGGTTGCATGGTAGAAGTGCAACCAGCCATTAAATGCTCTGACCAGTAAAAAAAACCATACGTCCCTTCTGCTTACCCTCCATTGGGGAACCAGACAACTGGCTCATCCAACTGCAAAGTAACAGGAAGAGAAGTCCCTCGAACGCTCAGAAATGTGTGGTGAACTGCGAAGGCCTCCTACCACAATAATCACGGAACAACCTCTGGGGATGTTGAGGGGATTAAATGAATTACATTTCTAACATGGTTTATTTTAGTATAGGCTGTCAGTATTATAGTAATGATGACGGTGTTGATGTTCATTATTACTAAAACTCTTAACATGAAATCCAATTAGAGGCTCCAGAGATGGCCAGTCGAGTGTACTTGCCATACAAGCATGAGGATCAGAGTTCGATCCCCAGTACCTCAACCTGCCTGCATGTGAGGGCTAAGTGCTGGAGAGGCAGAGACAGGTGGGTCCTTGGGCTCATAGGCTGTCTAATCATTAAGCCCCAAGTCCCAGTGAGAGACTCTATTTCAAAAAGTAAAGTAGGTAAACTGGACCTAGTAGAGCATGCCTTTAATCCCAGAGCTCGGGAGACAGAGGCAGGAGGATCTCTGTGAGTCCAAGGTCAGTCTGGTCTACAGAGAAAGTTACAGGACAGCCAGGGTTATGGAGAAAGACCCTGTCTTAAAATAGACAGATAGATAGACAGATAGATAGATAGATAGATAGATAGATAGATAGATAGATAGATAGATGATAGAAATATAGATAAATAGGAGATGATAGATTATAGATAAATAATAGATAGATAGATAGATAGATAGATAGATAGATAGATAGATAGATAGATAAAAAGTAAAATATAAAGCTCCTGGGGAAGAGTATTCTGACTTCCACACATGTGTAAACACACATACACCTTCAGGCACACCCAAGAATCCCTACTCCCCACATATAAATAAACCAACTAAACTGTCAATTAAAGAATAGTCACTGTTCTGAATTTTTATTACAATTATTACTAGAAAATCTGTGCACACCTTGCAATCCCAGTACCCAGTAGGCTGAGGCAGGGGGACACCAAAATTTCGAGGCTAGTTTGGGTTACATTTTGAATTCAAGATAACCTGTCAGACTGTGTCAGAGATGAAGAAGGGGAGGATGGGAGGGAGGGAGGAAAGGAGGGAAGAAGAAGGGAGGGAGGGAGGGAGGGAAGGAGGGAGGGAGGGAGGGAGGGAGGGAGGAAACTTGATGTAATATCAAAAAATGTTAAATGTGATCTGCAAGAGTGAGAGGGAACAAGAAAGGGAAATGGGAGAGACTATTATCAAAACACACCAAAAGCATGAAAATGTCAAAATAAAAGCCATTGTTATATATAATTAATATCCACTAATAAAATTTTGAAAAAAGGTAAAAAAAAATGGTTAAATTCAGACTTTGTCACTCATTTGCTGTGTGGTCTTAGGAAACATGATACTCGTCTCTGAACCTCCATTTCCTCATTTGTGCAACCCAGACTTGAACTCAATACCTAGCAGTGAGTTTGGGGAATGGGTAGAAGGAGACAAAGGGCTGGTTTTACTTACCCCCATTAGGTGGGGTAGCTGCACCCCTTGACTCTGTACTGAAGAAAACCTTGGACATTGGAGCTGTCTGCGTCAGGCTGATGAATCTCAACCCCTACATTACAGGCGACGGTGGCTTCTTAAAGAGGAAATGAATTGCTGCAGCACAATCCAGCCATGTTGCATCGATATGATTAGCTAGTCAGCCATGGTGTGTAGTCATTCGCTTTGATTTTTTAAGTACCCGGCAGCAGCCAGCCCTAATGAGGCGGTTATAAATTGATTAGATTCCAAGATTCAGCACAGTTCCCAGATTGTCTCAGAAACCCGTCAGGATCCCACGACTGGCATCTCACTGGATTTAATGATTGCTGGAGAAAGTGTGCATCCCGGCCAGATACAGTCGCACTTGCCAGCGTGATCCTTTTAAGCGCAATTCAATTAAAGTGCTATTCTCTAATTTTATTAGAATTGGAGCCCGGAGCTAATGCAAGCTCCCAATATTGCATCAGGAGGCGAGTGCGCACAGTTTAATTTCCCTAATTGGAGTTTAGTGATCTAACATCCTTTTCATATCTTAATTCTTGGGATAATCTCCCACTTTTGCACCTGCTACAGTTCCTTTAATGGAAACGAGCAATCAGATGTGATGGTTCTATCTCACGTGCGTGGATTCCTGGGGTCACGTCGGCTTCACTGAAGGGAATTTGCACATCTGGATCTCTTGATTCTTCTGATCTTTTCCCACTGATCTTGGCCTTGACCTCCTCAGTTTGGGAGGCTCTTGCCCAGATATAATCTACTTAACTGCCATACTGGCCGCCTTTGAATAGGAGAGTGGGGGAAAGCATGGGTTTTTGAGTCAGCCTAGGTTTGGGTCATAGCTCCGCCATTCACTCATCCATCTGCTCACGCACCCAACCATCCATCCATCTGCCCATCCACACATCTATCCACCTACTTATTCATCTACTCATACAGCCACCCATACAGCCATGGACTCCACAGGTATTTAGTGGATTAGTGGATGTTTGCTAAATTCCAGGCACTATGTTAGGTATTGCGCGGGGGGGGGGGGGGGGGGGTCCACCATAAAAAATTAAAGCACAGCCTCCAATCTCAGGGAACTTATAGCATCCTGGGAGAGTGGATCACAAAACAGTAAGCATTCCATTAACTAGATAACCCACGTTGTAATAAGAGAGTGGAGAGAAATAACGATGAAGGAGAGACCTATTCAAAACATGAGAGTAACAAAGGTCTGCCTCCATGATGATGTGCTATTTCTTCTGAGACTCCAAAGGGATCCCTATAGTCTGTAGGTCCAGAGTGAGAACAAAGCAAAGGACCCCCAGAAAGTAGACTCTCCTGCTGGCTGGAGCACCCTGTCCCTAGAGAAGTGTCACCTATTGGTGTATAGGAAGAACCACAAATTAAGAAGAAATTCGAATCATATATGGAGCTAAGCCTGGGCCTTTTGGATTAAAGGAAGTAGAAACTATGAAGAAGTTGAGTTATTCAAGAGAGGTAAGCATGGACCGACCTCAAAGCACCTCGCAGGCAGGTCAGGTAAAGGCTTAAATGCCTCCTCCGTTCACACTTGGATTTCTTACCCCTCTTTTCTTAATTCTGATTTTCATTTGATTCTTTGGTTGTTTGAGGTTTTCGGTTTGTTTGTTTGCTTGTTGTTTCTCGGGAGATGGTCTTGCTATGAATCACCAACGGCCTAGGATTTGCCATCCTCCCGCCTTAGCCTCTTTTATGTGGATCATCACTGCATCAGGTTAGGTATGATATTAACAGCAGCCCTTTCAGGTTCCAGAGTGCCCAAGCATGGGTGTACAACTACGTGGACATCCAGTTGCAGCCCACGTAGAAATGACTATCATTGTACTGGCATCTCTGCCGCTGTGATAACATGAGCTGTCATGTGTCTTGTTGTGAGTTTTGTACTCTCTGTAGACAGCAAACACTCTACTGCCTGTTCTTCTGGCAGAACCCTCTCTCTCTCACTGATCCCATTACATTGGACAAGGGGAGAGTTTGGGAGGATAGAGGGTGCAGGGAATTGAACCTGGGGCCTTGCACATACTAATCCCAGGTTTTTAAAACTGAGTCACACTGCAAACAGGCATTTGTAATTTCAGCCTTATAGTAGCAGGCAGTCAGAGTACCCAGCAGCCAGCATACGATGCTGTATCTCTAACATCCAGGATGCTGCTGCACACACAGAGTTTGAAGTTCTATCTATTTTTAAGCCTCCCGGCTCCCTGGCTTGTCTGAGGAAATTGAAATAGAGAGAGAAGGAGTAGATGGCAACCAGGATCCTGTGCAGAGGCTTCCCCATGAGAGATGTGCATGGGTGGCTGTGATGAGAGGGACGCAGTGACAGAGCTAGAATGGGCAAAGTGTAGAAGCCAGACACTCATTTGTTGTATGACATTAAATGTTCTGCTGACCTCACCAACCCAGTCTCTCTGTCTCTGAAATGAAGATCCCTACCTCTCTCAAATGGGGGTTTAGAAGTAAACTTTTTTTTAAAAAAAAAGATGTATTTATTAATTATGTATATAGGATTCTTCCTGCATGCATCCCTAGACGTCAGAAGAGGGCACCAGATCTCATTACAGATGGTTGTGAGCCACCGTATCGTTGCTGGGAACTGAACTCAGAACCTCTGGAAAAGCAGTCAGTGCTCTTAACCTCTGAGCCATCTCTCCAGCCCTAGAAGTAATCTTATAGTATTCTTGGGAACACACTGTTGCTGTTAAGTTACTGTTGCCTGGCAGTTGGGCTGTGTGTGGATGGACACCACATTAGTTTGGTGGAAGCTGTCTTCTGAGCCATGACAGCCACCATTTGCTCTTGACCAGTTTCTTCTAATTTGGTGCCAAAGGTCTTACTTGTCTACCTAGATGCAAAGGGTGTCATCCTGGGCCAAAGGACCACAGATGACCCTCCTCCTAAACCCGAGTTTCAGGGGCTAAGTAATTTTTCTGAAACTTAAGGCAAACTCATTGCCTCCAGTGGAATGATCAGAGTTCCCTGCTGTTACGGTGGAAGTCTCAATGAGAGCCTGAACCCACCCGGGATGTCCAGGCCAGAGAAATCCACATAATCCAGCAATGCTATGACCAAGCACTAAGTTGAGGCCATTCTGACCTCTTCCTGTCAGCACCCCCATTCTGGTCAGTCTTTCCCTCGATAGAGATGGGAAAATAGCTAAACGTTCTGCATGGACCCCCCAGGTACACATCCTTCTACACATTATCTCACTGAATGTTCTTTGTCATAGGAGGGGGCTGTGCTTCTGTCCATTCGACAGGTAGAAAGACTCCAGCAAAGATGGCCAGCTTGTTCGAGGTCTACCAGTTAGCCATAGAGGATAAACTCAGTGTATCTGACCTCTAACTAACAGAGAGAGCTATTTGGCACCAAACTCTTCTCCTCACTTCCAGCCCTGGAGCTTAGAACTTGGAGAGAGCAGAAGCTGGAGCTCAGGTGGAGTGGAGTGTCCAGAGCCCTGTAGGTACCACATATGCCTCTATGTCAGACAGGTCCAAACCAGACCAGGGCCCTCCAGCAGACAAGGGCTGGGGGCAGCATCTGCCTTCAATTTTTACACCATCGTAGTAGAGAAGCAGATCTGGCTAGATTACCTGCTTCAGGTCTCTGTGAGGGCCTCATCCCAGCCCCAGCAATGACCATGGCTGAGTGACAGGCAAAGGGATACCATCTTGGTCAGAAATAACTTCCCATGCCCTCAGTATCAAACCACAGGTCCTTTCCGTATCTTTTTCACAAAGCCCCGAAAGACCTACCCTCTGGTGCACATCCAACTCTGTCCCCTGTCACTCTCGAGGCCTGGAATCCTCTTCTTTGTGCCTCCTTTTCTACCCAGGTACTTGTTGACCTTCAATCTAGAATATTCTGGAACATTCTTCCTGCACAATTACTTTCCAATGCAAATTTAGAAACCATTCTCACAGGGCTTTCCCTGATCAATCTGTGAGGATTATCTCCTTGCCCTTTACCCTAGGTACCTACTTCTCCTGTAGCCCTTACAGACACCTAACATCATCTGGCACGTATTTATAGACTTCTTTCTGTCTTTGAGAGTTTCACTGATGACTCTGTCCAGCACCACCAGACCTCCCCCCTCCCCCCGCCCCCCGCATGCTTGATAAACGCTTGCTGGATGGACAGAGGTCATGAAACAGCAATTCCTAAACCGCAGACTGCCCAGCCTGGAACAATCCTCCAGAGGGAGGCCAAGCCTCTAACCTTTCATTGAAATGAACTCAAGTCCTGGAACTGGAAGAGATGCACCCCAGGCTGGAGAGCTGGGTCATAGTCCTGGCTTTGGAACAGGTTTTAAAAGGAAATGCTAAAGAATTAGAAGACACACCAGTAGGGGTGGGAAAAACCACTAGTTTGGCCATTTAGCATCAGACGAAGTGGGCAGCGTTAGTCACCTGGTTATCTCTCAAAGAAAGATGCCGATCCAGAGAAGCCACTGGTCAGCCAATGGCCAGACCAATGACAGCAGCTGCCCCATCCTAACCCCTTCCTTAGGGTGTAGCCTAGGAAGCAGCAGGAGAAGGAAACAAGTGGCAGCAGAGCCAAGACCTGACACAGATTTGTAGACAATGGGCACGGTGCTCACCCACTCAGAACACCCTATAACAATCTGAATCCATTGCTACACTGTAAAACCAGGTATGCTGTGAAAATCCAGTCCCTTGTGCTGCTTCAACCAAGAGAAGACCACGTGAGACTGAGCTCAGATACCTGTACCTGCTGGGCCACTGTAGTGGACACGGGGCAGGTCAGCCTGAGTCTACCTCTGCCTTGGGTTCCAGGCAAAGAAATCTCACTCACGCTCAGCTGAGGGACCTGAATGAAGGTGCAGTAAGAGCGGACAATTCAGCGAGAAGGAGAGGCAGGCCAGACACTGCAGGAGCCCAGGGAGAAAGTGTGGAGCCGGTATTTAGCTGTGATAGATGCTGCAGGTACAGGCAGGTACCGTTGGGTACACAGCCAAGCCTGGAACTGACAGGGGACCAGGGCTGACACAAACTCTGCTAGATGTACCACTCTCAATGGCCAGAGACTCTTCCCTCCCACAGCTTCTTACCAGGACCTCTCATTGGCTAGACCCGGCAGACAGTCAGTTGGTAAAGGATTGTGGGAAGCGTAGTTCATCTTTACCTCTCTCAGGAAGGCCAGCAACCGGAGAGTGGTGGACCCCAAAACAAACCACCTGGTTGCAGACCACCTTTTTGGCTGGACATACAGGGGATGTCTTAGGGGACCAATCTTGTTCTCTGAGTGTATAATAAACAGACAACATACATGACCCACACTGACAACAGGTCAGAAGCTGGGCAAGGAAGGCCATATGCATGCTGTTTTCAAAGGACCTTTGGGAAGCAGAAGATGCAGACCCAGAGAAACCCACAAAAGTGGCAAGCAAGTATAAACTGGTAGCTCACGTGCATTTGCTTCAGGTCCAAGCCATGCTTCCCTTTCTGCCCTTCTTTTCCTGGGTCCTGCCCCTGTGTCCCCCACTCTCCCCACTGAAGGACGGAAATGATCCTTACGAGGCCCCATGTCCACTGCCTCTCAGGCTTGCTCTGGTAGAAGTGATGCCTGGTACAGCTCAAGAGTGGAGCCGCGAAAGGGGGTAGACTTCCGCGTCTTGAACTGCCTGCCCTTGGCGCTTTGTAAGTGCCAAGTGAAGAAGTGACGAAGCCTGTGCCAGAAAGGTTATTTAGCTGAAGATAGGAGAGTTGGTAAAGGGACTAGTGTGGCCCCAGGGCCCCTGGGCTTTGCCACCCCTCTGCTGGCTCCTGGTCTCTAGAACTGAGGAGCGTTGAACCATGGAACAGGTGCAATAGACTCTACTGTAGGGGAGGGTGTCGGGAGAAACATGGGCTTCGGGGACCAGGAACAGCTCTGAAAGCTGAGTGTTCACTGGCGATGCTGGGATACAGGGAAGGGATGCTCTTCCCCTGCTCCCCATTCCTGCCAGTCTACCCTGGGCTGGAGCTGTGTGAGAGGGGGTCTCCTTAGTGGTCACCCCAGGGTGCCCAACTTCAGATGCCGATCATGTAGCAGGGAGGTACCTTGCTGTGGGCATAAAGGGTTAGCTTTGCGAGCCAGGTTGGGGTCAATCAAAAGAAGGAGAGAGAGAGAGAGAGAGAGAGAGAGAGAGAGAGAGAGAGAGAGAGTAAGAGAACGAGAACAGAGAAGAAGCCTGAGAGGAGGTGAGGGGAAAGTGGGATCTGGTAGGTTTAAGAGAGAGAGAGAGAGATGTTGAAGCAATTGGAAAAGGAAAGGAAAAAAATTGGAGAAGAGGGAGGAACTCTGAGCACACCTTTCCCTCCGGAGGCCCTGCCCACCCCAGTGTGCCTCCCCTGCCCAGCTGCTGACTGAGTTTTTCTATGAATAACAAATGGAACAAGACCGACTTCTTGAAAAAAATGATTGAGGGAAATAATTAAAGAATGTGTTTTTGAGAGCTGGCCAAATGAGATAATTCTAGACCCTTTGCTTCCTAGGATGGGGCCAGCAAAGGTCAGGGAAGGAGCAGGACCAGGCTCAGTCACAGGCCTGCTGGGTAGGGCAACTCTCAGCCCATGCCTGTGTGTTTGTTCTCTCTCCCTCTTCATCTTCCCCAACCTCCACCTCCAACTCTCCCTCCATCTTAGTGTGTGACTATCCCACCAAGGTAAAGGCTTAAGATAAAGGACAGTGGAAATGGCATGTGACTACAGGAGAGGCAGGGGAGCAGTCGCAACAGGCTATGATTTAAGCTTCACACGCGCATGTGTGTATGTGACACGCAAGTGTGCATACACACACACACACACACACACACACACACACAAAGAGCAATTGTGATGATGGCGCCCCAAGGAGTCCTGGGATCTCCAGCAAAGTCTTAGCCTTCCACCTGAGTACTCTGTGTGTCCTGGATTCACACCTTGCCTATTGGCTGTGGGCAGGAATGAGACCGGGGAGGGTGCATGGGTCCATGAGAATGAGTCTGAAAGATGGGTGGCTTCTCCTCAGGACTGTGCAGCCTGTGGCTCAGTGTTCCCAGGAAGAAGCCCCAGGAGAGATGTTCTGCAGACTTTCTTTGCCTTCTAGTTTTGAGAGCTAGGGCACTGACTGTGGGAGCCTTCACCGGGTGGTGCTAACCCTGCTGGAGTGTGACTTCCTTCCAACTTTCCCTCTCTCTTATGTCTCTCTTCCATCCTTGAAAAAACACCTGCAATACACCAAGCCCATTAATATCTCTCTCTCTCTCTCTCTCTCTCTCTCTCTCTCTCTCTCTCTCTCTCTCTCTCTCTCTCCCTGTGTGTGTGTGTGTGTGTGTGTGTGTGTGTGTGTGTGTTAGCTATGGAATGGACTGAAGACAACCCATATTGTTCCCTAGAGTGGAAACAATCACTTTTTTTTTTTGAGGCAGAGTCTGTAATTGGCTTGCAAATTGCCAAGTAGTCTAGACTGGTTGACCAGTAAGCCCCAGAGATCTACCAGTTTCTTTCTCCCCAGCTAAGATTATAGGTGTCTACCATGCCTGGATTTTTTTTTTTAAATGTGGATTCTGGAGATTGAACTCAAGTCTTCGTTTGTTTGTTTGTTTTTTGTTGTTTGTTTGGGTTTTTGTTTTGTTTTTGTTTTTGTTTTTTTGCAAGATAAACTCTTTACTGACCAAGTTATCCCTATTCTAACTTCTGTTACAATATCAATAAGCAAGGTAAATGATTCTCTGCCCTGGTGAGACCTCATTAGACAGAAAAACTGCAGATGGTAAAAGACAACCCACAACAATACTTTAAACAACAGTAAGAGTGGGAAGCCAAGACTATCCTAGGGCCATAGAGTCTACAGGTGCATTGGTCCCTAGGTTGGACATTTGGGATCAGTATCATGAAGGGGACGTGGGCAAGTAGAAAGAGTAGGGGAGAGGGGAGAGGGTGTGTAGGCAGGCAAGGTGGGACAGTTTACTCAGGATGAGATGGGAGTTCCCAGCAGGCCAATGTGGCACCTCCAGAAACCAGGTCAGAAGTTGTGGGGGAGGCTGAGGCAGCAGGCCAGGGAGAGTGAGCCAGACTGGAGACAGCAGAAATAGTAAAATGGGGATGGAGACTGTGGCACCCTGAACCTACTTTGCAGGTAGGGCTGGCGGAGTTGCTTAGGAATTGGACAATGCTATCATCTTTGGATACCCACAAGTGAATCTTGGAGGCATCATATTTGACGGTCCACATGGGTAGACCAGGAAGTCTCAATTCCTAGCTAGTGACCGTCACCTGGATGACAGCAAGGCAGGAGGCAGGTTCCTGGCCCTTCTCTCCAGGCAGAAGGGAATGCACGCCCTCAGAACACTTACCCTTGCCACCCCTGCAGCACGCTTCGCTGAAAAGTGTGATCAACTCCCTTTTTGCACAGGGGGAAAATATGCCAGGATTTCCATTGATCCATCCTGAATCAATGCTTTTAAAAAATCTTACGCACATTTGGCTTAAGAGCCAAAGCATGCATTTTATGTTTTGACATCATGTCATCGATTGGAGGCGTGCGTCTTTGCCCCACCTGCCCAAGGCCCCCCACCCACCCGGGCAGCTGGCCTGGTCACACTACGTTCTTAATGGCCTTGCCCCCACCTGCCCCTTCCAAGCCTGCCCTGGCCCCCAGCACGGCCCTTTCTCGGGTTTTTTCAAAGGATCGATAAGGTGCTGAGGCCTCCCACTGCAGCCTGTCACTCACACACCGCCATGCCATAAATTATGCATCTACCCTTCTCTCCTTCTGTCTCTAATTTCTATTGCGTTTGTTGATGGCTCTACGATGGTTGACTTTGCTCAGTCTCAGCAGCAGAGATGCTGTTGAACCATGGTAAAAACATGAAGCTGGGGCAGTGGATTTAGGAAGAGGACAGAGATGCCTACTATGAATGTACAAAGAGTTACCCAAGGGGGACGGCCTAAGACTGAGGTCACTAAGATGTGGTCCGTGGTCTTGGTGACTTCTCCTTGGTGCAAGAGTGCATCATAAACCATGGTCAGCCTAGGAGCTGAGGAGGAGAGGCAGGATGACATAAGGTTTCCTCCAGTTGAGTCCCCTCTGAGGCTTTGGGGCTGGCAGGCACTTTACCGAGGTTCACTGTGTGTGACAGCAACTGTGGGTGCAGCTTTGACTTGCTGGCAGTTGGGCTTCCTCAGCCAGGAGTCCCCACAATACCTCCCCGGAGTAGTGTGTTCAAAGATTAGGAAGCTGGGGGCTGAAGCCTAGAAGAGTATTTACTCGTCTGGCTGGGGGTTGCCCCGGGTTCCATCCCCAGTGCTGAAAAGAAAAAAAGAGGAAGAAAAGTTGAGGCCCACAAGACGGTCTCTGTCCTTTGTTCACTGTGCGACAAGACAAACCGTTTCCTTCCTTTGGCTGTATCAAAGTGGCTGACGTGTGTCCCCAATGTGGTTAGTCTCTGCCATATTCACGGCCACCTTATTGGATCAGAGCAGCCCAATCCCTACTTACAGAGGAGCCCACTGAGGTCAGAGAAGTGAAATCAGTTGTCCCAGGGGGAATAGCTGGGTGTGAGGAGGCTGGGCCCAGGCTTCTCGGGGGCAGCAGCCATGCTCCTGGGCTCCAGTGCTCTGAAAATCTGTCCCCAGATCCTATTATCCTTGTCTGCTGTCAATCTCCCCCGTCCTTCTAGGAATCTTCCCCACCCCTGTCTAGTCAGGTCTCTCCCCTGTTCTACCCCCGTCACTCTGTCTCCATACCCAGTGGCACCTCCTCTCTGTGGACATCAAACTGGTAATCAGTGGTTGGTTTGTTTTCCCTGCAAAAAGCACTGAAATAAAGATCAAGGACCCTTGTCCCAAGTATCACCTCCGCCTTGCAGTGTGTCCTGGAGCCAATCCTGTCTTCCATTGTGACCTCAGTTTCCTCCTCTGTGAAATGGGCTTGAGGAGATGCACACTCTATATCCTTCATGAGGGAGATAAGAGAGGACAAAGGAGAACTGAGGAAATTCTCGAGATGGAAGTAGAGAATGAGGCCTAGGGTAGAGTATGAGATTCAGTGAGAGAATACTTGCCAGCATTCATGGGTTCCTAGGTTCAATCCCCAACACCATCATATAAAAAAAAAAGAGTAGATGGTGTCACAGGAAGTACTTTAAAACCAACTGGTGTAACTCTCCATGCTGCTGTTTTAAAATCCTGTTTATGGCTGGGGAGAAACTCGGTGGATCCAGTGTTTGCTGCCCAAGCAGGGCAAGCTGAGTTCAGCTTCAGCACCCATGGAAAGGGTCAGGCGTGGAGATGACCACCTGCAATCCCGGTTCTGGGAGGACAGAGATGAGCTCCCCAGAAGTCGGGTTAGCCCCTCCTTGAGCTCTAGGTTCGTTGAGAGATCTTGTCTCACAGAAAAAAAGGGGGAGAGGTGTCTCAGCAGTAAAAGTCCTTGCAGCCAAACCTGGTGGCCTGAGTTTGATTTCTGGGATCCCCATGGTGGACGGAGAGAACCGACTTCTCTAAGTTGTCCTTAAAGTAACACACACACATACAAATAAACAAATAAATAAATAAACAAATGTTTTAAAATTTGGGGTGGATTGATACATGAAGACACCTGGAATCAACCTCTGGTTTCCACCAATACAATAAATAAGTAGACAAACACATAAAATTGTGCTGGTTAGCTTTGTGGCAAACTCGTCCCAAACTGGAGAGATCTGGAAAGAGGGAACCTCAACTGAGAAGATACTTCCATCAGACTGACCTGTAGGCTAGTTTGTGGGCCATTTTCTTGATTGATAATTGATGCGTGAGGCCCAAGTCTACTGTGACCAGTGCCACCCCTGTCCATGTGGTCCTGAATTGTATAAGGAGCAGGATGAAGAGGCTAAGGGGTGTTTTGGTTACTTTCTGTTTCTGTGATGAGACGCCATGATCAAGTCAGCTTATAAAAGAATGTGTTTAAATTGGACTTATGACTTTACCAGTTTAGAGTCCGTGATAGGAGAGCAAAGGCATGGCAGGAGGAAGAGGGAGAGCACATCTTGGTCCAAAAGTAGGAAGCAGAGCGCACACTGGGAATGGTGAGAGTCTTTGGAAATCTCAAAGACTATTCTAAGCAGCAAACCTCTTCCAACAATCCCGTACCCCCTGATGCTCCCCAAGCAGTTCTACCAACTGGGAACCAGGTATTGTAATAACTGAGTATTGGGGTCCAGTCTCATTCAAACTGCTACAGGGAGCAAGCCTGTAAGCAGCATCCATTCCTCTGTGGTCTCTGCTTCAGTCCCGGCCTCCAGGCTCCTGCATCGGCTTCCTGCAGTGGACCATGAGCAGTAAGATGAAGCAGACCCTTTCCTCCCCAAGTTGCTTTTGGTCGTGGTATTTATCCCAACAATAGAAAGCAAATTAGAACATAAATATATTCTCCTTGCAGGCAGGCACTCCAATGGACACTTTCCTGGTTGCTGCTATAGTTAGTGACCTCTGCTTATAGGTCTCAGGGTTCCAACAAGAGCTAGGACAGCTCTCTGGGTAAATGACAGCTTTAACAGTCTTATCCAAGTTCACTGTGTGAACTTTGCTGAGACCGATGCCTGGTGCTTGCACTGGCCCTCAGGGTAGCTAGGACTCAGAACTAACCTTGTGTCTCCCTATTTCCTAGAAAAGTCACCAGACTTGAACTGAGACCAAGAACAGGGAATCACGCATGCCCAGTTACTCCTATATTCATTCTTTTTTAGCTTAATCAGTCATTAAATTGATCCAGAAAGCACTTGCTGTGCTCCTGAGCACACCGTAGCTGCTAAACAGAGGCGTATGTCTAACAGTCACCCACTCACCCCACTCACAGCCCTTGAGAAGACCGTTTATATGCATAAAAGACCCCATTCCTTCCCAGATTTTGGACCAGTTCCTTTAGACTTCACAGATTAATAGGAGTTCGGTCTTCAAGGATCTCAGTCTAGCAGGGGATATAAAGGTGAACACTGATACATTTTGTACGTTGATCATTGATAGCGCTAACATAAGGTAGGTTAGCATAACTCTAACATAACTAACAACAGCTACCCACAACAATAGAATAAAAAAGATAAGGAAGATGACGAGATGGGCTGGTACAGAACATGTGCAGGAAAATGGGAAGCTGGGGCTCACTCACCTGCTTTGTTTGAGCGGTCAATCAGCCAGAGAAACATGGGAGCTGAGACACCTCTAATGGCTGCCCTGCCTGCAGGGGGCAGCAGTTACCCATCCCAGGAAAGTGTTCCTCAAGTGGGTACAGGATTAGATCTACTGACTGCGAAAGAGGCTGGGAATCAACTCTGGTTCCCACCCTCTCCTTCTGTTTTTCCTTCTCCCTCCCTCTCTCATCCCCACAAGGACACTTTCTCTTTTTAAAAAGCATGGTTCCGTGTAACTGGAGCTGTTTTGCAACACAAAAGAAAACTATTCCCAGGAGGTTTTCCTGGTGGCATCGTGACCAGTAAGATCTACAGGTGGAGGTCTGAAGAAAAATAGATGTCCTAGCTGAGGGGACTGTGAACCAAAGGCACAGGAAAAGGATCTTCCAAGGCCTAGCCTGGAACAATTGGCAGGCATGCAAGGGAGTTCACGGAACTCATTTTACAGATTAGGAAACTGAGGCCCGGGGCATCAGCTTTTCTTGGCTGTTAGACCACAGAGAATGTGACATGAAGGACAATTTGAAGCAATAGGTTGGCGATAAACTGTAGAGAGTGGTGTGAGGCAGGAATAGGGTATCTAAGCTCAAATAAGCCCTATAAGTCAACACTCTGGGGCACTGTGATCCAGCCCTACACTTTTTTCTCCATCCCCCACCAAGATTCAGAGAGTCAAAGCCACATGACCCTAGTTCCCACAGCTGGAAGTGGCAGGGCAGGTGCTCACACCTGGGTTCGTCTACCCCCAAAGTCTGTAGTCTTAACCCCTGTGTGGGACACAAGAGAGAAGGAGGCAGAGACTTTTAAAGAGATTCCACTATCTGGACAGTTTTCTGCGCCTTAACTCATTGGCTCCCCAAGTTCCGTGGTGTTTCATGGACTGGAAGATTGGGTTTCATATTCAGGAGAAGCCCCGCCTCCTTTTAAACACAGCTGTCTTGGAGAGTGGGGAGAAGGCATGTTCTAAACAGGAGTTGTTTAACTAATTGCCAATTATCTCTGAATAGGCTATGGTTTCCAACAGCTGGGAGGGATTTTGGTCCCTATCCACTGCCTAGGCTGCTGGTACTTGGCATGTGGTGAGGTACTCCTGGCCTCTTGCTACAGACAAGCCCGTGCTTCACCCTCCTCCGTGCTGCTGTGCTGAGGGATGGACTGTGGCCGCGAGAAGTTAGGTGCCCTCTCTTTCTCCCTCCCTGCTCTGGGACAGAGAAAGACAGACTCCTCCCCCTGGACTTCCACCCAGGCTGCGATGGCCAGGGCACTGCAGTGTGTCCCTGCTTGTACAGGGTTCTTGATGTACGCAGACCATCACTGCTTACCTCCTGCACCCCAAATCAATAAGATGGCTCAAAGGAAAATCTAATGGGAAGCCTGCTCATGGAGGTGCACGCCTGTAATTTCGGTACTCAGAAAGCTGAGGCAGGAGAGCCACCATTTCCAGGTCAGCCTGGATTAAGCAGTGAGGCCATCTCAAAAAAAAAAAAAAAAAAAAAGGAAAGAAAATCTAATAGAAAATGCCTGAAGACCCCAGGGCAGATGGGTGATGTTAATTGTCCCTTCTGGCTACATCTGCCAGTTCCCAGAAACAGGCTGAAGGGCAAACCTTTGTAAATGTTAATCTCCTTATGCTAAAAATATTGAACTGTCTTTGATGTTCCCAAGCATGTTGACTCCTATCTTGGTAGAGGGTGTGTGGCCTCCATTTGCTCTTTCTGTTGCCTCTCTTCAGGGGCTGAATGATGGGGCGCTCACCCCAGCTTAAGAATGAACAAGGCCCCCTTGAAAGTCAAGTGTGGGG
The DNA here is from genome assembly GCF_982192425.1 of Myodes glareolus. NCBI lineage: Eukaryota > Metazoa > Chordata > Mammalia > Rodentia > Cricetidae > Myodes > Myodes glareolus. Next base: position 21,522,946 of record NC_142047.1, on the reverse strand, counting down.
TGGGGTGTAAACATGGTGACATTCAGGGTCACCTCACCCCGTTACTGGAAACTAACCCTTATCAGAGTCATGGTCGCATCCAACATCCATGGGATCCAAATGAATCAGGGCTCCTTACAAGTGCCTCCTGCTGCCAGGAAGGGAAGGGAAGGGAAGGGAAGGGAAGGGAAGGGAAGGGAAGGGAAGGGAAGGGAAGGGAAGGGAAGGGAAGGGAAGGGAAGGGAAGGGAAGGGAAGGGAAGGGAAGGGAAGGGAAGGGAAGGGAAGGGAAGGGAAGGGAAGGGAAGGGAAGGGAAGGGAAGGGAAGGGAAGGGAAGGGAAGGGAAGGGAAGGGAAGGGAAGGGAAGGGAAGGGAAGGGAAGGGAAGGATTGTTTTCTGTAACACACTTGTGTTTGCATTGGTTAAGATGCTGCCCGTTGCTGTAAGAAACAAAGATGAACATGAAGAACAGCTCAACCACACTGGAAGCTTATCTGTCTTTGATGCCAAGCCAGAGATGGAGCTCCCGGGGAGGGAGGTCATCTCCAAGTGAAGATTGAGGGAGCCAGATGTGTTCTGTCTTGTGGTCCTTTGATTTTTTTCCCATGTGTGGTTTCCAAGATGGCAGGACCTGGTGATAGCGAGCAAGGTGTGGGAGGAGAATGCTGGTAGTGATCAATCAATCAATTAATCAATCAATCTCTCCCTCTCCCTCCCTCCACTCTACTGCCCTTGCCCTCTATCCCACTATTCCTCCCTCTTTCCCTCTCCCTCCTCCCCCCTTCCAACTCTCCCTCTCCTCTTTCAGTGCTAGAGACTGAACTTAGGGTCTTGCACATACTAGGCAAGGATCTACCACGGAGCTGAGGGAGTCGTAACTACAAGCCACGCCCCTTCTCTCCACCCAGTTACAGGGAATCAGAATTGTCAGGAAGGGACAATGGGGATGGAAGTCCTTAGCTTGGAAGTTATTTCCACCACTGGCCTATGCCATAGAAATGAATGTGTGATTCCTTCACACACAGTACACTGGTGTGTCACCTATGGGAGCTATGAGGAGGCAGCTGCTGACTGGTAGTTCAAGTTTCAAAGTGTGTCTTTGGGTGAGACCCTTCATCTTTCTGAGTTTGGTTTTCCTAAACTGTGGGGGGGGGACAGGGTTTGAGCAGAATGGAAGAAGATGGGCACATCTGGGCGTTATGAGCTGTTGAGTGTCTCCCTGTAGCTGTCACTGGGACCCTCCATTACCTTTCTTATCACCAGGATGAAACACCTGTCAGAAACGACTCAAGTGAGGAACGGTCCATTTGGGCTTGACCTCTCAGAGGGTTTCTTGGTCCTGTGTGCTTGGGCAGAGCATCATAGCAATGGGAGTGTGTGCCTGAGACATATGTAACCTGTGAGCTTCTCCACCTCCCTGGACAGGAAGCAGAGACTACAAACATCAGGAAAGGGGAAAGAAGGCCCGAGGATCTGCTTGCAGTGACCTCTTTTTATTCAGGTTCCCCGAGCATTTCTATGACATCTCCGGACAGCACTACTAGCTGGGGACGAACCTCTAATATGAGAGCCTTTGGGTGGGCGGAGGTCACATCACATCCAAACCATAACAACTGAGCTGAAACCTCATGGTGATTTAGGGAAAATAGGATATAATTGGAAATGTATACAGATTCCAAGTTTCCCTTGGGGACGGGGGTTGAGGGAGGCTGGCAACATTATGCCCACATTCCTACACAGTAACAATTAGCAGGGGCTGAATGCAGAAGGTATGTGGCAGAAATGGTCCCTGCAGTCCCCACTGTTCCCACAAAGAACATGCTTTGAGACCCTACAAGGGTCCTATAGAAGGTTGATGAAGCACATCTGAGTTTCAGCTATGATTTATTTTTACTTTTGCATTTTCGAAGGAGCTTAGTCTCTTCCAAAGCCATGGGCCAGCAACTTGCTAGATACAGCAAGGGGTACAGGAGCATGTGGGCCACCGGCTTCAGGAGCTCATCAGTTCCAGAACTGGCTCATTAACAGCTAAGGCCGAGGTATTTTCCATTGCCAGTGTTTTGTCTTAGAAGAACAATGTGCCGTTAATACCACACGGCAAACTTCAGAATCCTGGGGATTTTTTTTAGAAGATAACGAACAGGAATTTCTGAAGAGGGTTTTATTCCAGAGCTTGGAACGCTGTGAGTCTAGTAATATGATTGGGAAGTTGGCCTGCTGGGACTGGTGCTGGCGAGAATGAATGAGTGACTGACAGCTGTAATTGATTGGCACCGGTGAAGATGCCAGGGGTACAACTTTGCCGGGGCAGGCTGACTATCTCCTGCCAATGTCTGCTTGGGTATTGCTGGGAAGGCAGGGGGTGAGCAATCAGAGAAGTCTTTTAATGATCTGTTGACAGAAAGAAGTTAAGAAATGATTCTAGTGGGCAGAGCAAGCAAGCCAGGGAGGGCAGAGGAAGAGGGATGGGGGAGAGAAAGAAGGATGAGGAGGATGAGGGAGAACAAGATGGAAAAGAGAAGGAGCAGCAGGAGGCAGGGCGAAAATAAAAACTTGGAGTATATCTCTAGGGACAAGATAAGGTTTGATGCTGTAACAAATGGCCCAGTGTCTCAAAGCCTCCAAACAACAAGTGTTTACTTCTCCCTCGTGATACGCATCCTTTAAAGGTCAGCAGAGGTCGCCATCCAACACAGCCTGTCTGGGGCTACCACCATCAGGGAGCTCGGAAGGTAAACTGTGCCATGTCTTAGTATCCGCAATGGAAGCGATACTTTTCGCTTCTATGTATCTTTGTGTTGGAAACCAAAGCCACCTGGGAGAGCAACCAGAATGCCTGGATATCTTTCTCTCAGATGATCCTATGTCGGAGAAGATCTGCTATCCCTGGGAGTGTTTGGGTTATAAGGAATAAAAAGTGAAATTTGGGCTAGTTAAATAAACAGAAACATTGACTCCCTCAACCAAATGTTCAGCGGTAGCCCCAGCAGTCTTCAGGCAAAGCTAGATGTAAAGGGTCAAAGCCTCTAAGATGGGGTCTCCTTCCGCGTCTCAGCTCTGTTCTCTTCTGCTGGAGCTTCCTTCTCCACTGTCACAGTCCCGAGATTCAAGCTCAGTGGGGTGCATCAACAATATTGCAGGCCTGGACTTCCGACAGCCGGACTCTGTATTCAAATTATGGAGTGTTGGCTATGCTCAATCACTTGTTTCCCCTTGGACCCGGAAGTGAATTAACAGTTTCCAAAGTATATGGATACAGGGGAGGAGAGAGATGTGTCCAGGGAGAAAATCAGGGTCTATGATGGAGTCTCTGCATTTATTTAAAAAGAAAACCAAACAAAGAAAATGCCCTGTATCCACTGCTCTGACCTGGTGGGTTTTTTTTTTCCTATGTGTTGCTCTGTAACCACGTTTTAGAAGCTGCCGGTGAAAGCCAGAGTGGCAAGCTGCACGTTCCACTTCTTTCAGTGGGATCAGTGATCCTTCACTCATTCCATGCCTATCAGGAAACCATCTCTGGGGGTTACTGAGAGCCAGTTAATGTTTTAGGCTGGGAAATTATGCGAACATGTGAATTTAAGATATCTTTGAAACAGAAGAAGAGAAACTTCCATTTAGGGCTTAGCACTGCTGCTCTCGGGTCCCCCTCCTCGTTTAGCAGCCTAAGGTTCCGAAACGCAGGTTTCTCTTCATATGCACCTGACTGGAATGGGTCCCACCATCCATGAGCTACGAGGAAAGCTTGGAAAGTGAGCCTCTTGCAAAGGGACACGGAATCATCATAGCTGGTTCGGACATATGTAATTTATTCTCTGGGGCTGGGTATCTTGTCGCCCCAAACAAAATGAGGCATCCCTTAGAAAAGAGGGAGCCCAGAGCCAGTTGGTGAGGGACTAACAGCCCTGGCGGACCAAGTCGGGGCTCATTGCAAACTCTCTCAGCGGAGGTCTGGGCTCTCTTCTTCTGTTGGTTCCTTAATAGGCATGTGAAGCTGCCTGCGACCATCCCCTTGAATCCTCCCAGCAGCCCTATGAGGCAGCGAGTGGCACATCGAGTTTAAGATGCCCCCTGAAGCCAGGTGTGGTGGGGTACACCCATACTTCTATCACTCAGGAGGGCTGAGCAGGAGGCTCATGAGTCTAAGGCTGGCTTGGGCTTCAACATCAAGGAAATATTCTTAACACTATGACTGTCTCATTCTGTGGGTGAAAAAACTGAGTGTCAGAACACCCAAGGTTGTACTAGTTCCTTTCCCTGTGGCTGTGGCAAAATGCAAGACAAATCAACCAAGGACATGTTTATCTGGGCCCACAGTTTGAGGCAGAGGAAATCAGCCTGGGGAAAAATGAGTGTTCAAGCACTGGAACTCCAACACAATGTACCAGGAGAAGCCCTGAGACTTGGGCCTACGTCAGAGCATGGGACCAAGTAAGGAACCGGCTTCAAATGACAGACGGAAGTGCTTTTGAAGCTCGGTCTTCTTGAAGCATGGGTTTTTGTTACTCTGGCATTGCACACTCTTCTATAGCTCCCCTGCAGGCCTGGAGACAGAAATAATTAAGAGGCTAAGGACCCAGTCCGTGGTGAGAGGGCTTGGAGGGGACAAGGAAAGAGGGTGCACCTTAGGGCGGGGCTCTGAAAGGTAACCCCCCTTTGCACATCCCCCTCCTCTCACCAAATTGATGATGATCACTGCTTGCTTTCAGAGTCAGAAAATGTCAAGCTTAGTAAGTTCCTTTTTCTACTTTCTTCCAGTCTGAGAGTCAGGAAAAAAAGCAAGCTCATTCTTAAAGCGGCCTGCCACTCTTTCCTGGATCTGTCCCCATGTAGAGAATGCCAGTAAGACATCATCAGACTCTTGCTTCCCTGGTCTCCTTTCAGAATAACCCTTCAGTGGAGCCTTCGTTTCTTCATCTGTAAATGGGGACAATCATTGCAGCAGGGCTTGCCACGGTCCTTCTGCCATCTTCTGCGGTAATAATTGGCATGAATGAAGTGCTTAATAAGGTAGCCATTATTACTGCTAACAAGATAATTGTTTAGGTAACATCTTCACTCTTGAACAGTACAATTAGCAGCTTTCAGTAAAAAGATGGGCGTTGGAACTCTTGTGTGTTTTGTATTTAACCCTCAGGGCAGACTTGGGACTCATGACTTAGACACGTCAGAAGATGAAAAGATTTGACTGAATTCAAGAAGTTAGGGATAGTCATTTCCTCCCACTCCGAAGATTGCTAGTGACAGACAGATAAGGGGCTAGACAGACAGGTAGTAAATTGTAAAAAAAAAAAAAAATACGTATGCCTCCTGTTTGAAGTTCCTTGTGCTATTTTAGAAAAAGAGAGAAGAAAACAGCTCCGCAGCCTCGAGCCCCTGCTTGTGTGACACAAGTTCGTGGTGTCACCTCTGGGAGTTTCCACTATTCAGCTGTTTGGCGCGTGAGTGATTGATGTAATTAAAGTTATTGGTAAAGAAAGAGCCAGTTACCAAGGGACGGATGAGTCAGCAGGCAGTTTAAGTAATGAAATAATGTTGTAAGGAGTATTTCTTAAAACACATTTCTCATTTCGCTTTAAACTCGAGACATCTTCAACATGGTAGGTCAGCAAAAAGATGTGCGGTGGCGAAGCGTAAGAAGACAGACGACACAGTCTGAGGAAGTCTCAATCATCGGTCACACTACAAAGCCATCCCGGTTCGGTAGTCATGATCCCAGCCAACATTTGTTCCAAGGCTTGTATGCCTCGTCTCACTTACCACCAGAGGCGCGCGCGTGTACACACACACACATACACACACACACACACACACACACACACACACACACACACACTTACTGATGAAGATACTGATGTTCAGAGGGTCAGAGGAACTCACTCCAAACCCTATAGCTGGTGAGTGGTCCACGTGGAGAAGAAGACCAGATAGGCAAAAATTCTGTGTGGCCTCCTCCCACAGGTCCGGGTTCTGGGTCTTTCTGTCTACACCTTTGGCCATTTTTCCTGGTTCACTGGTGTGCTTCAAACAATAGTGGGACTTGAACGCACATCAGTCCGACTCCTGAGTTCATTCTGAGTACAGGAACACATTCTTTGGGAAAGAGAACACACTGGCTTTGCGCTCATGATGCAATGGCCTCTGAGCCAGGAAACCATGGGGAGGACCTGCTCTAGATCCCGCCAGACAGCAAGGCTCAGGCTAGAGCATAGCAAGAACATGGACAGAAGTCCCTTAAACGGCCACAGAGGACTTGAGGGTGAATTTGAAGGAGGTATGGGGGAAGAAAGATCCATAGTTTTCTAATGGAAGCTGAGTGTGAATGGGAGAGGGTGGGAATGATCTGAAGGTGGGAAGGGTAGCCCCTGTTGGGAACATTTTGGAGTTGCATGTGGTTGTTTGAGCTGAAGTTGTATGTTCAGGAGTTGGGTGTGTGACTTAGAGCAAGAGGGTTCTGCAGGCTTAGCCGGGTATGGCAGTAACACCATAAGATATGGCTTACCTACAGGCTAGGTAGCACAAGATGTACCTGGTCACCCATGCAGGGAGAGAGAAAGTGTGGGGAGGAGGGAGGAAAACAGGGAGGGAGGGAGGAAAGGAGGGTAGGAGTAAAGGCATTGACTTAAGTGACATTACAGTTTGTTACCCATTGTCCTTCACTAGAGAACACTAATTGTCTGAGTTAGGGTTTCTATTGCTGTGAAGAGACACCATGACCATGGCAACTCTTATAAAGGAGAACATTTAATTGGGGTTGTTTTACAGTTCAACGATTTAGTCCATTACTATCATGGCAGGAAGCATGGTGGCAGGCAGGCAGAGTGATGCTGGAGAGGTTGCTGAGAGTTCTTCATCTGGATTCTCAGGCGGCAGGAAGTAAAGGCCACACTGGGTGTACTTGAGCATTTGAGACCTCAAAGCTCACCCCAGTGACACACTTCCTCCAACAAGGCCACGCCTCCTAATAATGCCACTTCCTATAGGCCTATGGGAGCCATCTTTATTCAAGCCACCACACTAATCAAAGTCACTTCCTATAGGCCTATGGGAGCCATCTTTATTCAAGCCACCACACTAATCAAAGTCCCTTTGTCACTGTAGTGGTTGCCTTACTTGTGAGCAGTTAAATATAGGGATCATGGGGATGCTTGCAGGCAGACCCTCTTGAAAGCAGATGGCAGTCATCCACCTGGATTCACCCTGGGGTCCCCAGAACCACCAACCCCACTACTTCCATACGCTTTGCTCAGAGGTGAAGATCCAGCTCCTATCCTCCCCTCCACCTTTTGCTGTAAAAGGCAAAACAAGCCAAGGCCCTTCACCTCTGAAGGTTCCAGACAGCAGAACAGAATGACATCATAGACCAAAGGAGTAGGAGGGGCTCAAGCTCCTCGTAAGCAGGTCATAGGTTCTTCTGTCTGGTCCTGGATCCCCAGAGGCTTATTCCGGGATGGGGTTGGGAGTACTCTCAGGGGACAGAGAGATGATTCTGTGCTTAAGAGCACTAGCTGCTCTTCTGGAGGACCCTGGTACAATTCCCTGCACTCACATGGGGCTCACAGTCTGTAACTCCAGCTCCTGGGGATCCAAAGCTTTTGGGGGACTCCATGGGCAACGGGGATGTGAGTGGTGCACAGGCAGGGGTGCAATCAAAACATTCATACACACTAAAAAGAATCGGAAAGGCAAAACGTTTGAAAGCAAAGGAAATGAAAGAAAAATAGAAAAGGAGCGAAGGATGGAGTTCTCAGAAAGCTGGCGAGGGACAGAGGCAGCGGGTGATGAGGTTCTGCCACCGAATCTTCACCTCTCGCTCAAATCCTCAGTTTCCACACCTGTAAAAGAAGCCGGTACTCTTTCCCAAAGTGCGGTGACAACATGCCTGCTGGGCTGATGCAGCAGCAGGCCTGGAGCCCCAGCTCTTCAGAAGGCAGAGGCAGGAGGGTCTTCAACCCAGGAATTCCAGGTCAGCTTGAACAAAAGAGGCAGCCCTGTCTCAAGATGAAAGAGATGAGAACTCACACACACACACACACACACACACACACAGAGAGAGAGAGAGAGAGAGAGAGAGAGAGAGAGAGAGAGAGATGCACATACACACAAGCCAAACATCAACAACAAGAAGTCCACATATCATGAGATGATTTCGTGTTTTCCCAAAAGATACCTACATGACTTTAAGGACAACATTCAAAGAAGAAGAAATAGGAACTGTCGGGGACCCTGAAAGACACTGGCTTCTTTAAAATTCAGGGAGGGAGCAAGTTCATCTAGATTCCTTTTCTGTCGTTGTCATCTGTACCTATCACAGTAGCCATAAAAACATCTCTGTCAAAATTAGTACATGGTACAAAATTTGAAGCAATTGAGTATATAAACACCAGTCCCGACAGAGAGTGGTCCATGACTTAGATCTGGAAGGTACATATAGAGCTGGAATCAGCTTTGAGAAGACTTGAACCAAGGAGGGGCTGTCCTTGAACCCTGCAGTACTTCCTCAGATGGCCTTTCTTCTTACCTGTACCTTTGCCAAACTGAAGGAAGGGAATTCGAAGGATCAAATAAAAAGGGGAAAGGGGGAGAGGGAATGGAGCATAGCATCCATCTCTCTCTGCTTTCTGATCTTCACTGATGTGAGCAAGCAGCCCCACAGCCCTACTCCCACATCCCAGTGACACTCCTGATGTCATCCCTTCCCCTCCCTGACTATATTATATCTTATGTTATATATTATATCTCTGCAAACTGACAAGTAAAGCAAATCTTTTGAAAGTAAAGAAGAAATAACATAGAGAGGAAAATTAAGTCCATCCACCAAAATGAAGCAAGCCTATGAACTGTCTGCCACACTCTTCATGAGAGTAAAGAGGTGTTAGTTATTCAAATGAGCCCTTTTCTCTGAGAAGCCATGAGTCAATTCATGGGAAGCATAAATTGGCCCTCAGCTGCCAGTCTCTGCCGCTGCACACATGAGTATTTGGAAAGAGCCTCTCCCCACCACAGGGTCTGGATTTAGATGCTCAATACAAATACAGGACAAGCAAAACAAATAACAAGAACTCTTGCGGTTTGGATCTAAAAAGAAAAGTCTTAGGAACAACTGGGTGATGACTCTGACGTCAAACCGTCAGCTAGGAAGGTGCTTGGAACATTTTGGAACCATGAAGGCATTTAGAATTTAGGGCCTGAATCTACTTGAAAGATGTTGAGACGCTGTTCCTGAAGACCTGTGGGTTCCCTTGGGGACAAAGACCTGATAATTTACAGAATAAAACAAATTCCCAAGCTAGCGAATATATGTGTGTGTGTGTGTGTGTGTGTGTGTGTGTGTGTGTGCGCGCACGAGCGCGCCAGAAGTCAGAAGAGGCAGTGAGAAAAGGCAGTCAAAACGAGATGTCAAAATAAGAAATGCAAAACAAATGCCCCAAAAGACTGGTGACTCACAGCCTGCCCCAGCCCAAACCTTTGTTTGGTGCGATTCACTCTGTAAGAGAGTGGGCAAAGGAATATTAACTTTTGCTTCTGCTGTGTGAGAAAATTGTAGGCAGACAGAAGATACTTCAGACTGGAGAAGTGAGCATATGTTATCAGATAGCAATTACCCAGGGCAGACGACAACTTAGCAGGGAAACAGCCGCGGTCCCTCTTTGCTGCTGAGTCTCTGGGCGAGATGGCGCATTCTGGCTTTTCCCTCATCTGTACTTCACACACGAAGTGTTGAGGAAGCAGCCCTCCGCCAGCAGCGTTTGAGGAAGGCTAAGATGTTTCCAGGCCCAGCCTAAAAATATCTCCCTTGACAGCCTGTCACAGTGTCTGGGATTCCGCCATTATAAATTCATTCCTCTCTGTTAAGGCATTTTGTTTCTGAGAGTTCTCTGTTAAAATACAGATATCCTGAAGAACTTAGCTTGAGTGAGGCAGGGCAGAACTCAAGCCGGGAATTAGGAGACCTGGATTTGGGGTGTGCCTCTGCCTAGGACCTCACTTCAGGAGCTCGGGGCAAGTCTTTCACTTTTCCCAGACCCCAGCTTCTTGGGGCTGGAGGGAGGGGTGTGAACAAAAGGGAAACTCTGATCACAACATGCTAACATCTGGGGCTTTGGGAGAGGAAGTGTCCATTTTGGAATCATCCATGGGCACAGGCATCATATCCTGGGCGTTTGAGCATTTTTGTCACGGTCTTCCCGATACATCCACGAAAACCGTTTGCTCCAGCAGCTTGGGTGTCATGTCAAAGAATATCTGGCTTTTTTTCTATCTGAAAAAAGGGAATTTCTTTGCTTCCTGGGGGAAGAGACTTTACTTTCTTGCCAGCTCTAGCTACCACACTGGTCCTAGGTGTGTTCTTCCCACAGCATTCTCTGTTGGCCTCCTAACTTGTTCCTATTTCAAACCATCCTCCCAGAAGCTCAGCTCATACACTGGGATGCTCATAAATATGAGTTAGGTTCTCAGAACACCGCATTATCTGTCTTTCATCACCAACGCCAAAGATCTCATAGGACCTACAATGCCCCATGTAAATTGTTACTGGCTTGGGCCCTGGCCTTCTCCTGCAAAGATCTCCCTCAAATCTGTCCCCCAGAAGGTTTACATTTTTTTTCTATTCTTTGCACTTAGAACTCTTCTTTCCCCAAGTTTCTGCTTGACAGGCTCTTAGCATCCTTCCAGTTTTTTGTTACATGACCACCTCCAAAGGAGCTCACTGGGCTCCCTCACAAAAAGAACCCATCCCTTACCCTCTTCATTTGCCCTATAACCCTCCTCACACAGATACTGTGAAGTTGTCGTGGCTCACTTGTTGAGCTACTGTCTGGCCCTCTGAAGTAAAAGTGGGTAGAGCCTTGTTTTGCTCATGCTGCATGTTTAGTCCACCATAGATTCTCCGTTGGCAGTAGGCACAGGAAGGACAAAAGAGGTGAGGTAGATCTGCATTAACAAGGAGACCATGGTAAGAGCACCTGAAGAGCTCAATGCCAAGTTCTCTCCTGTCTTCTTTTCCAAGAGACTTGGAAGCAAGGGTAGAATTGACTGAAAGTCTGGGAGAGACTGTGTGAATGGGTGCGAGGAAGGTTAGGGTGAAGGCGTTGAATTCTGAAGAAAGAATCCCAGATAAACTTAGAAGCCTTCGAGGCTGCAGATTCTTGATTGAGACCAAAGGAAGTAGCCCGCAGGTCCTTCTAGTTGTAGTTCAAAATGCAGGTGCCTATAGATGAAGGGCTGCCTGGTCAAGGATGCAGGGAGTTTCCAAAAACGGCCCAGAGCGGCAGTGAAGTAGGCAGGCAATTCCTGTCGATTTGCCCAGGTCAACCCAGCAGATCACTGGTGGGGCTAACTGCCTTCCTAGGCTCCCCCAGATTTTCCCTTCAAGCTCCTGCCGGTGTTCCTGGGCAGGGGAAATGTAGAGGAGTGCCAAGGAGGAGCAGCCATTCGGGCAAGATCATGCCTCTCCCTCCTTTGCCTTCATCCCAGGCCGGAGCTAGTATCTGCAGGGAACCTGAGTCTCTAAGAGAGCATACCTTAATAGCTATACTGAAGGGTACCATGTGCCATGCACCATATCTCTGCCCCCCCCCCGGGGGTGGTGACTCAGTCCCTTTTCACAGCAGAGAACATCAGGTTCGGACTGGTTCTTGAAACTAGCCAAGAGCTCCTAGGAAGACAGCTCTGAGCTCTCTCTGCCCAAGAAGCTACCCAGTAGCGGTGATATATCGGGGGCACAGTCCATTCTCACAACTCCAAGTTATCTCAGACTCTGCAGTCACTTAGGAGTTCCAGAGGCTTCTGCCTACCTGTGTCCTCCTGCTTCAGACCCAGCTCTAACCCAGGCTTGAGCATCCTGCCCGCAGGGGGCGATGGCGGGCAGCTAGGCCCCATTCTCCTCTTCCAAGAACCTTCGGATTCCATCCCCACTTCTGAATCTGGTGTCCAGGACCGCCCACAGGAAACATTCTGGGTGAAAGCGAAGCAACGCATCTAAAACTGGGCAAGTGGGAAAACCCTTGTAGGCCCTGGAACCCGGAGGCTGAATCCCAGCTGGGTTGAGCGCCTCTGCCAGGCTCCGGATGTGTACGCAAGCTCTGAGCCCTTGTTTGACGAACAGCGGCCAATAAATTCATTAATCATCATTTTATGCCTCATCAAGCCCCCTCCAGGCCCCTCCATGGGAGTTACACAAATTAGCCCCTGAAAAGACAGTAATTTCAGTTTAGCGAGGTAAATGCTCGGCGCACACAGCTCTCCTGACAAGCCCATCCATCAGCTCCTTGGGACCCAGCGTGTAAGCGACATCGGTGCTGCCCAGCCCAGCCCCTCAAAGCCCAGCTTTCCTGTCCAGTCCAGTTCTGGGAACTGGGTCTACTGGGAGAACGTCTTCGCCCAGGGCGCCCCTCTTCTCTCCTTTTACACCCACTCTCATCAACCCTCCTCTTTCAGTTTAGAAGAGAAACTTTTCCAAGAAACCAGAAGCCCAATTTGAGAAGCACAGGAGGACCCACTGGCTCTAAAGGTCCCAACCGCTGTCTCAAGGAGGAAAGAGTCAGGCTGTCCTTTCCCTCCGGATTCTGAAACACCTTGAAATTGTTGTGTCGTGTATTGAGTGCCAAACAGTATTGGAGGGGAAGAGGAGTTAATCCAGGGATTCCAGGTGATTCTAAAAGCAAATTCAGGTTCCAAGAGAAGGCCCTGTAGGGACAGAAAAAAGGGTCCTTCCGTATTGAGGACGGTGCCACCTGACTCTGAAGGCAGGAGAAGCAGTTCTGTTCTCCCCACCCACCCGCATCCACACCCCGGCTTCTTTCCCTCTGCACCCTCCACCTAAGGTGGAAGAGGTCCTTGGGGAAAAAAAAAGGAGTTTCTACCTAATGTGCTTAGTTGCTGTGACCCAAGCACCGGGATTGGGCGAAAAGGCGGGGTGCGGGGGAGGGCAAACTGAGGTGAAGACCGACAGACCGACGCGGACCCGATATTTGCAAAGGAGACAACAGCCTCTGGCCTTCTCGTCTTCCCAACTAGGTCTCACAGAGGGTCCTAGGGGGAACACCACCAGGCTTGGAGGACCTGTGTAAAGGAAGGTGATGAGGTGGCGCAGGCCTCGCAGCGCGGGTCTGTCTGTGCACCACCGCGGCGAAGAGCTGCAGAGCTGAGCAACGCGCGGCTCCTTCATTAGCTTCCCCTCCACGCGGCGCTGCATGCCTCGGAAAATAAGTTAGCAAACGGGGAGCCGTTTATCTCTTTTATCTTGGGGCCTGATCCAATTAAATAAGTGCACATTTACATTTGCATCCATCAGGCGGGAGCGCTGAGAGCCTGGGGTTTGCTCGGAGCAAATAAAAGCAGATTTCAGTGGGAAAGTGACGTCTGGGCGCGCGGGACTCGTTCCGGCGTCAGAAACTAGCGCTGCCGGGCGAGCTGCCTTGGGGGAATCCAGAGTTGGGGGACTGCAGCCCAAGAGAGGCGGAAGACCCAGAGCAGCCCCGTGGGGCAGGCCGGGCAGAGTTGCAGACCTGCCCCGAAGGCGGTCTCTTGTTAGGCCACAATCCTGGCCTGCCCACTGTCGGTGGTTCAGGTTTGTATTTATAGCGAAAACGAAAAGGAGAGCCTGTCTAACCTGGCCACAGAGGTAGATATGCAGGGTGGGCCTAGGAACCCTGGTAAAGCTTTGACTAGCGAAAAGGGCAGACGGCAAGGTCCCATTCGGGTCCGATTTCTGTCCTGTTCAGTGGTCGAGAGGCAAGGAAGGCTCAGAGCCTGTTCGAGGGCACTCCCTACTCTCCTCCTCCTCATCCACGCTATGGCACTTCTGCACCTTATGCGCTCTACGAGCTTTGCCACCCCGACGCCATTAAAGATACTGTTGAAAGGAGAGGGTTCGAAGCAAAGCGAAGGGGAAATAATCCTTCCCTTATTTTGTAATGTCCAAGCACAGGCCAAAACTGCATTGCCGGGTTAGTGGCCTGGTAGGCTCCTCCCGAACTGGCAAACCACAAAGTAAACAAGACTTTGTGGCGCGAGAGCATGGAAGGATAGAAAGAAGCAGAAACGGGGTACATGTGAGACGAAGCAGACCACGATTGATCGTATTCGCGCTAAATTCCCCACCTGCAGGCTATTTGGATGCCCATACTTCTCAATTGCCTGCTGCCTGACTTTTGAAACAGTGAGTTAGCTAGGACGTGAGTCCGCAGAGTTAAATCCGCAGAGTTAAAGTTGATTTAACCAGGGCCTGCTACCCAACTTGCCAGTGCTAACTAGGTCATAGAGTCCAGAGCCTAGGCAACTTGGAAGCATCTTGAGGTCGCCCAGCTGAAGTGCAGAGCCAGGGCTGGGCAGTCAGTAAATGTGGGCCTGGCCAGTTTTGGCCCAGCTCCTTCTCACTGCGAACCCCGTGGCTCTGGGGACCAGTAGGCGGCGCCCTTTCTAACCTGCAAGTCATGGGCTCCTCTTGAGAGTTTAGTTCTGTTCCTTTCACTTTGGGCGCTTTGAATTGACCTGCCCCTAGCTTTTATCAGCTCGGCGTGCTACTTGGGGGTGGGGGGCAGGTGAACTGGGACGCCTGGCTTGGACCCAAGACACACGAACGACCCTCCTTCCCCGCCTTCCTTTGGGCCCCAAGATTTGGGTTGGAAATGGCAATGAGTGGTCCGAAAGTGTTTACCACGTAAAAAGTCTCGCAGAGGCTCTTCACCCGGACTGGGAACCACTTTTTCCAGGACCTAACACCGGACTTCTGGGAGCAGGACCCCCTTTGCTACCTCCCAAGGCCCTGACATTCGCCCTTGAGATTTCACCAGGTTGTTTCTTCTTTGACTACTAAATCCCGTAAACTGATCTGGCCTGCACAAAAGGATAAGGGAAGGAACGATGCCTCAGGAGACTGACTGCAGAGACCCCAAGAGTAGTTCCAGGAGGCTAGGGATTCGGCTTCTTTTAGTCCCTAAGTGCCCAAGGGGGGGTGTCCAAAACTGGCCTAGCCAGACGCAGGTGGTTGACACCAGCGCCAAATCAGCTCTGGGGCATTTTAGAGTTGTTTTAGGCACTGTCTCTCGTGTCTTGCGTCTTTCGTGTCCGGATCCAAGCCTGCAAACAAACCATAATCCCAGCACTGAAAAGGAAACCCCTCGTGCCCACGCCTATAAGATACATCGCCTCCTAGACCGCTCCAGAGAAGTCAAAATGGAGGTTCAGGGTCACGGGACACACAACTACTGGGATTAAACGCAGGTGTTATTTTCTACATGTCCTAAACTCGGACCTGTCCGGCAGGCTACCTCCAAATTAGAAAATCTCTAGACACCAGAAAAACCGCAGACCACCGAAATCTAGTTCTGCAAGAAAGAAAACCTCGGGTTTCCTTGGAAGTGTGTGTAGTAGTTGAAGGACGCAAAGAAAACCACAGACTGCAGAAGCCAAGCTCAGGAGAGGTGCACGCAGGGCACAGCGACTAGGGCAACAGCTGGCCAGGCCGGGTGCTTGCATTGCCCAGCCCTGAACCTCCGCTTGAGCCCCTGGATGCGGAGAAAGGGCGCGCGCTCCACGGCGGGCGCGGTTCCCGTTCCCAGGCAGCCCGGCGGGTATGCGGCTGGAGACCCAACCTTCGCCTGCGGAACAGGGAGGACGAGCCACGTCATTTGCATATTCCCAGGAACACAAGGGGCTCTGTAATTTTCTTTTAAAAAATCGTTGGGCAGAGTTTAGGACCAGTGCTTCCAAAACCCCGTCGCGTTGACGTGGTCTTTAAACTTTCCCTTAAGAAAAGCGAACTGCCTATTCTTTAGACTTTTCAGAAAAGAAGATGACTCCTGGGGTTGCATAAGCATGGGGGGTGGGGGGAGCTGATTGTGAAGTAGGTTGAGGAGAGGGGGCGTGAAGGGAAGGGGGCAGGGCAAGTCATCTCTGGAATGCAATTGTTCAAAAAAATCGTTTATAATTAAAGGGACAAAATAAAATACGATCGTTTCATGTATGTTTAATTGTTCACACTACTAGTTTTATAATCATTTCCCCTGTGAGAATTTTCTAATTTAAACTCCGATTTTTTTTTTCAATCACTGTTCCTTAAAGCCTCTGACTAACGCAGCTTTCAAACTTGTTTCGATTCGGATAAGCGAAATTAAGTCCTGTTGCAGGTTTTTAAAAAAAAGCTACAACAGGGTGAAAGTTTGGGGTGTGCTTTAAAATCCGAGTAGGCAAAAGTAATGGAGGAGAATTGCAAATATGTATATACATTATGCTGCCGTTGTGTGCAAACACGTTCTGTCCCTACGCTCAGTCAAATTAATTCCCCTCGCTGGGGTATGTTTTTGCTATAACGCACCCCCTCACACACACACACACATACCCGCCCCAACGCCACAGAAAATTTCTCATGAAGTAAAAGGGTTGGCGACTCCACATCTCAGGTGCAAAACGGAGACTCGAACAGGGTAACCAAGACAGAACCCCGGGGTTGGTGGGTGGTGGCGCTGGGTGCTGTCCCTTGACCATTTGGTACCGAGATGAATCCCAAGTTTTCACTGAGCTGAAATAAGGCAGACTAAAATGAGAAAAATAAACCCTCAAAAACACTTTTGTAGCAATCTGAGCTGGGAAAAGTGCTAACGCGATGACAAGCCTCATCAAGTCCACAATGGCCTCTTTATCTACGCAAATGGCCTGGAGCTTTTGAAGCCACTTATCCAAAAAGGAGCCCATGGGGGGGAGGGGCCTCCGACTCCCTTTGGGGGGGATCTGTTCGTTGCCGCTGGTGACTGGGATGCTCCCTCCGCCTCCCACCCCCTCTTCGGCCCAGGCTCCCACCTCAGACTCTGCAAAAGGCAGGCTCGAAATTCAGGACAAGTGTGACACCTACCTGTGAAAGGGGG
The DNA here is from genome assembly GCF_982192425.1 of Myodes glareolus. NCBI lineage: Eukaryota > Metazoa > Chordata > Mammalia > Rodentia > Cricetidae > Myodes > Myodes glareolus. Next base: position 21,506,105 of record NC_142047.1, on the reverse strand, counting down.
AAAACGTCGAGTTGCGGGTTTGTGGTCCCTGCCGGGAGGCTGAGCCTGCATCCGCAAGGCCACAGGCCACCCTCACGATCGCGGATGGAACAGAGGCTGATTTAATCAAATCCAAAGAAGAGATCAATGCCCAATTTTGAAGGGGGAGAGGAAACTGTGACTTGGGGAAGCCATCCCATTTGGCTCCCCCCTTAACGCTCCTTGCCCGCATTAGCTAACAGCACCTTTGAAATAGTAATAAGGGCTAAATCCGGCATAAAATCGAACTCATTAGCAAAGTTCACCAGCTGATTGCTTTGCATAAAACACGACACTGATTGGAAGTAATTAGGTTAAGCGATGGCTCTCGGGTGGTGCGCGCCTCTGCCTTGGTTTGCCATCTTTTCTCCCTTCTGGCACACACTTGGGTCTCTCTTCTTGCTCCTCCAGGGTTCAATCTCCCGCTCAAGCAGCCCGCTACGGAGATCCAAATCTGCGTTCCCAGACTGGGCCGCTTTCCTCGGGTTTGTGGCCTAATCACGGTTTCCCCAGGCACACTGAGTGTCTGCGGACAGCACCTTTCCCCGCTCTGAAAGAAGTTACAGTTGCACCCTTTGACCGAGGCAATTGACAATTTATTGAGGCTTCTGAGAAGTAATGAGTGGCTCTGATTATGTTAAAATCTCCTTTAATTAAATATTTCGCATTTTACAAAGACCACTGCAGTTTCTTTTACTTTTTAAATCTAAGAGTATAACCTGTTTCCTTTCTGTAATAATACTTTAGCTCATACCCAGAAAAATCAATAGGTGTAAAAAATTAAATTAAACTTGTACTTTTAAACTATGAAACAGTTCGGGGGAACACAAATGTATATATTTATATTACAAAACATTAAATGCCTGTACAGGTGTCTTGATTTCATAATTTACTTCAAAGATACTGAATTATCAATTTAAATACAAAAATGCTACATTAAATATACAGAATAAGATTTAATACAAATCCTCTTAAGTTTTTTTTTCTTTTCAGTTGGCTAAAACAATTTTTTTTCGAGTGTGGAGATGTATACATTTTTATGTCATCCACCTCCATAAACTATAAACTTCTGAATAAGAGGGGTAGTTTATTTTTTCTTTCTCTTTCTCTCTCTTGGTGATGGAAAAATAACTGCCAAGGCCATGGTTTTAATAAATTAGGAAAGTCCGGGAGTACCGCACCCGAGTTAAATGTCGGACATACCTTTCTTCAATTCATAGGGAGTGTCTTTGCACAGGTCTAGCTGAGACTGGCTCCGCAACATTTTCGGGTCTTTAGCCAAAACGTCCGCTCGATTCAACACCGTCTGGTTTAATCCATTGAAATGAGAGCCAGGACCCGCTGTGGGGCCTGGCCCTGGGCCTGGGTGGCCGTGAAGGTGTCCGAAGGAGCCATAGTTCGTGTAGCCAGGATAGAAGGGCGCGGTGTAGTAGAGAGGCCGGGACAGCACTGTCCCGCCGGGAAAGGGACACTGCGCCGAGGGCGATCGCGCGGGCGCGGGGGCAGGAGAAGCGCGGCTGCCTCCAAGGGTTTGCCCGCCCACGGGCCCAGGGCACGGTGGGCACGGAGAACCCTCGCTCCCTCCGCTCCCGTCCTTGACCTTGTCCGAGGAAGTGGCTATCTCTGCCAGGGACCACAGTTTGGGCTTGGCAAGCACGACCGGAGGCGGCGGTGGAGGTGGCGGTGGCGAGTGGATGACTGAGGGCCCGCCCGAACCAGGGGGCAGCTCTCCGGCCGCTGGGTGCGGGCCGGAAGCCGGCGCGCCCGCAGGATAGTGAGGACCCACGTCCTCCGCCAGACGCGCGCTTGCGGGCCCAACCGGGGACTGCCCGCCCGTGCGCGGGGGCCTGGGCAACTCATCGTGGCGACCCTCGGAGGGCGACTCCTTAAAATCCGAGTCGCTGAGGCTGCCTTCCGTCTCCTTGCCCGCGGGGCTGGGCGGCCCTTGTAGCCGTTCGCAGCCCGCAGCTGCCTTCTGGTCTACTCCTCCTGTGGGCGAAACCCAGGCTGTCAGAGGCGTGGAGGCCACGCGGCGGGGTCCCGGTTCTTGCCACCAGAGGCAGGGACCCGTGCGCGCCCCCTCCAGGCCCCCTTTTGCCTTTAAAGTCCCGCGCAACACACCCTTTCCCGTCTCCACCAACCTGCTTCGGGACTCTCGAGGTCGCCCTTGTCCTCGGGCTTCTGTGGCTCGTCCTCGTCATTCTTCTCCAGATCGATGTTCTCCTCCTCCTCCTCGTCCTCGCTGCGGTTCCGGGGCGTCCACGTCATCTTGTTCTCTTTCTTGAGGCGCCGGCGCGCATTGGCGAACCAGGTGGACACCTGGGTGAGGGTCATCTTGGTGATGATGGCCAGCATGATCTTCTCGCCCTTGGTGGGGTACGGGTTCTTGCGGTGCTCGTTGAGCCAGGCCTTGAGCGTGGCTGTGGCGTCCCGAGTGGCGTTCTTCCGGTACGCGGGGTCCCCGTAAGGGTAGGAGCCCAGAGGCGCCGCATAAGGGTGATACCCCAAGGAACCAGCCATACCGGGAGTGTGGTCGTAGGGAGAGCCCTGCGGGAGATAGGCAGAGATTAGATCAGTGGTGGGGGCTGTGGACTTCACCGCCCCCCCCAAAGGCTGAAACCCACTTTCCCTCTGTGCCTGGGTCTGCCTGCATGCCAGCGCGGCCCGCGCTCCAGCTTCCCCTGAGGCAGACAGAGCTGGCTGATTCTAACACAAGAGTGACCCCCCCTCCCCCTCCTCAGAAAGCAGTGCCCCCCCCCCAATTTCTAAATCTAGTCCTTCAAACCCCTGAGGCTATTCAGGGCTTGGAACACCACCTTGGAGGCCCTCGTCTGCTGGGAGACGTCGGTGCCCAGGGCTTAGATCTGGCCTCCGCGGCAGGGCCCATGGTTCACTTAGAGGCCTGAACAGCCTCAGCAGCGACTCAGAGCTCTATGGCAGGGCGGTCGCACGTTGGGCGCAAGGGGGTACAATAAGAGAAGTCAAGGCTCTTTCTTTACTCCTCAAACTCTAAGGACAAGCTGAGCTTTAGCCTGCACGCCGACGGTCCAAAAATGCTATCCCTAACCGAAGCCGTTGCGCTTTTCCAGAAAGCACACCCGACCAAATAAAACCCGGATACACCGCAGCTCGCTGGACGTTTCAGAATTTAATACTTCTAAATCGGATTGCGAAGATAGGATTACGGATTTGCAACATTTTGGAGGATTAATTAAAGGCGAGGCCAAACTCATTGACATAGATTTTTGCACGCTACTACTGTTCAGAATTCGGTTCGGCTTCTTTTGAGCTACTTTTCTAAAATGGTAAAACAAAAAGAAAAAACATAAAAAGAGATCTGTGGGTTGGTCCAGAGCTTTGGGTCAAATGTTGCTCTTCAGTAGTGAGGACCAATTTCTCCCTAAACCCTTCCCTTCTTCAGCTCGGCAATTCCAGCGAGATGCGGCTCTTGCCACATCTACTCCGGAGTCCAAGGCTCGGGTGAAGACGAGCAAGACAATCGCTCAAGTTTGCAAGGGCCGTGAAGCTGGGCGGACGAGGTGGCGCCTAGGCCCGTGTCCCCCGCAGCCCTGGTCTGCAGGCCTGGCCCCGGCTGCCCGCCCGCCGCACATTCAGCTCACTCACCACGTACGAGAAGGCGGCGGCGGCCGCAGCCGCGGGATCGGCGCCGTACTGGAGGTGCGAGTTGTAGCCCGGCGAGGGAGCCGTGAAGGCAGTGGAGCCTGCGTAGGGCGAGAATGCGGAGCCCGAAGACGAGCGGCCGAGCTCATCCGTGCGGGGCCCCGAAATGACGCTGGTGCTGTATGCGGGGCACGAGTAGAGCGCCAACGAGGCGGACGGCTGGTACAAGTAGCCCTGCGGGTAGGACATGGCCACACACGGGCATGGGGCGCGCCGCGCCGCGGCGGCCAACGAGCCGGGCGGCGCCCTGCGAGGGCGAGCGAGCGGGCACCTGGCCTCTGGTTGCCCCGGGCCGCAGCTCTTCGAGCCCCGGCTCCCGGGCTCCGGCCCGCGGCGCCTCCTGGTTGGCTTCCCGCGCGCCTCCGGCTGCGACCGCCGCGCCCGCTCCTCTGCGCGCCCCGCTTGCCCGGGCTAGGCTTTCTCTCCCCCCGCCCCCCCTCGCTCTTTGCACCGGGGGGCTCTGCTTTTGGCTTTGCAAAGGTCCTGCCAAGATGCTAAGTTGGAAATTGAGGATTCTGACGCCTTGTGCGCGCGCGAAGCTCCTCCTTCCCGGGGTGTAGTCGGTGGGGGGACTGGCAGGAGCCTCTGGGCGGCCGCAGCCAACCCGGCCGCCAGGCGCGCCTCGCCCTCTCCCTGTTCCTCCCCGGCTCCTCTCCCGCTCACTGGCGCTCCCCTCGCCCCTCCCTAGCGCCCGCCTCTCCTCCGCCGCCCCCCTCTCCTCCTCAGCCCGGCCTCCCCCTCCTCCCTCCCCGACTCTTCCTCTCTTCTCTTTCTCAGACTCTCGAGCGCCGGCCCCAGGATGACAATCACATCCCAAGCGCGGCGATCGCTTCCAACTTTCCTCTCCTCTGCTAACTCTGGGCGGAGCGGCAATCTCGACGCACGACTGGCCCTGGTCGTGTGTCGGGCCGCTTCGGAACACAAAGGGAAAGAGGCAGCAGGCTGCGCTTGGGTGAACGCTCCGCGTCCTCCTCGCCAGGGCAAATAGCGAAGTTGGCGGACGTCTTGATCTCCGGAAAACTGGGTTCGTCGCTCTCTCCACAGCGGCTTCTCCCTTCTGCCGGAGGTCTCTAGGTTGAGCTGGAGACCTGGAATTTAGGTCCCAGGGAGAGCCAATGGATGCCCGCGCCTAGGGCACAGGGAGGCCGGAATGACTGCCTCTCTGTGCCAGCCGCAGCAGCAGGTGGGCGAGAGCCAGGCCTAGGCTGAAGGACCCCGACTGGGCCTTCCTTCCACCAACCCTTGCCAGTCGGCTAGAGAAGGCGAGAGTGGACACTCGGGGGGGGGGGGGGAACCTCCGGATGGGGGTGTGACTTTTCTCTGGACCAAAGGAGGTAGTGGGCAAGAAGTGCTGGACGGAAAAGCAGTTACACGCGAGTAGATCCCCGAGTCACCCCCGGCCCCACTGCCATCTCATGCAGCGCTTCCTGCTTTGCATGGCTAGCTGCGGGCTGCTCGCTCCGCCAGGTCTGCGGTGATGGAGGGTGTGGGATATCTTCCCTTTTGTTCCACTAAGTCGCCTTCCTCCTCGCTCGCACCCCCTCCCCCCCAGTTCCATTGCAAACACTGGGCAGAAGTGTCCGACCCCACCGCTGTTTGTTCAGCGAGGCGCTGGCCAGGCAAACACACACCGCAGGAGTCACGGGCAGATCTCACCCCCGCACGGCAACACAGGGAGAAGGCAAAAACAGACCCTCACCCCTGGTCTCCACCTCCCGCCGCCGCAAATTACAGACGCTCTGGAGCTCAGGGACAGACAGGGGCGCTGGTGAACCAGGACCGCGGCAGGCAGAGCGCACAACCCAAGCATTTTGTGTGGTCTTTCACAACCCGGCAACGCACAGACTGGAGCATAACTATACACAAAGTTTCGCGCAATGATTTTTGACCCGCGGGACACTGTTTGCTGAGCTGTGGCCGCAGCACACACTAACCCCACCCTGACCACACGGGGACCCGCTCCACTGCGCGCCTTCACGCACGCGCGCAGGCTGCCCCTTGCCCGGCACTCCGGCTACAGGTTCCGCCCCCAAGAGGTTGGACCCCTGCGGACTACATTCTCCGAGAACCTCTCGGCCCATCCTGCCCCGCCCATACACAGTCTTCGCCTCTGATTGGTCCCTCTTCTCCATTAGCTCCACCTCTGGATGACGCAGCCTCTTCCTTCAGAGTCCCAGCACCGAGGGGGCGTGGAGGGGCGTGGCTTCGTCCGTGTATTGTCATGGAGACCAGAAGCGGTCCGCGGCTGAGGCGGGCGGCTGTGAACCGGCCGGAGCGGCGCGCGGGACCGGAGCCCCGGGGAGCGCGCGACTGCCTGAGGCTGCCTCTCGGGCTGACCGTTCCGGGTTCCGGGTAGGCTCGGCTGTCTGCAGGGAGCGTCCCCGCCCGGACGCGAGGGTCCCCGCCTCCCGCGACCGCACCGCCCACCGGCTCCGCCCGCTCAGCCCGGCTAACGGTCGGCGCGGCCTGCCACGAGGGAGCGTCCGCGGCCCGCGCAGAGACGTGCACCAAGCCGATGGCGTGGACGCGGCCGGGCCCGACGCGTGGGCCGCCAGAGCGTGAGTTCTGCCAGGCGGGTGTTTCAGGCCGCGTGCGGGCAGGCCCGCGTGGGCGTGTCCCCCCGGGCCCACGCGTGTCCCCCTGAATCAGTGTCTCGGCTCTCGTCCAGGACGATGACTGCTGAAAGCGAGCCAAGGAGGTTTGTGCCACCGAGAGCCTGAGTCTGTCACGCAGACATTCTCATTACATAATCCTGCCACTTGAGCGACTTGGCTGTTTCTCTTCCCCCTCCCCATCTTGCTCCCACCCTATTTTTTTCTACTACTGTCTTCTTTTTGGTGTGAAGGACTAGAAAGAATCCTGCGCGATACTGAAACATTTAGAATTTATGGTTCTGTTTCCGTGGTTGTCACCTCCGTTCTACATCAAATTTAAGGCTCATTTCTTAAAGATGTCTCTATTTTCTGCTTTATTTGCACATTGATGGCTCTGCTGCTCTGCTGCCCTCAGCCGCCTGCGTCAGAGACAGAATTGTGTTAATAAGTGAGGGAAGACTAACGCTGACCATTAGCAGGCAGACGGAATTCAGATAGCATCTGGTGGCCTTGCTCCCTGTTTATAAGAAAGCATTTATATTCTCGCTTGGTAAACACAATGTTTTAACTTTTTATCTTGATACTGGGGGAGAATGAACCCCCCCACACACACACAGCGCGCGCGCGCACACACACACACACACACACACACACACACACACACACGTCTTCCTTTCCTTTCATCAGCTTTTCCATTTGAGGACTTGCTCACTTGTTAGCTGTAGTTCCGGCTCGCTTGTTGCTGAAGCTCCTTCCTTTTCCACCAGCAGAGGTAGGACCCATCTTTCCTCATGCCCAAGTCGCCAGGACTTTTTATTTTCCTTACTGCTGCGTTCGTATGTTTCTGAACATGTTGTACTAGGGGTCGGTTACTCTGATTGTTTTTAATGTAGCCTTGTTAAGCTTCACTTTAAAACTTGCCAAGGGTTTATTGGTTTGTCATGTCTGCACGGATCCAGTTATGCCTAGCTCTGAAAACAGAGAGCTTTAAAATAAGACCTCGGATTGTACTGCCAAGATGTGGCGCGGAGCTTGCTCTTCAAGTTTTGGACCAGGAGAGTTGTCATTGTCTCTGTCAAGTGCAAAGGAGGTGACGCCTGTTTATTTGGTGTAATAGCTGTTTACAGTTAGAACTTTAAAGACTTGCCAGAGTAGATCTGCTGGATTTTAAAGATCTCATCTTTCTTGTGGCAGAGACACAACACCAGCGTCGGGAAAGGCAACAGATTGCTTCTGTCATTTCGCTTTGCTGTTTTCGAGTGTACTTAAAGGATTATGATTGATAAGGCTGTCTTGCTGGAGAATGTTGACACAGGTGCGCATCGTTATCTTAATTAAGATCCAGAGAAAATGTTGTCTGTAAATGGAGCCAGAAGAAGAGGGCATAATTTTGTACAGTTTTGCTTTTGGAGAATTTAATTACACTTGAAACCTGTCTTTGAGCTTCCAGATTGTGTGAGCAGTTTGGCAACAGAAGTTTTAGAGAGGAATGGTAGTTTAATGTTAAGTGTTCTGGCATGTTCTAATACTACTTGTGGCTTTTTGGCAATGCCTTGTGTCGGCTCTCTTTGTACTCTGTCTTTGTGGAATAATAACTTCTAATTTTGAAAGCAAAGTATAAAATAGAGGGCTGTATTGTTCGGCAGACATTCATTAGTGAGGAAGACATGTTTAGTGTGCAAAAAAGGGATATAATGAAAAGGTAAATAGATGAGAAATGTATGCCTTTTAAGGTTTGGGGAGTGCCTTGATGGGCTGAAACAATTCCCTTTTCTTATCATCAAGTGCATAGCTACCATGTTTGTGGAATAGCTCGTTCTCATTTATAGAAATAGAGGGAAACTTTTACTCCTTCCAAAATACTATATAATATATTTAAACTAGTAAGCAAATGATGATACAGTATTAGTTTAAAGCCCAATTTATAACCCGGGTAATCGTTAAAATAGTATCATCTCCTTTAACTAGGAATCTCTCAGTGTGCAAACAATGACAAGGGGGATGCTGGTGGCCACTTGCCCTTGGATTACCCTGCACCTCATACCCTTTAACATAAGTGCTACATTAAAATTTCCCTCCTCTTTGTAGCTCAACATTTCCTGGAAGCTGGCTGTCAATCAGCATTTGTGTAAGATGTGTCCGTGCTTTCCTTCAATATTAAATCTCAGAGTCGAAAGAGGAAATGAAAGTGGAGGGGATCATGGGCATATGATGGGAAAGGCCAGGTGTAGAGTCATGGCTCATTCTTGACTTCAAGGATAATTAGCTGGTTAGAATTACACGGAGAACTAAAATCAAAGGAAGACTTACTTAGATTTGTTTGCTGAAACTGAAACAAGAGTGTTAATTTTGAGATAATTGCTTTATTTATCCCCCAGACCCTTCCATCAGAATGTTTTCTCTGGCAGCTACAGTCCCTATTTTTTATGCTGTTATGCATGTGTTATTTTTAAATTAGATATATTGTGTTAAAAGATGGAATATTAATGCAAATGAATTATCCATTTTAATTAATAATACAATTATGAATGTTTGTATGTTCTAGAAATCTTAGGAAAAATTGAAATGTTCTTTAGTTGATGAGCTGGAAATGAATGAGATCGTGTAATCGTTTGTGAATTGAATGGGTTGTTTAAAATAGATTATGAGCACAGTGCCGTAGTTGGAACAACATTTTAATTCTGAAATAGCACCACCTGCTTTGAGTGGAGGCATGTCTGTCTTCATATATTTCTCTTCAGTTTCTGTATTGCATTAGCTTCTGTTTTTAACATCATTTTGGTAGAGAATAGCTTTTCTTAACAGAACAGCAGCTGACACTTCTCCATGAACGTAAAACCTAGGGGTGATTTTTCCCCCTTGTTCTGTAATGACTAGTTTGCTTTCACAGCTCTCCTCTGAAGTGCAATACTGATGACTTATTTCTGTATAAATTGGCTGTGTTTTCATAGCTCTAGTATACCTCAGCAGCAATTTAGCTTGCAAATCAACTTAGACGCTTCAAAATTGAAACCCAGTATATTGTAACATAGTTTGAGTGTAAGTCTTTATTAGTGAGGATGCATCTAACATTTGTTCAGGAAAGGGGAATATAATTTCCTCCCGCAGCTGTCATTTGTGTAATCCATTTCTCCTGCCTTTTCTCAGGCTAATGATATTCCACACCTTGATACAGCTCTTATTTGCTTATTTACCATAATATGGAGTGATACCTGGGAGAAAATTGGATTAGACGTTCATATCTAATATTCCCAAAGTATTGCTAGTGTTCTGTGTTCTCTAACACAGAATCCTTTCTACTTTCTGATCAGGTGATAAGTACAATGTTTTATAATATATTTGGATGTTTCAGATAAGTTCATTTCCAAAATATAGGGTTATTTTACATATTGACTAAAATGTGTTCTTGAACACACCAAGGCTTATCTGCATGCATTGGGTGTTGCCTGAATGTGAAGCTCCCAGATAACACCAAGGTGGCTTCAGCAAAGAATGCATATTAGTAATTGGTGCTAAGTGTGGATAGTGGGGGAATGTCACCTGAGACCTTTGATTATTCAAATTCTATTAGTGCACTAACAGGAATTTGGTAAATTTAAAAATTGTTGATTTGTGGGATGTCTGAATAATTTATCATTTTTTCTTGGAATTGCATTAAATAATTTATTTGAATTATAGCATTGGATAGTAAAATCAAGACCAAGGTTGTAATGTTTAATAAAAATCAAATTGCTATTAAAAGGAAATAATAAAACTAAAACAAATCACATTTTGGAATTATTATTTTAATCTGATTCTTTTAAGAATAAATTTAGCATCATCTTCGGCCATTGGCATCAAGCTCTAAATTACAGAGAGTATACAAGTATGCAAAACTTGTCATTGTTATTAAAAATAGGGCTCTGGTATAGGTGGGGAAGAAAGGCTTTGAGAAACAATTTGCAGACGATTTGTGCTATCTAAGGATAGAGCAAGGAATTGGACTTAATGAATTACAACATTTATTATCAATAAAGTTTGTGGCTGAACTCTCCACCCCAATAAGATAATTTTATTGAAGGCAGTCTAGTCAGTCTAGCCTTTGCTAGAACAAATGCTTCTCTATGAATTATTAGGCATTAGTGTAGTCTTGCTATAACAGGAAATTCTGTTTTATCGTTCGTAAATAAGTGTTTGTAAATAGACTTGTGTTCCCTATACTGATCGGAATCTCCAGAAACTGGGGGCTAAAGCATTACAGCAAGCTAGAAGCACAGCACAAATGTACAGAAAATGTTAGGCAGGCACAAATAGGATTCCTCGCTATTTACCTTTAAGCTTAGGGGTCTGTTCTGTTCTTAAACCATGATAGAGTTGTTGATTTAAACATAAGAGGATTGAGGTTTAGTTCTTTTCTCCTAAGCACAAATATGGTATATATGAGAAATATTTAAGCATTCAGGCTTATCAAGTTTCATATCTGTTGTGGGCTAGATTTACTATTACGATCCAAGTTTCATTAAAGGTATTCAAATGCATTAGATCTCTTAATCTTACATGAAATATTTGTACTGGAGCACACTCTTGAAAATATCAAGAAGCATCCTTTTTGGAGTAATGGGTTATGACTGATTAATTGAGAAGGTTGTACTAAATGTTCTCTAGTGGAAATAGCTAAAGAATGTGCTTTTTAAGAAATGCATCATCCACGAATAAAATCAATTGAGGTATCACTAATTAAATTGTGATTTCATGAAGGAAGGGAGTGGTGAGAGAGGAAGCTAACTGTGGCCGTTTTCTCTTTAAGAACCGCAGTTCATACTGGACTTCTGGCTGCCCGTGGAAGGAGGTGATTCAGAAGACAGGAAGGTAATACTATCTATCATCAAGAACACTTTTCTCTGCAATCCTGAACCTTTAGCCTACATGAGAACTCTGTCCAATAGACCGCGGTTTCTTTAATTTTGAGCGATGGAAACCGTCCTGTTTTTCTCTGCTAACTTTCTGAGCCTGCTTCTCCCAGGGCCACAGGCTGTGTTTAGAGAGCTGAGAAATAGCTTTTCGGCCTACTCAGCACCCTTAAAATAGCTTCTTTCTGCGAATTAGATCTGTGATGGCGTCCTGCACAGCTCTAGCAGATGACATTTCAGTTTGGGATTGACATGCACTCAGCCTGTTGTCCAACTGTCCTCATTTACCTCCTGTTCCTTTGTTGCATTTACCTAGGGGTGTATTCTCCATGGTGGTTGACCGCCAGCCGCCCCAGCCCATTACAGGGGGATGTAGAGACCCCAGCAAGAGGCTGGCTGGTGATAGCGGGCCATGGTTTCTTTGCCTGTTTCCAGCCCGAGCTCTGTTGGCTTCCAGAAACCCTGGCTAGGCTTTCCCTTCCCACCACACTAGGTTGGCTACTGTGTGCTCTGCAGCTGTTGCAGGGGCTCACACAGAATAGAAGGCTCTACTACATTCTGAATGCATCTCTGATAATTTACTCACGTGCATTTTTGTCTTCAAACCTACCGCTGGCATTGAAATCTAAGATTCCTGAAAAACAGCATTGGGCTCCAACTCTATCTTCAGGAGAGGATCTGTCCTCTGGCCCTGTGTTGCCATGTTGACCACGAAGGTTCAGTTATAAATCGGTCCTTTCCAAAGAGCAGTTACTTTATCTGGGAATGTTGACACAGACCTCAGTCATTTAATAGCATTTCTAGCTGTTTGTCTTTCTTTTTAAGAAAGGCAACCTTTTCCCTGGCATCACAAATTTCTAGCCCCTGACCTGTATCTAGTAAGGGACATTAATGAAACAGTAAAGGGCTTCATGCTGTCAAATTATATAATTAGGAAAATGGTAAGAAATGTGGTGGCTCAAATTGATTTCTTCCATTAAAGGTACTGGAGCACATTTACAATCGCAAACCTTCAGAAAAGACTCCGGGTAATCTGGAAGTGAAGTGATGTTTGGGGGGAATCCCTGGAGCAGTGGGAGGAATATTAGTTTCAAATTCCTTTCCCCATGTCTTCTCGCAGGGTGTCAGCAGCTGGGGAACCATTACAATGTAGTCAGACAGTGCCGATAGCAGAGCACTTATTTGGAAAGCAGTTTACATTGGCACAACTCTTCAGTATTGTGACCATGACCAACTTTGCACCTGGCATGTGTGGGCTATTGCTCTTGCTTTTAATACAGCAGTTGATGGTGCAGCTTGTGTGTAGAATACAGCGTGTTTAAACTGACTCGGTCTTGCTGGTCATTTAGAACATTACAAAGTTGAAATGTTTTTATTAATAGAAGGAAAATGTAAAATTCAACATTTGGGCATCCGATACCTTTCTGCCAATTTTTTAGATCATGAAAGTATGATCTTGATATGTATGACACTGTCTTTTGTCATTGTTATAGGGATAGAATCATAGAATATTCTGGAACCAATGTATCTTTGTTAATTCAAGATTTTGTCCCCTATAATTTTTTTAAAATAAAAATCACAAGTATTTTAGAGATTACAGTTGGAGTCCCGGGCTAACTTGCCACCCGTCAGGATGAGGGAAAGCAGCCTTGATTAATCTCGAGCTGTGAAAGGGGCAGGTAAAATTGTTCACAGAGGAAATTTACTAATGTACCAACCATTTAAATTAAATGTTTGTTAACATAATAGCGATGGCATTTTCTCCTCCTCCTCCTTGTGGTTTGGTCCGACTTGATGTTACAGCGGCCGTTGCACTGACTGTTAAGTGTTTAAATGATGACACCATTATGTGAAGTGATTTTGAAATGAGAGACTCCAGCCAGGAATTACATCTGCTCCCATCTCCTTCAAATCATACTCGATGGCAGTACAGATTATGATTGATTTGTTTGTGACAGATTGCAGGAAGCAGTCATTGATTTTTCAATATTTTACCTTAAAATTATTTACAGTTGTAACCATGGGGAGGTATTTCCATGGGCTGTCAGCCCCTGAAAGACTAAGATAATATTCCCTGCTCTCTGACAAGACAAATTACCTGTAATGAGTGCAGTAGCTGAAGGGTATACTTTTATTTTAAAATATGTCAATAACCCCAGTGACTAAACGAATATTGATTTAGCATAATGAAGCCTGAGTAATGTGAAAATGAGCTTTTTCAAGGGGCATGGTAAAGACTTTCTTTTTAGCTGATTGTAAGAAGCTTTTCATTCCTCCCAGCTAGCTATGGAAATGCAGTTTTCAGCAGCAGCCTACCAGGATGATGGTTGTGATAACTGGAGTCTTGATGTTGGTGCCTTGGTTTTAAGGGTTCTTCTTGTTTCATTTTAGTTGTAGACTAGCTACCAATTTGTTTGATGTTGTTTTTAACTGACTTAATATTTTGGCAGTTTCCACGTTAAACTGAAGGTGTACACATGACCGTCTATAGGTGACATGGGTTGTGTTAGGATGTTCCACACGGGTTGTCGTAGTATTTAACGTGCAGTGTTCCATGGCAGCCACCCTCTGTCTTGACACTGGGAAGATTAATCCCGAGTGCTGGTTTTTAGACAGTAGTGCAGACCTTCATTTTTGTCAGATTTTGTTACCTTCTTTCCTGTGATCCTCTATGTCCTATGAACTAAGATGTCAATACATGAAATCCTTTGAACAGGAAATAAGTGCTATGTATTTATACATCAGAATGTGTAAGGATTTTAGGTCTGATTCATATCCATATGGCTCACATGGTAGGAGAAAGTGTGGTGAATTGAGCTGGTGGTGTTTACCAGGAAAAGACACATTCAAAGATGATAGCACAGTGGTGTTCTGTGGGAACCCTGTTCATTTTATAGTAACTTAGTAATAGGATCAATATTTTAGAAATTAAAAACAAGTTGATTTAAGGGAAGTTCAGCCAGCTGGACTCGTTCTGTTATGAACTGGCCTTGGAAATGTGGAGAAGAAATTGACAATGCAGCTAATACCTAAGTGAGAAAGCGAACCTGAGAACACAGCAATGTTGTCTCACATTGTCCCCAAGAACTGCCTAAGGAGTGGCATTGTGAAAAGCTATAACTGTGACTTCCTGTCCCTAAGGGTTCATCTCGACATCATCACTGCCCCCCAAGTTTCTTTTCTCTTCCTCTAAGGGAACTTGTGAAATAAATCTGAGGGGCATGCCATTGGAACCAGTAACCTAAAGTCTTCAGTCATGTATATTGCATTTGTAGATCTTAACTTAGTGTAATAGCCATAGAATTACATCTTTTAAGGGAAAAAGTAGTTTTTCCTCAATAGATTTTTAAATAAGATATCTTTTCCTCTGACTCTATGTTAAGCAAAAACACCTCTATTGTTTAGTTTATTTGGGGTAAAATAAAGCATTGTAATAGTAACCTAGGACCCCATCAATTAGTATGTATCTCTTCATTTGACAGTGCATGGAGAATTATCTTTGTAAACTTAATTTAAATAGTTAAAGTGAAATTTGTTTTATTTTGTTTTTTGGAGAAAATTATTCCCTTGAATATTAGACCTTTCTCTATTTTTTCTGCTAAAAACAGAATTATTCTGTCCCAGTTCTTTAGGGAAAAACTAGTTGTAGAAAACATTTTTGTTTTAAAATTACACATGTGATTATTTAGGTCTAGTAGATATAATAAAGGAAGAAAGACCCCTGCTTTCAAAATCTTTTTTGTTTGTATTAAGACAGTTTACTTTGACATTGTTTATACCAATCTACTTAATTTTTCTCCAGAACTCACTTTCCTGTGTTTCACCTGACCTTCTATTATAACTTAATATAGAAACAAATTAGCATATAATTCTATTTTCCATATGACCTCCACCACTTTCAGAATTGTGCCTCCCCTTTCAGGGGAGGCTCAGTCACTTATTCAGACTGTAGCCTTGGGTGTTTGCAAAGACTGCATGCACCCTGGCTGACATTTTGTAATGGAGAGCATTTTAAAGTAGCAGATAGAGGGAACACTTCACCCCATTACTAAGTTATTATAATGCCTCCACAAAGTAGCATTTTCAATTAGTGTCCACAGTTGATTAGTGGTTTTTCTTCTCCCAAACACGAAGCAGCATGGCCAAGTTAAGTTATAATCAGTGGTGTACAAGGTATTAAGGACTGACAGTGATCATGACAAATAGTTATTATTTTTATTCAGTCCATGTCCTTGGGTTTCCTGAGGTCTGTTTCCATCAGGATGCAAAGAACATGGAGCACACGGGCGCTCTGTGATGCTGGTGTGCGTGGGGGTAGGTGTTCTTAGGTTATAATGTTCTCCCAGCCCCAACCCTCAGCTGCTGTGGGACTGAAGCGCTTCTGTAGCACTAGTTTTATTGGAAATGCTTAATATTACAGAAGATTGTTGACTATTTGCTGCTTTAATCAAAGAATAGGAAAAAAATCAAATAAATTTTGTTAATTTTTAAACATGCCTTTATTTGACTGAATGAATGTTGGTTGAAAAGTTTTAAAAGTTCTTTTGCTGTTGTGATTCTTCTAGCAATCAGATATCATGGGGTAGACTCAAAATCACTTTCTAACCTGCCTCTGTTATACTCGTGGGACAAAAAAGATGACAGGCATCCACATATACTTTTTAATTCTCTATACTGCTCCCCCCCACCCCTAATGGAACATTTCCTCCTGAACAAATATATCATTGCAGTTCAGACTCTGGAAGAAAATTGCTTCACCTGGCATAGCCTTCATCGTGTGTGGGAACATCCAATTTGTGTAGAGAAGACTGTCATCCCTTCAGCCTTCGGGGAGTGGCGACCCACTTCTTAGCTGTCAGGGAATCCGTGTAGTAGCCTTTGTAGCACCAGTAGAAAAGGGAAGGATTGGTTCGTCTACAGAGAATGCCTACAGCCCTAGTGGCAGGAACCTGGAAGGTGTGTGTGTGTGTGTCTACCTAGAGATCACCCCCAGGCAAGGAACCAGGAGATTCAAAGATGCCAACAGGTACAGAAATTGCTATGGGTTTTGTATGAGTGGCCCAGTTTGTACTTCACCCACCTCCATAACTATTACAAAGACTCCAAGCCCTGGGGTGATTTCTGAAGCTTAGAGCTCGGCATGGCAAAACAAATTCAGTAACTAGAATGTTTCCTTCTTGTTTTTGTTTCGGGGTGTGTGTGTGTGTGTGTGTGTGTGTGTGTGTGTGTGTGTGTGTTGCTGTTACTGTTTTTTTTAAAAAAAACAGTGTTTCTATATAGCCATGGCTGTTCTGGAACTCTCTATGTAGAACAGGCTGGCCTCAAACATACAGACATCTACCTACCTCTGTCTCTGTCTCATGCCTAGCTCCCCTTCTTAATTTTGCCATTTGCCATTAATTAAACTTTATATTTTGAAATAATTAAAGAGTCAAAGGCAGTTGTATAAAATAATAGACATGTCCTTGAACCCTTTTCCCAGTTTTTCTCAGTAGTATTTTGCAGTATATTTAATGTCACAAGCTGAATATTGATGTTGAATAATCAAGAGAGGAACATTTCCATTACCATGAAGACCTCATCTTTCTCCTTTGTGGCCATGCCCACTCACCCTCCCCACCTGTCAGCTGCAGCATTAGTCGGCCCTCCATTCCTATGAACGTTGTCTAAGAACAGCAGGCAGTCTTTGAGATCGGCCTGTGTTATGAAGCTTCATAACACATAGGAGTGCCTCAGTTTAACCTCTCATGGTCAGGGTGTCATAGTTCTTTCTGGGCTTTGACTACAACAGGTAAGGGTGCCATACATAGTCATGTGGCAGTGTGTGTGTGTGTGTGAATATAAGTTTATTTTCCTGGGATGCATAGCCACTAGTGGAATTGTGGAGTATACCTATATCTGTAGGTGATTATTTTTCAGACTGTAATTGATATTTGGAGAGGGAAGAAGGAAGGAGGGTACCTACATTTTTGTGGAATTTTTATATCAACTACATTAGTTAATGATTTTAAAACATATAGCTTAAATTATTTGTAGTTATATAGAAGCACACATTGTTTCAGAATCTGGCTTTTGTTCATTCATGATCAGATGGTTAGTTTTTAGACCATCTCTCTTCTTGGTAAATTTTCCTGTGGGTGGAAAGGTGTAAACATTGTTGCTGTGAAGTTCACTGTTTACTCAGGAAAATATGGGGCAATTTTCCAGATTTAACAGACTGGACATCAAAACTGCATTGTGCCTTCTAGATCTTTAGACGCCCATTTGGCCACTCCATCTCACCTGCAGAATTACCCACATGTTGTCAGATTGGTGGTGATACATAAAGTTCTTTTAATTTATCTTGTGCACTTAATTAGAGAAAGAAAGAACTAAAAAGCAAGAAGTAGTCCTTTTTGGGTATATGGTCCCTAAATAATGTAGCTACTTTACACAGTTCTTAATGGGAAAAAAAGCTGTCATTCCCACTAGCCCTTCTGGGAATTATTTAAATTTAACTGAGTTAAATTTTACTTACTAAGACATGATAATGTCTTGCAAAGCCATATGTGATATTTTGGGAAGACCCATGGAAAGGAGTTTTAAGGAGTGATTGTTGTTCTGATTTTCTTTTTTAAAATGTCATTCCTTACATAAAATATAATAATATGACACCTGGCTGTCCTGGTTCTTAAACTCACTCGAGACCAGACTGGCCTAGAACTCTGCCTGCCTTCCCCTCCAGAGTGCTGGGATTTAAGGCATGCATCACCACGCTCAGCCCAATCTTTTTCTTTCTAAGAAACATTGGATGTAATTAATTGAACCTAGTGACCCCCTCCTATAGTCCAGATTATAAACCTCTAACTTTAATAAGTGAGGAACCAGATTTAGACTACCCCTGTCTTTCAGTGGCTTTATCTTGGGCTAATGTGGTCAAAGCCACCATTATGGGAAAAGAATAAGATAATTAAATGTTCCTTACTCTAGTAAATGAGAAGCTAAAAGGTGAGATTCCCACACAAACCTTTTAAAGCTAGTGCAGTCATTGGTTTGGGAAAAATGTGTTGGAGTTGTCTATCCTGTGTCATAGTACTTTGAGTCTCTGGGACTCTAACAATAGAAAAGACATCACAGTGTCCCGTCCCTGGCTCATGCTTCTAGACTGCAGTGTGTAGATGAGGAAAAGTCAGAAGAAATGAGGAACCCACACAGTGCTGCATTATTGGAACTCAGAATTCAGAGCACACAGACACTGGTAATGACGGATGCAGTGAAGCAGTGTTGGATATAAAGAGACCAAGAGCCAGTCAGGCTTGTGTTCTGAAGGAGATGCACATGACATGGAGAGGCAGGACAGCCATTGCAAAGAGGGACACAAACTAGAGTAAGGATGCAGGTTACCAGAGTGAGATCAGGTCTAGCTAGAATTTCTTGAAGCATCAAAGCGTCTGCCCAGACTGCAGTCTATTTAACAGCTCCTGGTGTTTTTCTGGACTCACCAGAAATGAGGTGTCCTTCTTTAAATAAATTATAGATTTGGGTTTATGAGCCTGAGGTGGAACAATGCTGAAGCAGTTAATAAAAGCTCAGGGACTGACTTTGAGGTCAACCTGAAGATCTGAAAAGCAAAGCAGCCAGTTACTGGCTCTTACCTCCACCTCAGTCCAAAATGGTGATCCTGCCTCCAGGAATCTCAGAATTAGATTGCGACTGAGAGCTGTCTCCTCCCATTTTATAATCCTCTCTAGGGCTGGGATTAGAGATGTGCACCATTGGGATTAAAGGTGTGTGTTACCACTACCTGGTCTGCAAGGCTGGCCAGTGGGGCTGTTTTACTCTCAGATCTTTAGGTAAGCTTTATTTATTAAAATACACATGAAATACCACTACACAATATAGTAGGCATTCGCCTAGCCTCTTTGAGGCCCTGAGCTCCCTCCCCAGACCACAGTGAAGAAGAAGAGCATGGGTCTGAGAGCAAATCAGATAGCAGCTATTCCTCCTAAAACTGGGGCTGGCAAGAATCTCAATCTGTTTCTTCCCTTTGCTATTTGGTAAGGAATGTTTTGTACTTGACTGGTATCTTAAGTACCTAATCTGTAAAACTGTAGTATATTTCAAATTGTACTTCATTATAGACTTAAAGTAGCAAAGAAATGTAAAGTTCTTTGAGAAGAGATTCAAAATTAAAACCAAAATCACTCATGAAAGCTAGAGTGTGACTACTTGGTAAGACTATATTGAGCCAATGTCCTTATTAATAAATTGCTTTGGGTTGGGCATGGTGGTGCGCACCTTTAATCCCAGCAGAAGGCAGAAGCATGCAGATCTGACCTTGCTTTACAAAGTGAGTTCCAGTTCAGCCAGAGCTACATGGTGAGGAGCCTGTCTTGAATTAAAAAAAAATTTATTTGGGATAAGTGTGTACATATCACTATTTTGTAAGTACAGGTCAGAAGGGAATGCTTGAGAGCCTTTGCTAAACATCATTAATTTGATGTAGTATAGGTCCCTTAGAAGAATTTGAACCTCTCCTCCCTAGTATATGCTAGGCAAGCTCTCTGCCACTAGGATAAAGTCCCAGCCCTCTTTTTCCCTTTTAAAGTTTGACACAGCGTTCTCAGGCTGTCCTGGAGCTTGCAGTCCTTCTGCCTCAACGCAGCCTTTTATTATCTGGGATTGTAAGTCTGTGTCTTCAGAATGGCTGGGTTGTTTTTAAATTTATATGACTTAGAGTGGTTATAAAATACACTAAAATTAGGATTTTATATTTATATAAAAATATCAGATTTATATCCTGATTTTATATTTAGTAATAATATTGATTCCTGTAGCTCCACAGCTGTGGCACATTTTTATTGAAATGGGTTCCCTTCTGGTCAGCCAATCACTTGTTTTACCCTAATTTCCCGCTTACCTTCTATTTGTTAAAATACTCCATTCACTTATAAACAATCCCTCCCAGTCTGATTTAACCCCTCTAGCCCTGCGTATTCTCTGCTGCATGGGAATGTTCACCTCCTTAGCTTTCTGCCTTCTGGGAGGCCGTGGACGTGTCTTCCTCCCGCCGTCTCCATGATCTCATCTGAGCTCCTGTGCCATCGCTTGTTTAGCAGTCCAAGGAGCTCTGACAGCGTGTGGTCTACACTTCTCATCCCGCTCACCTCTGTGTGCACACCACACAATGTCTCTGGCTCCTGTGCTGGCTCCATCGTGGTCCTCAAGGATGCTTGCCCCGGCACACTGCCCTCGCCTTGGCGCTCTCCATTGCCTGGGCATAGGTGTGTAATTTTGACTGCCTCCCTCTGTCTCCTTCCTGAGCCACTTCTTCTTCAGCTCTCACTGTGACTTGAGGCATCTCTCCTGCCCTGGTAACCTGGCATCAAGTCACTGTTGTAACAGTGCCATCTGTCTTGTCATCCTCATTTCCTCCTTCCCAATAGTCTTCCTTTTTTAAAATCTGTAGATCCAAGTTTCTTACCTATACATCTCTCCATGTCTGTACATCTTCTCTATAGTCTTTGTAGTATTCCTTTTAGCTTCCCCCCCCCTTTTTTTGTAGACATGGTCTCACTATGTTATACTGTCTGGTCTAAAACTCATAGAGACCCACCTAACTCTGTCTTCTGGGTGTTGGGATTCATTGATTGGTTTTTTATTTGTTTCTTACTCATTTTTCCATGGGCTTCAGTTTTGGCAGTTTATATCACAGTATCTTCTTGCTCCAAGAGGCTTTTCTCAGTCTGATACACACAGTGAAGCACCTTCATTTCTGTGGCATCTCTGGCTTCTGTATTTTGTTCCCTTTTGAAATTTCCTCTCTGCTTGCATTTCTCTTCTGTCCTCACACACCCTCTTCTTTCTCCATTGGAGTTGTTTTCTGTGCAGCATCTTAGTTGACCTGTGTTGCTATAACAGGGCAACAGGATGAGTAATTGGAAGGAAGAGGATTTACTTCCATAGTTCTGGAGGCCGGTGAAGGCTTTCATGCCCTGTCCTCACAAGGCAGAGAGGGAGAAGGGGAACCCACTCCTTCAAGTTCTTTTTATAGCAGCATTAATCCATTCACTGCATCTTCCCATTCAGATACACCTCCAAATGCTGTTGCATCAAGAGCTGAGTTTCCAACACAAGGGCTTTGGAGGTGACAGACTCGCTCAAGTCATGGTAGTTTTAGCTTTAAATGTCTGCCTTGCTGCCTCATCTGGCCTCAGCCCTAGCTGTTCAACGTGTGCTTTTGCTCCTTACTGTGCTCTGCTATGTAATTCCTCCTGACGGCTGAGGCAAAGAGCAGGGTAGCATGAACTGCAGCCTTCGGGATGTGCAGAGAGGAGGGGAAGCACACTGCAGCCTTCAGGGAGCCTTCAGCTCCGCACCTTATCTGCTCAGTGGGCCAGAGATGGCCAGAGCTGGGTGTTGTAGGAGCTCAGATGCGCCTGACACTGGGGTCAGCTGGTCTCTGACAGAGGGAACTTTGCAGGTTAGACTAGGCTGAGACTCTCTTCTACTGGCAGATCTTAGTAGGAACAGAAAGGAATAGAATGTTCTGGCATATTTCACAGTGCTTACTTTCTCTTCCCCTGCCAGAAGCCCAAGGAAAATTTATCTCCAGTCCCTGGAGTTTGACGAAGCTCAAGGAGAGACATCTCAGCAGTGTGGGGCTCCAGCTGCCTGTGCACTCCCAGTTCTTATGGCCAGATTTGAATGCAAGACTCTAGCCAATGCTAGCCTGGGTTTTCCTAGTGTGGGCCTGTTTCCCAGGGATCTCGGCTATGAATAGTCATTCTCTATATGTACCTGACTATCTCCAGATTTGGGGTTAGCATTTTTCTCTGGGACCTCAGATTGAATAGAAGTCATTGATTTTTTTCAAATTGGTCAGTGTTTGCTTCTCAGGGGTGACTCTAAGTTCTTTATATGCCAAACTGAGAACTACAAAGCAACTTAAAAAAAATGAACTTGTGACAAAAGAAGAAAAGTAGGAACAAAACAAACCATTTAGAGACTTGTAATTTAACATTCCTCTTTGCCCTAGTTTATGGTTCTGTGATGTATGAAAATCTCTGCACAGTTTCTGCAGTTTGGATTTGAAATGTTCTCCAAAGGCCCGTTCTAAAAGATTGGCCCTCAAGATGGTCCTAGAACCTGAGAGGATTAGGGCCTAGAGGCCATCAGTGTTGTGACCTCAAAGGGTTTTGTGGAACTCTGGTCTCTTCTTTGTTCCCTGGCTAGCTAGCAGTGTAAGAAGTCTGCCTCCATTGCGCCCTCCTGCTGTGACCCAAGGCAGTGAATCAGCCCACTCCTCAGGACTTAACCTCTAAAACCATGAGCCCAAATAAGCACCTTCTCCTTGTAAGTTCCTTTCTCTGGGATCTCATTACAGTGACAGGAATCTAACAGCACATTAAAGCCTCAAGACAAAGCAGTGAACTCCAGCAGTGTTGCCACCTTGAAGACGGGAGTGTGGAAGAGAGTCACGGAAATGAAGATTTGTCCTAAAGGTACAAGGTTAAGGATGAACTGTGTGGGGTGCTCGGGAAGGAGAGCTGGGGGTTCTCAGAATGTACTTGGTGTTGAACAGAGGTATCCTACAGTCCCATCACCTACTCCAAGTATCCGCAGATCAGCGATGTCTCTTAAACGCAACCAAAACAAGACACTATTACCAGGTAGCCTTTGCCCCACTGCCATCAAAGTCAGAGTACAGTACACACTTCAAACCCTTGCTTTCACTTTAAACATCCCCCCAAAAAAGTTGACAACAGCTGGATGCTTCTCCTGTGCTTACCTGCCATTCAAGACCTGTAAATTACAGCTGTGATCAGGGACAGTTTTTTAGGCACCTGCTGTGTCTTTGTGATAGCACACTGAGCCAGAGCAGTGCAGGCTGTTAGCTGAGCACACAAATGAATGCACTGTGTTTTCCTAAAGCCTCTTCTTACATGAAGTGGAATATATGTAAATTCACATTGAGCTTTTTATTTTGAAATTTTACTATGAAGAATTTATCATCAGTTCTGAAGAAGGCTGGTTCATGCTAATGTTTTACCTGAGCTATTTACTATGGGCTTAGTTATTGACCTATTTTATTTGTCACTTTATGGCATACATATTTTCAGCAGAGATGCTTACACTAAGCTATATTTATTTATACTGCAGTGCATTAACCATAAAACTATCTAAGTACTCCCAAACCGCTATGATCTGCAGCCCTCGGAGAGAGCTTTGCAGGATAGCCAACTCTTAAGAATTAACAGGTGTTGCTGGTATTGGAGATCTTGCCAAGGGAGCCTATCTACCTCTGAAATAATGGGTGGGGTCTCACAAAATGTTGGTGCTGACATCAGTGCAAGCTGGACTATAACACTTGGTTCTCCTTAGAGGACTTGGTATTATTTTTGTTTTAGTTCTTTCTGACACTTCTTAAACTGCTTCTTTGCCCTCCATTGCTTCCAGGGATATTTCTCCTGGCCCTGCCTTAGAGCTCCTGGGCCCTGGACTTTGTGAACATGGAGACCAGGTACTAGAACTAATTCTGGTGTGAAATGGTCACTTGGAAGCACTCATTAAAGACCAGCATTCAGTTCTGTGAGTTTTGTTGTTTTGTTTTGACCACTCAAGGGCCAGGATGGGAAATTGTACTGGCTCCACCTTTCAAGTCTTGAAGTTCCATAGCCTCCTGCAGGACTCATTCTAGCCGGGGGAGGGGAATTCTGAGATTTAAGCCTCAGGCATGGGGCTAGTTGAACACACGCTAGAATAAGAAAGTCAGTTTTGAAACAAGCTGTATCAAAAGTTCAGTGATTTAAACAATGCCTTTTTTGTCTTGCCAATTCTCCATTATCTTTCTTTGTGGGTCTGGTGATGGAATGGAGTACCTTGTGCATGCTAGGCAGGCCCTTTACCAGTGAGCACATCCTCAGCTCTCGGCCTTCACTTACAAATCCCAGGCAGACCTTCTTCTACCTTGTACTCTTTTGGGACTAATTCTTAAAAGTCTCTTGCAAGGCTCTGATTTGCCTCTCTGCTGTGCATGGATGCATATGCCCCATCCTGTTCCTGATATGATCATCATGGAAAGCTTTGTAGGGTATGCCAGAAGGTAACCCTTAGGTTGGAAGCTTCAGGACTTTTAGGCCTCCTCCTTTTCACCTCCTCCTTTTCACCTGCTCTAGAGTCTTTGGCGACTTGTCTCCTCAAGTCTTCAGACACTGAGGAGTTAAACTGTCTCATTTTCTGAACTGGGAGACCAGAGGAGCCTAAACATCAAGAGATTGGCACCAAGTCAAACCATAGTTAGCAGCTTCAGGTGGACCTGGATCCTCTGCTTTCAAGGCCCATGGGGTTTGTTTACTACTCAAAAATACAAGAGTGGTTGAATAACAAGTGAGACCTAGTTACGACTGTGTAGATTGGGCTGCCAAACCCTCTGCACATGTGGTATGCTAGGTCACATGGAGGGAGGAGAGAGAGGGAACTCGATCCAAGGGCATGTGATCCCAAGGGGAGATGTGGCTGGACAGTGATGAAAACTGTTCATGTGGGATCTAATGACTGATTCCAACTGGCTAGCCAGACCCAGTAACTTGGGAACATTGGTACTAAATATGCTATCTGTAATGGTTACTGTAGTCACAGTGTTTTTAGAAAACCAGGTGTTTGTTTAATTTTTTTGGGCCATATATTTGCTTATTTGTTGTTTTGAGAGAGCATTTCCTTGTATAGTCCAGGCTGACCTTTAATTTGAGAACCTTCTGTCTCCATCTCCCAAATACTAGAATCATAGGTATATGCCAGCACACTCAGCCTTAACCAAATGCTATTAGTCAGTTAATAAAATTACTGTTTTTCAAAACTGGGAACATGAGCATTTGGGAATAAAATTCAATCTGTTTCTTCTTTTCTTATCCTCAATGCTGGGCATTGGGCCTAAGGCCTCATACATACTAGGCAGGAACTCACTGAGCTGCATCCCGGTTCCTGATATATTTCTCAATACAAACAGTAACTCAACAACTTACATTGAAAGTGCAAATTCTCTTTACTTTTCTGTTTAAAAATATAGTTTTGAGAGTTTGGAAAAATCAGCACCTTTGGCAAATAATTATTTGTTTATCAGGACTTGATAGTATTTATTTGTGTTCATGTGTATGCATGTATGCATGCCATGACAGGAATGTAGAGCAACTTATGGGAGCCAGTTCTCACCTGCCACTGTTTGGGTTCCAGGGACTGAACCCAGGTTATCAGGCATGGCACCAAGTGCCTTTACCCAATGACCCATCTCAACAGGTCCTCATTTATGAATTCAGTGGTTTATCATGTTAACAATGGTTAATGATTCCCCCAACAGCAAAAGGAATTGTTAATGACAGAATATATCAAGCAAGAGTCTATTAAGATGTTACATGCCATATGGATTAATATTTCAATAATCTTCAAAGAATTTATATTTTTCTTTTCTATGGCCATGTGTATTTTCCAATGATCTTGGCATTAGTTCTTGAGAAGTCAACTCAACCTCAGAATTCTAAAAAGTCCTCATTATCCACTTTAGTCTAAAAGAGATCAGCAATTTAGGCTGATCTATTTATATTAACTGACTGGTACTTCCATGCTAATCCTGTAATTAAGATTCATTTCTCAAAGATGTTACTATAATCTTAGAAATATTAAAGATTTAAACCCTAAAGATTGGTATGGAAATGATTAAATTTTCTCTATTATTTCTTCCCTCTCTCCCAGAGTGATTAATTTCCCTTTCAGTGCCTTCTACCCGAGCCGAAGTGCTTCTGCAGAGACGAATTCTGTGAAGCCTGTTTAGGGGATCATCCCCTCTAGACAGACAGCTGCAAGGGGCATCGCTTCCCAGCATGGATTTCAGATTATGACCAATCAAAGGCCGGAGCTAAGGAACACCTGTCAGCGGCGGTTGCTGCAAGGAGACCAGCTCTTTAATCGAATTTCATTGTACTTCAGAAAAAGGTTTATTTTAAATGTGGCGTCTGCTTTTATGATTCATCCTTCTCAGCTTAGACATCAATTTGGGGCTTATTTATGATGTTGTTTTAGGGTAAAACGAGAAACTGCAAGAAAATATTTCAAGAAAGTGGCCTTTCCCAGACATTTAATTAGCAACTTTCTCAGGTGGGAAAATACAAAATTGAAAACTTGAGTTTTGAATTTTTGTGTGTGAATATAATTAGTGTTAGGGATTCTTTTGAGGACACTCCAGAATGTTGATATTTGTCGTGAAGTCTGGAGAACTTGCCTTGTGGAAATCCGTTCCTTTTCTGTGAGCAGTGCAAACTATCATTGATACTGATGGGTTCTGAAAATCCATGCCTGCTTTCAACTTGGCCCTAATTGGAGGCCCCGCTAAGCCCATAAGTCCATAATACCAGGTACTTTCTCACAACTGCAGACCATGGAGTGTAACTATCAGAAGACAAACTTCACTGTGCAAACTGTAACTTAATGGTATAACTGTGTGCAGCCCTGAATATCAGTTAATTTTCAAAACATTTTATTCTACAGCAATTAGCTCAGGTCCTGGAGGGCAAAATGACAAGAGGTTACTCGTTCACTATGTATTTAATTAATTGAAAAATGCTCCAATTGCCTTTACAGTTGTTATTAGAAAGCGGAATCAGTGTTGCCAGCGCTCAACCATAATTGGAACCCCAGGGAATTAAATATTTAGCATTAGTAATGTAACAGCACTTAGGACACAAATTTCTATTTTCGTAATGAAAGCTATACACTGTGAGTGCAAGCGGCTGAAAGGACAGCTGTGACAAGCGAAACGGCCTGGGACATTTCAATAAGACACCTCATTGGACAGCAAGTCTTACCACATTATGCGTTTGTAAGAGACCTGCAAGTTTAATTCCCACGAGGAACTCGTAGCCCAAGTCTTTAGCGTCCTAATTGCATGCAGGATGAGTGGTCGGGCAAATGTCTTGCCATAAGTGCCTGAAATTCATCCTGCTTTCTAAATAATCGCATATAAGTTCGTGCCTTTGTCAATTTAAAAATACTGAGACTGTCAGGGAATAAGGATCTTATTTGTTTTCCATTTAATTATATTTTAAGCACACATGCTTTCTGTGCTACAATGAGAAAAAGTTGGCTATTGGGCTCTAATGAGCTGCAGTGTAGACGCTGGAGACCCTGAGGGATTCGCTCCGTAAATTAGCTGGATAAAAAGTACTTGGTTAGGATATAGTTGATGGCTGAGCTGTTCACAGAACCAGTTACAGCACTGTCTCTCGCTCCTGTTTCGTTCTAAACAGGCTCTGTAGAGACTTTAACAGCTGCCTGTCAAAGCTGCTCAGCTTGTCAGAATGTATTCTATTACTCCACTAATAAATAGTATTAAAGGGTATTTGACTTCACCTCTCATTTTCAGAGGGGATCAGGTTGGTAAACACAACTGGCTTAGGCTGGCCTTATTTTAATTTGTTTATGTCAGCTAAGTAATATTGAAGGGTCGTGTTTTAAATTTGCAAACATTACCTTCCCAGGGAGGCAGAGCTTCCAAAATATGATACGCAGTGGAAACAAGGGATTGAGACACTTATTGTAGAATGTTTCTCATTGAAAAACGTCAGATTTTGACATTCTTAGGCCACATTTAAAGAACTTGAGAGCCCATGGCTAAGCTGACAGTCTTAGAAAGTTTGGTTCCTTTGCCTTTTTCATTTCTAGGAAAATAAAAGCCATAAGATAAATAATGTCACAACTTCCTTTTGATTTTCCATTGTTCCTATGTCTGTTTTGAATTATTCTGAGTAATCATGATTTTGTATCCATTCTTAAACATTTTTTTCAAAACAATGCATGTTTACTTAAAAAAAAAAAAACTTCATTTGATAAAGTCTTCCTTAGACCTGCCTTCAGCCCTGTCTCCCTGCCTGGTGGTCTCCTTTGTTAAGTTTTTTTTTTTTTATTTGTTTTGCTTTTTGCATGCATATGGGGTGTGTGTGTGTGTGTGTGTGTGTGTGTGTGTCTGTGTGTCTGTGTGTCTGTGTGTGTGTCTGTCTGTGTGTCTGTGTGTGTGTGTGTGTGTGTGTGTGTGTGTGTGTCTGTGTGTGTAGGCCAGAGACTGACAGCTTACATCAGATGTCTTCTCACGTCACTTCCTGCTGTATTTATCGAGGCAGATCTCTGATGAACCTAAACTCAATGATCAGCTAGTCCACCTAGCCAACATGCTCTGAGCATATTATACAAAAGCACATGTTGGTCTGTGTTTATAGATAATATTGGTGCCCTAGATCATGCATGATGTTTTAAAATTTTGTAACATTTATTTGGGGATGGTGGTCAGGTACCAAAGTGTGTGTGTGCTCATGTGCGTGTGTTTTGATCAAAGGACAACTTGCAGGAGTTCTCTCTTCTAACTGTGGAGATCCCAGTGATCAAACTTCGGTAGTCAGGCTTGGCAAGAAACCTCTTTACTCACTGAACCATCTTAATAGCCTTATGTGAGTGCTTCTAACAATGAGTCCATATTGTGCTCTTGACAGAGGCTTCTGTCCCACCAGGTGCCACAGCTGTTTAGCCCCAAAGAAATACACAGAGATCTACATTAATTATAAACTGCTTGGTCTAGTATCTCAGGCTTCTTATTAATTCTTATAACTTATATTAACCTATAATTCTTGTCTGTGTTAGTCACGTGGCTTGGTGCCTTTTTTGGCGAGGCTGTCACATCTTATTGCTTCTGTGTCTGGGTAATAACGGCAGACTGAAACTTCTCTCTTCCCAGAATTCTTGTTGCCCTGCCTCTACTTCCTGCCTGATCACCCCACCCCTACTTCCTGCCTGGCTACTGGCCAATCAGTGTTTATTTAAAAATACAAGTGACAGGATACAGACCATTATCCACAGCATTGTGCAGGTACAAAAATGCACTTATCTGTTGGTTCAGTATCATTCAAAGTAATTCAGTTTTGCCATAGCAAATGATGCTATGCTGAACATCTTCCTAAGCATGTGAATGAGCATGGATGGGCACAGGGCTTTGAGCATGTATCACAGAACATGTGAACCATCATGGACTGAACTGTTACTCTGTGCCAGGCATCATTAAAAATACATTTAGTAACTCATTTCATCTTTACCCTAAGTAAAAGTTAATGTATAGCTGGGTGGTGGTAGCACACACCTCTAATCCAGCACTCAGGAGGCAAAGGTAGGCAGATCTCTGTGAGTTCGAGGCTTGCCTGGTCTACAGAGCTAGTTCTAGGACATCCAGGGTCACACAAAGAAACCCTGTCTAGAAAAAAAAAAACCAAACTAACAAGAAAGAGTTAAAGTGTATTATTAGCCCTATTTTATGTAGGGATACTGGAGGCTCAATAGGGTTAAACTCCTCAAGGTCACCAGAGTATGCCGTTAGCCAGTCTCTGTGCCTGTTCATGTCCTGTCTCATTTTATTATAGTCTCATGGCCCTGTCAGGCTACACAAAGACCTTAATGGATCATGGCTGCCTCCTGTTTTTCAGAGCAGGAAAGTGCTCTACCACTGAGCTTTTGCTTTCTCTTGAGACAGGATCTCACACAGTCACTCAGACTTGGAAACTGGAGCCCCTCCTGCCTCAGTCACACCGTAGCTGGGCTTACAGGCTGTGGCTTGGATGGCCCTAATACAGATAATCATGTCTTCCTTCAAAAGATTTCAGTCTGTTGCCTTTATTTTCATTTTATGTTAACATTACCGAGATTTGCTTTGTGGACTGAGATAAAAGAAAACCTTATAACCATAGGGGTACAAGCACATTTTCCTGTATAGTTTTCCACACTATTAATTTCTTTTGCATTTTTATCGTATTGATGTTCAGTATATTTGGAATGGATGAAAACCCAAGTCTTTGATTTGCAGCGACCTCTGCAGCCTCCTCTTGTGAACTGTCTTTCCTTTTTCCTTCATAGCTTGAAATACACCTTTATCTAACGTTATAGCTCCATTCGTATTCTGTCTTGATAGCCAGTTCTTCTGGAATATTCCATTTGTAGACTGCCTGGCCTTGCAACATTCCATTTTCTGTTACAAGTGTCTAGTCTCATTAAAATGATGTCTGTTGTGTGCATCTAACTTTATAAAAGTAGTGTGCACTCTTTCAGGCGTGATGAAAGAATCCCAAGCTAGACAGGAGGTTGGTGAGTTCAGGTCACCCTGAGCTACATAATAAAACAACCCGTGAGGATGGTTACCAACAAATGGCAAGGGGCACTAAGGTTACAGATGCCCAGGGTGCTTACTCCGGATTACCCAGGAGATCCTAGAGTAATCACGAGGACTGGTAAATGTGGAAAAGGGAGGTGAGGGAGGAGGCTTGAGAGTTGCAGAATGAGAAACTCAGCAGAGCCCTCTGGCTTTGCACCTTGAAGAATGGGGCCCCAAGCCAAGGACTGCAGGCAGCCACTGCCACTGAAGAAGACAAGACTTTACCCTCTGTACTCTCCTGAAGAAAGTAAAACTTGGCCCATGTCGTTGATTCTGAAAGACAGGCGTCTGAAGTGCGGTGATTTGTTACCATAGCACAGTGGGCAGCTGGTTCACACTGAGATGAGATGGTGGATTGCCACAACCCGAGTGAGACACGTCTCAAAAAACCAAAGCTTAAAAAAGTTGATATGAAAGTGAAACCCAGACTCTTAGTTCTTGACTCTCCTCCCTCTGAATGCTTCAGGCCAACTCCCACCAGGATAGCTAATCACCAGGGTGTCTGAGTCCGTACATGGGTGTGCGGTTTGCCTGTTATTCAGGCAAATCCACTTTCCTATTTCAAAAGAAACTTTAATTTCTAACACTTACTTTTTGGGGGTAAGCTTTAGATTCTTCAAACAATGTTTTAAAGTTGCCTGAGGGTTTGCTTGGGAGATGTAATTAGTGTATAGATTCTTGTGAGGGAGCAGAATAGGACCATCCTAGTCCTGACTCGGTAGGCCACCTCCCCATCCTTGAGTCAGGCATAGCCCTTGAATCAATGAATCAATGCAAATTTAATTTTTAGAGAAAAACAGGATAAATACTTGTATATTTTGTAAATACTTTCAAAGGTTTTTTAAATTCACTTAAGATTTTCAACTTCTCCTTATAAAGTTCTGCATTGAACTTTCACTTAGAAATGTCCTTGATACCTGTGCTTGTGTCTACTTTCTTTTTTATTTATTTTATGTGTATGAGTGTTTTGCCTGCATGTATGTCTGTGCACCATGTGTGTGCAGTACCCTTGGAGGCCAGAAGAGGGCGGTGGATCCTTTGGAACTGGAGTCCTGGACAGTAATGCACCACCATATGGGTGCTGGAAATGGAGCCAGTCCTCTGGAAGAGCAGCCAGTGCTCATAACCACTGAGCTTCTCTCCAGCCCTGTGTCTTTCTTAATCCAAATGCAGTTTAGTTTCTACATCTTTTTGTGTCACACTTACCAGAAATTTATTAATTTTTTTTTAACTTAAAAAATATTTTGGAGCCAGGCGGTGGTGGCACACACCTTTAATGTCAGCACTGTGAGTTCAAGGCCAGCCTGGTCTGCAAGAACTAGTTCCAGGACAGCCAGGGTTGTTACACAGAAAAAATCCTGTCTCAAACACCCAAATTTGGGATCTGGAGTGGCAGTCCGTGGTTAAGAGCACTTGCTGCTCTTGGAACCGGATTTGGTGCCTAGCATCTGCATGACAGCTTGCAACCAGCCTTCAGTTCCAGGCGATCCAATAGCCTCTTCTGAGCTCGCCAGGCAGCAGGCATGAATGCAGTGTATCTAACATGCAGCCCAAACACTCGTGTACGTTAAATAAAACTAAAACTTTCCTGGGTACATTAACTGCATGCCTAGTTTTTTGGTTTGGTTTGGTTTTAGGTGTTGTTTGTTTTTTCCTCTCTCTTGTCTTGTAAAAACTACTTTTAGGCTCTAAGTTAACCTCTAAGCTCAGCTTTGTGTTTCTGGACCAGCAGTCCTGCTGCGGCCTCTGTGTGCCAGCCCTGCTGGATTCTGTGAGCTCCCAGTCTAATGTCCGGCCATTTATCGGCTGCTTGCTGCTTCCTTCTTTTACTTGCTGTGTATTTAATAAACTCACTCATTTGAAACCCAAAGCATGGTTATTGTGCATCTTTCTTGGTATAGAAGACATGCGTGTTCTAAAGGAACGTGGGATGGGTTAACAACTGGCTCAGTAGGTGAAAGCCCTTGATGAGCGAAACTGACAACCTGAGTTTGATCTTCAGAACCAATGGCAAAGGAGCAAACCTCTGGAGAGCCAATGATGTCCTACGGGAGTGTGTGTTGTCAGGTTCGGAAATGGTAAAGCTTGAGTAGGAATGTTGACTCTGTGAGGTATTGACCACAGCTGCTTCCTCCTGTATGTTTACAGCCTGAGACTGTCCACCTACAGCGACCTCCTACTGAGAAGCACTAATGCCTTCTCCTTTTGCTATACATCATAAACTCACTGAGTCTCTAGGCTGAATGGTAGGTGCCTCAGAGCCGGCACAGCCCACACCATCCCAGATTTTCTGTACGTTTGTCTTTCTGTACGTTTGTCTGTCCTTTGTCACCCAGTCGAACTCCCTGGACCATGCTGTGCAGGATGCAGTAAGAACCAACTCCCAAAAGTTGTCCTCTGGCTTCCACACACACAATGCGGCATAAGCATGCCTGCGCTCACACGTGTCACATACACAATAATCAAAGTTTAAATAGAACGTGTGTTGTATTGCTTAGGAAAACTACCCTAGGTCTGCTTAATAAATCAAGCCCTGGCGCCGAACTTCTTTCTCAGGAGTACAGGCTTTCTTCCACTTCGTTGTAGTGGTAGATGCTCCTGCGACTGCTGCACCTCGGCACTCTGTCCCCTTTGGTGGTGGGAGGAAGGCTGTGCCTGTGGCACTCCTGGCTGGAAACTGCCTCGTGGTTTCCTTTCCTTCCTGTTTTAGAAGAGTGGAGTTCTCCCTGTGCCCTAGGCCCCGGGAAATGAGCTGTACACATTGCATTTCTCCTTCTGGACCTGGAGTGTGGGCTTGTGGTCGGTCAGGCCCACAGGGTGCAAACCTAGACATTTACTCTCAGGGTTGAGCCAGGTTTGCCCGGTCTTTACAGTGTGTGCCTCCCTGACTTCTGTGTTTCAGGCACTTTGTCTGGCATACTGCAGACTCCACCCTGCTAGCAGTCACTATCCAGGTGGCTTCTCAGTGATGTGGGTCGTTCTCATTTGTCACCTCCATGTTTATCTTCACTCCGTCAAGAAGGAAAACCTTCATCTTCTGAACAGCAATTGCTGTACCTGCTTGGCCTGTAGTATACTCTGATGTTTCAATTATTTTAAAAATGCATTATTATTGGTGTGTGTGTGAATTCAGGTGCATTTCCTAGGGTTGTTGTTATGCATGTGTGAATGCAGGTGTATTTCTTAGAATTGTTTATTTTGCATGTGTGAATGCAGGTGCATTTCTTAGAATTGTTTATTTTGCATGTGTGAATGCAGGTGCATTTCCTAGGGTAGTTATTATGCATGTGTGAATGCAGATGCATTTCCTAGGGTTGTTTATTATGCATGTGTGAATGCAGGTGCATTTCCTGGGATGTTACTATGCATGTGTGAATGCAGGTGCATTTCCTAGGGTAGTTATTATGCATGTGTGAATGCAGGTGCATTTCCTAGGGTTGTTTATTATGCATGTGTGAATGCAGGTGCATTTCCTGGGGTGTTACTATGCATGTGTGAATGCAGGTGCATTTCCTAGGGTTGTTGTTATGCATGTGTGAATACAGGTGCATTTCCTAGGGTTGTTATTATGCATGTGTGGTTGCAGGTGTATTTCCTAGTGTGGTTTTTACGTGTGTGAATGCAGATGCTTGCATTTCCTGGCATGTGTGGAAGTCAGAGGACAATTTCCAGTGATCAGTTCTCTCACCTTCTATTGTGAATTCCAGGGAAGAAACTCGGGCCTTAGGCAAGTGCTTCTACTTGCAGAACCATTTTGTTGGCCCTTCCTTTTTCTCTATTTTTATTTTTATCAAAGAAAATATGATGAATTTGTTGATAATAAGTACCACTTGGAGGTTTATAAAGAAAATGTGTCATGCCTCACCCCCTCTTCATCTTCTTCTTAGAAGCAACTCTTTACAAATTTCCTTTAGTAGCATATTCCTCTTACAGATTGTAGCTAATGAACACACAGCTCTTTAAGGAGATCATCCAATATGAAAGAGAAAGGCCCAAACACACAGAAAATGGGATTTGTAGAACACAAACTACAGAACCTCAGTAACCTCCAAGAAATAAGAGGCTACTGTATCTACAACACAAGAACAGACCGTCATGCAGCAGGAATAAGACAGATGGCTCCTCTGGGGAATTAAAGTGATCAAATATGGAAACAAGAACATTAGCAGCTCTGATTTTCCCATAGCATGACTGGGGATGTATTGAAACTTTCCCCAGTAGTACATTTTATTTGATGAATAATAACTGCAATACCAAATCCTTATTTAACCACAAGTTATCCTGGGCCAGATGTGATGCCTCGAGCCTGTAAAGTCAGCCCCGGAAAGGCTGAAGCAGGAAGATCACAAACCTGAGGCCGTCCTGGGCTACTAACTGAGACTCTCACACATGCAACAACCCTGAAGTGCATTGGACCTGTTCCGTCAGCCACTTCTGGAACCTCTCATTTAATTTCCCCAATTGGGATAGTTATCAAGACATAGAAGGACTTGGGAGTGTGGCTGCTATGTGCAGGCAGATTCCTGGTGTCCCCTAGCATTAGCCCTGTAAAATAACCGATCTTAGTCTCAACAGAAGGAGAGCTATTTTCATGTGTGTGGTTAGAATATGCATCCCATAGTTCAGTCCTACCAGAGAGCAGCAAAGGAGCAGCAACAGCCCTCACATCTCACCAGTCAGTGCCACCACTCACTGCATGGCTTACTGCCCAGAAATGCCTTTCCTGTTGTCCTTTTTCCATCGGCAGCCATTGTACAAGGGCATTGTACTGTGGACATGGTAAACTTGTGTACATTTATGTTGACCACTTGCAAGCAAAGACAAACAAAGCATCTTGAGCCGGGAGGGGGGGGGGCGATCATTCCCTAATTTGCACAGGTTCCCATTGACTTTAGCTATGGGGCTGTCACCGTAGTCTCTATCGCCGTAGTAGGTGGCAGTTTAAGACAACAGCTGACAAATACTGGAGCTACATAAATAAGTCAATACGGGCATTGTACAGAGCCTGGAAAAAGCCGGGAAAGCCAGAGCTCTCAGGCTGGGCTCTGAGTCTATAGGGGAAACCAGACATGCAGTTCGAAACCTCTGCTTTATGACATGGAAGATCATGACGTACTCAAATGGCCATAGATGCAGTGTGTTCTTAGAAAAATGGACCATAGCGGGTGGAGAGAGGTCAGCTCCAGGGTTCGGGAACTCCAGCTGAGGCATGTCAGAGAAGCGACCTTAGGTGTGCTTGCATGGGGAAAAACCAGTCATGGGGAAGCCTGGGTGGGATCTTGTGAGCACCCAGGAAGCAAGGGCAGAGGCAGAGCACAGAGAAAACGCTTGTTTGATCCGGACTATCTAGTATTGAAAGCATATGGGTGGCTGTCTCTATCCCAGTGTCTCTCTGAACATAATCTTCATGGTGATAAAACACCAACAGACTGATCCCTGACCTTGTCTCTGAACAGCCGATGTCATATTGTATCTACCTGGACAGACACTGAAGAAGAAGACAGACAATGTATGGAAAACATGTGAACTGGACAGTTGTACATGTGGGTTCTGTAGCCATACTGACTGTACACACACACACACACACACACGCACACACACACACATACACACACCCTGCACAGTCATGGTACATCCAGTTCACTGTTTTGAAGGCCTGTGTGACACATATTTCTTCTTCTGGTTTGCATGTGCCTCAGGAGCAGGTTCCAAGCCTTGGAAAAGTGCTGTTCTCAGGGTGCTATATATGTAGTAGTATGGATGCTCAGTAAACACTCCCCATGGGAAGGATAGGGCAGGCCCAAAAGACTGACTCAGGAATGAGGAGCCAGGCAGGTGTCACCCCGGGAAAGAGAACAACCAGCAGCCCGGAAATGGGGTCTTGTGCTCCTCATTAGGTTGTCTGTCTTACTGCAATGGAACTAATTTTTAATCGCCTTACTGTAATCAATGTGCAACTTCACATTACCGTGCCTATTAATAGCTTGAACTCCAAGGCTAGGGTGTAGATCGGTGGGAGCACTCTTACCTAGGATGTAAAAGGCTCTGGGTTCAATCTTTAGTACCACCAAAACCAAAACAATCAATCGTGCCTGCCATGCACAGGTGTTGCATAGGGACTGCTTGTGGACGTAGAAAGTCAAAGAGTTAGCAGTAAGATCTCTTATTGGGTGAGCATTTACTATATGCAGACACCTGCTTCCTGGGGAGCACACATTTGTATTAAATTCTCCTAAGGAGGTGTCCTAGGCAGTGTTCTGTTGCTGTGAAGAGACACCATGACCACAGCAACTCTTACAAAGGAAAACGTTTGATTAGGCCTTGCTTACAGTTCAGAGGCTTAGTCTATTATCATCACGGCGGGAAACACGGAAGCACACAGGCAGACATGATGCTGGAGAAGGAGCTGAGAGTTCTACATCTCTACTACCCAACTGCACCGGGTCACTGGTGTCAAGGGCCTGGTACCTCGGAGGCAGGAGCCATCCACAAGGTCATCCATCTGGCTCTCCTCCTGTCAGCACTGAGCAGAGGTGGAAACCCAGTGTCTGCAGCCACCAAGCAGCTGCTTCTGGCACTGGGTGCTGTCATTTTGGAGTGGGCTCTTCACAAGCAGCCTTAGGACTAGGTCTACTGTAGAGCTTATCAGGGCGTACAGGAGCCTGAGGCCGGGCCACATGATTGCCACATACACACTCAACCCTTGTCTCCAGGACAAACAACTAATTTCAACAACAAATTTTCCTCCTGATGGAAAAGGAATGGATGACGTCTAATAGCCCAGTGCTCTTTGTGCTCCCTCCACACCACCCATCATGGTCATAAAGCAACACAGATAGAGACAGTAGCTCAAAAGAGATAAAAACGTGACTTGAGTTTTCAGTTGTGATGCGCGGTTTTAACTACAGCCATAAGACATTTCTTCCTTGCCCTCCCACCAGTCCCACAGCTCCTGACAGCAAGCAGGGTTTGAGGGCAGAGGGAATAAAATCAAAGGATGCCGATTCCACATCCCGGTGGCATTTATCGCGCCTGCCTGTGGCCCTTTGTTGAGTGGCTAACCTGCTGTTCCTGCAGCTACGTCATCCTTCGCCTTTAATGGACTGTGTGACTTCCAAAGCCTTCCTGGGCTGCAGAGGAGATGAAACAGGAACGGATAGGTTCATCCCTTGTGTTGTCCGGGTTCATCTTTGATCCTGGCACTTTCTGGTTCCTAGAGTCATAAAGGAGCTGAAGGCTGTAGGGATTTGAAGGACTTCTCCAGATAAGACACCAGAAACCCCAACATCCGACCGGCAGATTGCACTGGTCTGGAAGAAGCATACTGAAGCATCGCTAACTGTAGTTTCAAGTTGGGATGTCTAGAGATGAGACACAGTGATGCTGAGTGAGCATCAGCGATCCTGGGAGAAGTACATAGCTTTGCTTCTGGGAAGAGAACAACATCCCTGAGCTTTTCCCACAGCATGGCCATTCTTCTGGTGGTGGGCAAGGCTGGTCTATGGAGGTACTGCTTACAGAACACCAGAAAATACGCCATCTGTAAGCCCTCGGCATGCTCCGCTGGGAAGCACAAAGGAGGCTGCTAGAAATGTAAGCTATGTGGACACCATGATTTCTGAAGTCCTGCTGGTGGCTAGCTTGTCTTCTTTGTCTGTCAGTCTGACTGTTACTAGTTTCCAGAACAGGAAAAGACTTTTAAAGTCTTCCGGATAATTTCCTGTGTTAAAACAGTTTGACACAATTCTTATTTAGTTTTGCTTTTACGTTTCAGATGACAACTTAAAAGAATACTACCGACCTTTTGTCAATTTTCCAACTTTTTAACGCAGTACAAAAAGTAGCTACCTGCTAGGTCTGGGGTTCAAGTTGTGCCCCAGCTACTCAGAAGATTGAGGCAGACAGATCAAAAGCTTGAGGCAGGGCCAGACTACTGCAGGAGCTCCAGGTCAGCGTAGGCCACTTCGTAAACTGCAATCTCAAAATGAAGCTGAGCAAAGAGTGCTGGAGACACGGCTCCGAGACACCACGCTTGCCTAGCATTTGGGAAGCACTGGGTTCCGTCCCTGGTGTGACAAAAAGGCTGCTGTGTGAATCAGCTTCCTTCAGCCAGCCTAACAGAGCTGGGGTCACTGGGGTCTGTGAGTGGTGGCAGACTCACTTCTTCCTAATTGTGGTCTGTTGACAGATCTTTGGGTCCCGTCTCTGTGAGAACTTTGCTCCCTACCTTAGGCACCATGAATGTGTTGGTTGCTTTTCTAGATGCTGTGAAATGCCTGACCAAAGCAACCAAAGGGAGGGTTTGTTTTGAGTCATAGTTGGAGGGGACACAGCCTGTGGTGACTGAGAAGGCTGGCAACAGGAACAGAGGACATTCATACGGTGTCCCAAATCTAGAAGCAGAGAATAGTGCCTGGGGCTGCTTGACTCTCTCTCTCCCTTCCTCTGTCCAGGACCCCCACATCTAAGATGGAGCATCTCACCTCAGGATCCCCATGTCTAAGATGGAGCATCTCACTTCAGGACCCCCATGTATCAGATGGAGCATATCACCTCAGGATCCCCACGTCTAAGATGGAGCACCTCACCTCAGGACCCTCATGTCTAAGATGGAGCATCTCACCTCAAGACCCCCATGTATCAGATGGAGCATATCACCTCAGGATCCCCACGTCTAAGATGGAGCACCTCACCTCAGGACCCTCATGTCTAAGATGGAGCATCTCACCTCAAGACCCCCATGTATCAGATGGAGCATATCACCTCAGGATCCCCACGTCTAAGATGGAGCACCTCACCTCAGTTAACCTACTTTCAACACTCTTACAGATGTACCCAGAGGTTGTCTCTCTGGTGACTCGAAATTCCATCAAGTTGACAATCCAGATTGATGTTCATAGCAGGCCAGAACCCTAAGGTCTCTTTTCTGTCTGCCTGATGCAGGGGGATGAGTTGAGCATTGGTGGGGCTCTTCAGTGATCTTGGTGAGGAAAGGGCTGGGCTTTCCATGTACTCCTTGCTTGTCTTGAGCCTAGTTCTTTGCCACTGTCTCTCTACTTCCACCTTTTGACCTGTGTGGTGGACTTGGTTAGAGCTGAGCTGGTGGTTTCTCCGTGGGAAGCAATGTGACCCTTGAGGGCTTGTTTGCGCCATCTTAGACTCCTCAACATCTTTACATAGACGCTTTGACTAGGTGCCTTAGAAGCAATGCTGGTGACTTTTTACGGTGGGTCACAGAGGAGTCAGTGGCTGATGCTTCCCTGTCAATTCAGACTACTCTTGTAGCCTGAGGTATGGTTCCTGGCTCAGAAGCAAACTGAGTTTGGATATAAAGGACCCTGACTCAAATTCTAGAGATCGTCTTCTAGGGCTTTGTCCTAATGTGTTCCACAATCACATCTTTCAAGCATTGGGCAGCATCTACAGGTCACCAAGTTATTGATTACCAGTGTGTGAGCCTCAGACCTACTGTTGTATGACAGCCCACAGCCTGCCGTGGTGACTTGCCTTCCTCTGCGTTTCTGGGGTTCTATTATTAAGTGAGTTCAAATTGTATAGTAACCTGGAAAGTAATCAGCAAATGACCTTTGATGGCTTAGTGGTTTCTCTTCTGTTCTCAAATAACAAGCTTAAATGTCACAAGAAATATACACATACAGAAAATTAGTGGATTCTGCAGAACTAACAAGGTATTGAATTACATCCAATGCTCAAGTTGTCTGAGCTTTGCTGACCTTTAATTAGAGGATGGGGGTTAAAGTCTTGTTAGCCAGTGTCCCCCTTCCAGAATGGGGATGATGCAGTCCATTCGCTACCAGCCTCCTGTCCTCACGCTGCCCCTAATCCAGTGCACTGGACTTTTCTGAGCCTATATGTGGTCTTGTAACCTTTCTCAACACAAAAGGAAACCCAGGGGACTGGTCCGGGAAAATGTCTGTGTTCTCTCTTTCCTCAGTTACATGGACTCATGCCCAGATAGCACAACTTTGTGTGTATCCTAGCTTGAGCGTTACTATCAACATGGCTGCTGCTGATGCATAACCTGAACTTAGAGCGCATGCTGCAGGAGCCGCAAGAGTGGAAAGGGTCTGAAGTCACATGCAAACTCAACTTCCTGATATGAGCAGGCTGTTACGGACACTGGCTTTCAGCCAATCCTGGTAGACCTTATTAGCTCAGAGTTGAGGGCATTCAGTCCTTCGGCTGAAGTTTCACAAAAGGTCTATTGGCTGGACATGAAACATTCTTTTTCAGATTGTGTTTTAATACTGCAGGACATACTGCTTTTAAGTCAAAACTCAAGGTTCTGTCACATGTGTTTTTATTCACAACTGAAGCAACAGTGAAACCATTAACTGAGTACTTGCTGGTTGCTAGTCGTTATGGCCATTAATTTCAATGTGACTTTATGTATTCACTCGTGAGAGTTGCTCCCCACTCCACGCCCCTCCCCCAAAAGTCATGAGTTGAGTGGTCTCAGTCACAGATACTGATCTCACACAGTTATGGAGGTTAAAAGAGTTGGTCTCTTTGGAGGTCTGACTCCCTGGCTTACAGAGAGCTCTGCCCCCAGCATCCTGCACTGTGTCCAGTTCACCTTCTAAGGACCTCAGTGGGTTAGGTCAGAATTCACTGTAAGGGTCTCCCTCAAGACTAACTCCCTTCTGAAAGACACGGTCTTCAGACTGTCGCCGATGGAAG
Organism: Myodes glareolus; assembly: GCF_982192425.1. NCBI lineage: Eukaryota > Metazoa > Chordata > Mammalia > Rodentia > Cricetidae > Myodes > Myodes glareolus. Next base: position 21,465,006 of record NC_142047.1, on the reverse strand, counting down.
TCATGTGTGACTTCAACACCTGAGAGGGAGACACACTTCAGCCCACACTAGCATTGAAGACTCATGAGTTCTGTAATGAGTTTATCACCGCTTTAGAAAAGAAGAAATAGACATTGTTTGAAGGGAACAAGGAGCCTGGTAACCGGCATGTGGGAGCCTACCACACTTGCATATACTCAGAGCTTCCTCTTTACAAAGTGTGTCAGAAGTAAAATTTGATTTATGGAGTGAGTTTGAAAGAGACATACTCAGATTTCCAGATTGCTTTCACGGGAGATGCCTGTTTTGAGCAAGTTTGCTGAGTTCACTTCTTGGGCCCTTGGTTTTCTCATCTGTAAGTTAAGGGTTCTAATAGCACCTGCCTTATAGGGCGTGTTCAGTGGGGACTCTGGGGTGACTCACATAACTGCTTAAAACCATGGCTACATATGGTAGGCTCCCGGTGTTATTTATTTATTGGTTACTATTTGTGTGTGTGTGATGTCATTGTTATGAGAAGGATACAATTTTAGATATAATCAAATGATGGTTAGCATTCCATATTAGCATCCGTGAGCGTCATCAGCTCGTTCTTTGACCCATTTACTATCACAGTTTTAAATGTTACCGTTTCAGGATGCTGTGTCATTTTACACAGGCAGCATGTCAGAGGCCAGTGTAATATGTCAAAAGGCTTTAATGCCTTGGCCTGCTGTCATAAATGGGGCCCAGCCCTGCGAATCAGACCAACAGTGCCTGAGTATAACATATGTTGGGCATGCGCGTAGCTTTTTCTTGGAGTTAGGTGACAGGATAGCCGTTGTGGCTGCCAAAAGTTTTTTCTCAAACTCCTAAAAGACCACAAAAAAAATGATAATTACACCCTTAAAACCACTTTCCAAATGTTCTTGGTCACCACGGAATGATGAAATGGCCATGCAGGCATGTGTTGGTCCGAGCCCCAAGTCAGGCAAGCAGAATGCTGGCGAAGGGGGTCTCAGAGCCCACGGAGCTGGGCAGGCGCACACTGGCAAGCAGCCCGCGATGTTCTTCGTTTTCTGTTTTGTTTTGCTTTTAAACTTTTTTATTTGAAAAAAAAATTATTCATACAATATATTTTGACTATATTTCCTCTTCTTCCCAGATTTGCCTCACATCCCTACCCACCCAACTTCCAAGATGTTTTTTTCTCTCTCTTTAAAACAAACAAAAACAAAACAACAAAACCAGGAAGCACACACACAAGCAAAAACCGAAAGAAGCAATCAAGAGACTGCGAAGACAAAAACATGCGCAAAGCAAAATGAGACAAAAAGTTTACAAAAACAGCATGGAGTTCATTTTGTGTTGGCCAACTGCTCCTGGGCACCCTGAGGCATGGCTGCGGTACCCAGTGAGACCTGAGTGGAGGAGACTGATTCTTCCTTTGCCCTAGACTAGCACTTGAAGATGGCGTCTCGGTTAGCAATGGGAACCTGTGTCCACCCCACACACACATGACTGGGACCCCTACTTGAACCTATGCTGGCGTGTGCATGCTTTCACAGCTTCTGTGAGCACATCTGCTGCTTCTAAGAACAAATCGAAGGTGAATCAGATGAACAAGGGCAATTAAAGACGCTTCATCATCTGTAATTAGCTAGTGGACTGTCTGATTTGTATGTCCCACTCTTCGTTTTCCAAAAAAACAGATGGTCCATTTCATGTCCCTGTCCACATACACAGGCTGGACCATTTTCTGAGCAGGGAATTCACCAGGTGGAGAACACTACGTTAGAGAAAGTACCCTATCTACACATTGCCTCTGTGCGTCTCTCTCTCTCTCTCTCTCTCCCTCTCTCTCTCTTAAATTATGTTATTGTACCTCAGACTGATTGGGAATCTGTGATTCTCTTGCCTCAATCTGAGTGCCCCCTGGAGAAAGTTCTCCAGGATGTCTGGCTGCTCTGTGGGAAGTCTCCTTGCTAGAAGGGATTCAGTGATGGAGATGAACATGTGGGAAATAAATTCTCTCTAGAGAGTTTCTCCTAATATTATACTAGCTGGGATTAAAGACAACATGGCTCAAAAGCTCAGTGCCACGACATTGCCGGCCTCCATTACATATACACTTTTAGAAAATGAAAAAGGTAGAGTAAACATTAAAAATAAGACCTCCTTCTCCTCCCCTTCACTGCCAAGCTATTTCCTCATCTCAAAGGGAGCAATATAAACCGGTTCTTTTTAAGCGTTTTTTAGAAAAACATGTCCATCACCTACTGGTAAATATGTATTTTTAATCTAAAGGGAGCAAGTTGTCTCTGCTTTTCTACTTTGTATGTGTAATAAACAGAGCATCCAGGCCAAGCACACAGAGTGGTTGGGTCTACATTGGCAGAGACTGCTCCCCTTCATTGGGTTGTAGCATCATAGGTTGCTCAGCCCTTGACTTGTTGCTTCTTATAGCCCTGCTCCTTTCTGCTCAACATTTTTGTAAATGTTTTTCTAGATTAAATTCCCAGCGTGGGACTGCTGAGGTAAGAAGCAGGGCACATCCTCTGTTCCGATAGAAGTGACCCTCCAGCCTTCTGCGTGCTGAGGGCAGCCCAGTTCCAGCAGTGAGGAGGAGGGAGCCTGTTTCTGCCTGCAGCTGATATTGTCAAGTCTCGTCACTTGTGATGAAATGCCAGCCTTAGGATATTCTGCCATGGTTGCTTTGGTGGATCATCTTTATGGATGAATTTGAGCACCCTTTCATGTCTTCATTTCTGGTTTGTCTTCTTTGTTTCTGTTTGCAAAGTGTCCTTTTCCCCATTGGACGTGCCTTTTCCCAAATGAATTACATATATAAACTCAACTGTTAAGATAATGATTCATGCTGGCAAGGATGGGAATGCTGTGGAGTCTGTTAGCGAAATAGTCAATTAGTATGGCCATTCTGAAAATCAATGTGAAGGTTGTCACAACTAAAACTGGAGTTGTCAGATGACCCAGCTGTACTACTCCAGGGTACGCAGCAGAAGGAGCAGGACACTCCAGCACCCCCTGCTTAGTGCACTAGCCCAGGGCAGTCAATTGTGAAATCAGTCTATGTGCCCAGAAGGAGATGGGAGGGTACAGAAAAGCAGGGTTTGTGTGCAGGGGAGTTTGAGTCGGCATAAAGAAGAAGGCCGTCACACCGTTTGTGGAACTGGAGATCAACATGAGAAGGAAGACCAGGAAAGAGAAATATGGTGTGTTTTCTCTCATGCAGAGAACAGAGGAGGAGGAGAAGGAAGAGGAGGGATCAGGACTTGTTCAAATAGAAGGGACTCTGTCTGGGGACAAAATAAGTGGAGGAAGGGGACCTGAGGGTAAAGTGGGGGTGAATATGATCGAAGCACATTATATACATACATGAAGATGCTGTAAGGAAATCATTATTGTGTTGAACAATGAATATTTGCAATTAAAAAAAAAACCACACTCAAACAAGCAATCCCTTTTCATTTAAGGTGACAAATCCTTATAATAACTATAAATTGCAGATGTTTTCCCTGATAACTTTTGGCTTTAGGCTATGAACTTTGAAATTTATATGTGGTTAAATTTGGCAATCCCTAAGAAACTGGTTGATAGCTGGATTAGATCTCGAGATTCCTTCAAGTTTAAAAAAGACTCTGTAGATATTAATGAACACAAAGTCTAAAGCCACTGTCTCTAATGGTAGATTCTGACTGCATCCCATGCATGCATGAGAGTTCCCTGGCTGGCTGCCTTCCGAAGAGGCTTTGAGCTCTCCTTTAAGATACCCAGTTGCACAACGTAGTAGTTAAGTAGTTAAATAGTTGATCCTGAGCTGAAGTGTGGTCATGCAGCCCACAAATCCCAGCCTACAAGAGACATAGGCTACAGGACTGTGAGTTCAAAGTCAGCCAGCTCTCCATAAAGAGTCCCTGTCTCAAAAACAAATAAAATTCCATACAAATAAGCAATTGATTCTATAGTCAAGACAGGACTTTGTAGTGTCTTTGTGGTTGTTATGGAAACCATATCATCATTACCGTCTCGGTGTTTTAAAAGCCAGGATGGCACAGGGCCTAGCATTGTGCGGTGGGCTGATGAATGTGATGATCAGAGTTAAAGGGAAATGACCGAGGAAGAGGAGGACCTTCCCAGGAGGCCCAGAAAGCTCAAGATACTTTAAGGGAAAGAGAAGAAAATGATTTTTAAAAGATTGAATGAAGACTTGCTATAACTGACTCTGAGAAAGCTTGAAATAGCTAACTTGTGACACAGTTTCAAACTTTTTGTCAAACAGGGACCATGATAAGCTGCAAGCTTTCACAACTGTCACCCTTAAACACCGGAAGAGAAGCAGCCACGTCAATTATGGAGCTTCTCAAAGCCTGGATGTGTGTGTCAATCACCTGGGCGCCTGTTAAAACGTGGGTTTTGATTTGGGTGGCAGTTGATAGGATCCAGGTTCTGCATGTCTCGACAACTGCTTGGCCTCAGCCCTTCGACACACACATACACACACAGGCGCACGCACAGGTACACACGTGCACACACACACACATTTGCACTCACACACACATTCACACACTCTAACACACACTCACACTCTCTCACACATACACTCTCTCACACACACACACTGACTCTCTCTCTTATACACACACTCACATAAGCACACTGACTCTCTTACACACAAACTGACTCACACACTCTCTTATACACACCCACACACACTCACTGTCACACACACACATTCTTTCTCTTATACACACACACACACACACACACACACACACACACCTTGACCAATGCCCCCAGGCTTGCTGTTCCCTGCTTCCCTGCTTCTTTCTCTTTCCTCCCTTCCCCCTCTCTTGGCTCACCTGATAGTATTTACATATGCATATATGCATTCCAATATATGTCTTCATTTTTCTGCTTCCTAAAACACTAAGAAATGGGCTGGGTTTTTTTTTGTTTTTTGTGTTTTTTTTTACAGAAACCACAATGTGTTTCATGAAAAACCATCGGGCACAAAAGCAAAGCATCAACAAATTGATACTTTCTTGCTTCGCCACGCCTGATTTAAGGAAATGAACACAAAATGGGCTGCAATTTGGAAACTGACATCAACCACATTTAAAACTGTTCTCTTTTTAAATATTAGCAGTTGAGTGTGTAAGCCAATATTTATTTTCTAATCAAAGGTTTGCGGCAAATGGTTTATAAACGAGAGACGAATGTCTCAGAAATGTATCTGGTAATCGAACTGCAAATAGGGTATTTTATTTCTTTAAATGGCAGGCAGCGGTCTACATCTCCTAAGATTCTGGCTGCTCTGGAAAAACACTGGGAACTGGCCATTGCACAGAAGTCCAGAGCCGGTTCTTCCCACCAGACATCACCATAAATAATTTCTGTAGAAGTAAGTTGAAGATCCTGATACATTAAGGGGAATCTATTAGCAGAATGGCTGTGTAGAGAGGACCCCTTAAGAGATGCTTCCAGAATTCCATTATCTCAACTGTCACTCGCCACCGGATCTGTCTTGGCGCTGTGTGTTTTCATGAATTGCCCGAGCTGTTTGTTTTTCCTCTATCAGCCATCACCCTGTCAGCCTGGCCATTCATAACAACTTTTGGCAGCTCATCAGGGGAGTTCAGGGCTGAATAGGACCCTATCAACTCTCGCACCTCATTGTGTGAAACTGTTTACTGGGCTGCCTTCTCTGTAAATACTACAAGCAGAGCCCTGAAAGGAGAGATGTGTGAAAACAAAATGGCGTGCCTGGGAGCCCTTGGCAGGTGGCACAGCTTGCAGGGCGGGGAGGGGGGGGACTGGCAAGTGTGGGGGGGTCTCTTTGATTGTGCTGAGTCACACCTACCCCTCCTGGAAAGTTTCGCGTGTGATGGTTAATTAGACAATGTGGAATTTGGTTTTGCATCTGTAGCGGGGGTGGGGGGTAAGTGGAAGTGTGGCGTGTGACTTCTGTAATTAGGGTGCACAGATCATTTCTGTCACAATTCCACTCCTGTCTTAGTTAATGCCTGCTTTTCCAGGATTTTCTCACATTACCCTCTATGCTTGCCTGGTAGTAGTGCCGCTGTAACAAGAACACAGCAAGGGGACAGTCCCGGGCTGAGGCCTGCTGCTCACTCACCACCAATAACTCCCTATTTGAAATGAAAGCCATTGCTTCTCTGGTGGAGCTCACAACACTACAGATGGCATCGCCCCCATACACACCCCACGCCCCATTTCTCCAGTCTTTATTATTATCAGTTATATAGGCCTAGATTTTAAAGTGTTAAATAATTCTGAGTTTATGAAGAAAAATAAACCCTCCACAGTTTCCCTCCTGATCCTCTTAATGTGTGTGTGAGCGCGTGTGCGTTTGCGTGTGCGTGTGTGTGTGTGTGTGTGTGTGTGTGTGTATGTGTGTGTGTAGGCATGTGCATGTCTGGGTACCCACCGTGGGGAAGGAGTATCACTTTGACTATTTTGACTATTCCTGTTACAACTAAGATGTTTTTAACTTTTTAAAAATAAAACAAAAGCATACTTTACACAGAACAGGGTTGCGTAGGTTTTACGTGTACAGCTCAGGGAGTTTTGACACAGCAGAACTTCCCTTTTCATTGGTGTGGCGCCAGCAGTCACGCATAGTCTGAAGATGCTACATTTCCTAGAAAGAAACAGTGGCTGTCGTTACAGTGTGCAATTGCAGTTCCTCTGTTCTGTTATTCTGTATATTTGCTCATTAGTTATTGTGCCTACTTCATGCAGGCTGTCATGGGCATATACATGCGGGAACAGGCAGTGGGGACACACGGCACCATCCTCTCTACCATTTCAGTCACCTTTTGGAGGACTTGGGTTGTACCCCGCCCAGGTAAGGGGACCCCTGTGCTTGAGGCACACTAACTTAGAACTGGAACACTCATTCCAAAAGTGTTCCTGTGCCTTGCGTTCAGGCCTGTCCAAAGCACACTGCTCCCAGCCCTATCACTGATGTCATAGTACTCTCTCCGACAAACCCTATATGCAGAGACCTAGAGGAGGTACTCTCCTGTGTCTGGTCTCTTTTACCCAAAGTTACATTGAGGTGGGGTCGAAAGCAAGGAAAGTCTTGAGAACACAAGAAGGGAGACGGAAATCAGATCCTTGAATCTGGTCGTAGCCTGTCACCAGCAGGGAAACACTCCCAGCATCATTACCAACTGCTTAAGGCCTCTCTCCCTTCCCGACTGTAAACCTACAATTTTCTAGGAATCTCACCAGAACCCCCATGTATGGGGAAAGGACATGTGCTAGACACCCTTGTGCAACCCCAGTGGCTTCTGGTTTTACTGTGTAGGATTGCAATTCCACTCAAGGCATCTCTGGAGCCACTGGTATCATCTTACACATAGGCAGGGAGAGAGGGAGAGAGAGAGATGGGGGGAGAGGCAGGGGTTCCTTGGCAATCTTTCAATATGCAACTTAAGAGTCATCAAAAAGGCATCTATGGTTGAAATTAAGACCATTAATTGCAGCTCTCCCTTGAAGATCCCATACTCACCTGGGTATGGATGTCTTTCCTTGTGCTTAAATCCATATTAAAAATGTCTTCCACAAACTCGGCAACTCTAATTCTAAACTGGCTAGTCCTGAAATTCTTTTCAGTTTTGAAGGCCTGAGTCCTGATTTGGCCTGAACTGAGGTCGCTAAGAGTCTAGTGGAAGTTCTCAGGCTGCTGGGGATGACAGCATTAAGCTGTGTGTGTGTCTCTCTCTCTCCTCATCACCAACAAAGCCTTTGAGATTCACAAAGCTTGTTTCTTTTAACTGCCAAGCTGTGGTTAGCCTATCATAGCAGAATATTACCGCCTACGTGTCAACTCATGTGTTGACTGTCATTCTGGTGTCCTCATTTTAGGGTTAGTGAATCAACCTTTTACTGATTGTAAGAGACCCTATATAGTTTAGATTGCAAGTCCTTTGTTAGAAATAAATCTCAAGGGTTGTGGAGAAGGCTCTGTGGATAAAACACTTGTCCGGAAGGCACAAGGACTGGAGCTTGGGCCTCCAGGATGCACATACAAGCCCAGTAGGCCTGATAGCACCCTATAATTCCTGCTTTCTGGATGCCTAAAAGAGGACCCTGGAGCAACCGTTAATCCATTAAAGACAACCTCAGAGGGCACCAAAATATGCTGATGTCTCCATAAGGAATGACAGCAAAGCAATTTCCTCTTTCATCAGCTTGAAAAAAGGGTGAGGCCAAATTTGAATTCTCTCCTTCTCTCCATATGCTTTTGTGTGTCTGTAGTTTACTGGCCTATCTATAATCTATCTGTTCTGTGCGTCTGGTCTGTCTGTCCCTGGTGCTTGTGTGTTCTGTGTCTATCTGTTGTGCCTCTGTATTAATTGAACAGCACAGAAAACATGGCATAGGTAAAGGAATGCAGGAGTTTTAACAGAAATCTATAGGAGAGTTTTACAAAGGAAGAAGTTACTTTACTTCTCGCAACAGACTCAGAATACCATCTAGCACTGCAAACAGAAGTTTGTTATGGAACATTTGTTAACTAAGCAAAGATGTGTTTTACTTGTTTATGTTTCAGAATATTTGTTTAACTGTGTAAAGATATGTTGCATTTATTTATGTTGTAAAGTCTTTGTTTAACTATGTAAAGATGTGTTGCTAGTTAACCTTACCTGCCTAAGGCACTTGATTGGTCTAATAAAAAGCTGGGAGGCCAATTGTGAAAGAGGTGGTATAGGCAGGACTTCTGGGCAGGGAGAATAAGTAGGAGGAGGAGGAATTTAGGCTCAAGGGGAAAAAAGAAAAAGAGACAACAGAACCAGAAAGAAGCAGGAAAGTAGACACACAGAATGAAAAAAATGTAAAAAGCCCCAAGGCAAAATGTAGATGACTAGAAACAGGTTAACTTAAACGAGACAGTAGGACAGCCTAAGCTAAGGTGGAGCATTCATAATTAATAAGTCCCCACGTCTTTATTTGGGAGCTTGGTGGTGGTTCAAAGAAAATCCCAACTACAGAAGTTACTAAATTGTACCCACAAGTGCTTTTAACAGTCACCATTACACACAACCATATATGGTGTGGGAGGTCTGTCTGTATATGTGTCGCTTTATTGGTTAATGAATAAAGCTGTTTTGGCCAGTGGCTTAACAGAACATAGCCAGACTGGAAAAGATACATATAGAGAGTAGGCTGAATCAGAGAGAAGCCATGTAGCCATCACAAGAGATAGATGCCTTTGGCAGAGCCCACCGAAACTTTGCCAGTAGGCCACTACCACGTGGGGATGCACAGATAAATAGAGATGGGTTAATTTAAGATACAAGAGCTAGCTAGCAGTACGCTTAAGCTATTAGCCAAACAGTATTGCAGATCATATAGATTCTATGTGATGATTTTGGATCTGAGTGGCCTGGAATGAACGAATAGCCTTCTACCACCATGTTTGTTGTATAAGGTGACTTCCAAGCTGTTGGCTGCTTTCAGCAAATGATTACTACAACAAATATACACACAGATTTGTGATTAGGGATCGGAAACATGGAAGAGTGCAGATGCTGCTATCATGGGGAAAAAACCCAAAGCACCATAGGGTTGGATACATTGTTTTCTTGGCGGGAGGTTAAGCAAGCTGAGGGCACAGGACAGAAAACTAAGTACATAGTCTGTATCTCAAGTACATAGTCTGTTACCTTGACTGTGGTGGCTAGCAAAAGTCTTTCTGGAATTGAGAGATGTTTTCATAAAATTGTATCAATACAGCTGGGAGCAAGCTGGCTAGCTAATTAGCAGGACTGGTGAGCTCTGGCTTCAGTGAAAGAATCTGCCTCAATACATAAAGAACGGTTAAGGAAGATGTTTAATATCAGCTTCCACCCTGCACATATGTGTGCACACATGTGTGCCCACACATGTGAACATGTGACTGTAGAGACAGACACACAGCATACACATAGATACATGAACAAGATCAATCTTGAATTATTTTCCTAATCTATGACTGTCTTCGGTTGTCAATTGTGTCATTTGTTGACCGGAAGAATTACATTTTGATTATATCCAAGCTATATTTTTTTTAACCTTACATGCACTAGCATTTTTGTGCAGTGTCAAGGTCTGTCCACCCACAAACTCACACAGACACTTGCTTGTCTCCCTCTGGAATGCTATATGCTAACCTCCTGCCTCAGTCTCGCTTTAGCTCCTGCTGTAAGAAAGATGTTGAGATTCTTTTAGGGGTTTTATGTTTAAAATGGGTATAGTGAATAGGATCATTTTTGCCAATTTTGTCCATTGGGCGTGAGTGCATGCACGCACACACATATGCAAAAATCAATTGATCGTACATACGTACATCTGTCCTCTCTTTCAGAACTCTATTCTCTTTTGTTGGTCTTTAATCTTCACATAAATGATTCCAAGTTTGAAAGATGGGAGCACGCCTTTCAAACTTCCTCTCTTAAAGGGTGCATTGATTGGTTCTCATTGTTTGCATTCTTATAGTATGCAAACAGTATATTACTTTGCCAGTCACTGGAACAAATTATCAAAGATTAGCAATTTAGGGGAGAACAGATTTCAGAGGATCTCAGTCTATCATGGTCAGGGAAGCAACAGTCACAGAAACAGCGCTGTCTGTGATGGTGGGAGCTAGTAGTGGTGGCTTTTCACATGGACTGGGCCAGATTCAGTGGCTGATATAACACTGAAAGGCTGGGTATAGTGGGGTGCCTTAGTGGCCTGCTTATAACAGCCAGGCCCCACCTTAAAAAGCCTGATAGTTTTCAAAATAGAGCCATAAACTCAAGACCAAGCTTCCAAAATGTAATCCCATAGTGAGAGCCTTTCAGAGTCTAATCATAGTGTATATGTTTGCAGTGAACTTGTTAATTTACAATGAAACTCTTCCTGAGTACCCAGTGTCATAAAGCCAGGCCTACCCAACTCCTCCCAGAATTTGGGTGTTACCACACAGATCAGTTCAAAGAGAACTGATGGGTATCCATTAGCGTTGCTTTATTAGGTCCTGTTCAATAACTTATTCTGATACATCCTGGCTTGTTTGGGCATGCTTTTTTTTTTAAATACAGGATTTCTCTGTGTAGCTCTAGTTGTCCTAGAACTCACTATATAGACCTGACTAGTCTCGAACTCACAAAGATCTGCCTGCCTCTGCCTCCTGAGTGCTGAGATTAAAGGCATGCTCCACTGCTGCTTGGTTACTATTTCATTTCTAATGCACAAATGATCGATCCCAGCTTAATTTCCAATTAGTAATATTTGTCCTTTGCACATACTAGTATCTTGAATTTCTAACATTGTGTTCAGGGTTCACATCTTCATTCATGTAAGATGTTAGTCTATATTTTTCTCTTTCTTTGCAATATCTTATCAGACTGTTTTTGTGTTTGTTTTGTGTTTGTGTTTGTTGCATCAGCTAGCACGGAATCTGCAAGCCTCTTGCCTCAGCATCCAGATAATCTTGCAGGCATGTGGCTGCACCTGGTTCCCCACAATCAGACTCTGCTTGCAGGGATGCTCTACTCTCAAACAACAATTTGCAAATTGCTTCCTTCTGTTTTCTTAGTGTTCAGAAGATGTGAGTTTGTCTTTCCTTAAAGCTTTGGTAGAATTACAGGGACTGGAGAGTAAGGGTGCTTACTGCTCTGTAGCACGGAGAGCAGGAGCCCTTTGTTTGTCCCAGCTGCCCGGCTAGCTTACACCCGAAATAATCACAGAAACTGTATTCATTTAAACACTGCCTGGCCTGTTACCTCTAGCCTCTTATTGGCTAACTCTCATATCTTGATTTAACCTATTTCTAATAATCTGTATATCATCATGAGGTCATGGCTTACTGGGAAAGATTCAGTATGTCTGACCTGGTGACTTCATGGTGGCTCTCTGTCTGCCCTTCTTCCCAGCATTCAGTTCTATCTACTCCGCCTACCTAAGTTCTACCCTATCAAAAGACCAAGGCAGTTTCTTTATTCAACCAATGAAAGCAACACATAAACAGAAAGACCTCCAACACCACTGCTCAAACATAATGATCTGAGTTCAAATCCTCAGAACCCTAATAAAAGCCTAGGTGTGATCATGCATGCCTGAAACCCCAGCATTTGTGTGGGGCAGAGACGGGAGGGTTACTGGGTCTGGAGAGATCCCTACTCAAAGGAATATGGTGGGAAGTGATAGAATCGGGTAGCAGATCTCCTCTGGCTTCCATGCACACACAGGCATTGTGAAACTCATACGTACACACACATACAGAGGGAGTGAGGGAAGGAAATAGGGAAGAAGAGAGAGAGGGAAGGAAGGGAGAGAGAGAGAGAGGGAGGGAAGGAGAACTCAACTCTTATTGTTTTCCTTATTGAAAGATTTTAAATCATAAATTCCATTTTGAGATTAGACAAGGGCCCTTTGACTTTTTCTGTTTTCTCTTCTAATTTTGCAAAGATGTGTTTTTCAATAAATTTATTCACTTGTGATAAGATGTTGAATTTATAGACATAAAATCATTCATCGCTTTTTCTTCTTGGAGAGCGGAGCCCTTTATCACAATGTAATAGCCCTCTTTATCAGTGGCAATACTTCTTGTCTGGGGCCTCTGCTGATGTTAATAAAGCTGCCACCTTTCCCCTGATATATGTCTGCACTGTGTACCTTCCTACCTGTTCTTCATTTCTTTTCCTACTTTTACCTTTTTGTCCCTTTCTAATTGAGTTTTTGTGAGTCAGTGTTATTTCTGCTACTAGATTATCATGTATACATCTTTTAAAAGAAATGTAATCATTGCTTTGGCTTCACTGCCCATCTGATTTGATCAAAGCAATTTTCAAATACTATGATTTGGCTCTGTCTCCTACAGAGGAGCAACAGATCCCCAGGCCTTCCCTTCTGGCCAAGTTCTACCTCCATGTCTCCCGCAGTGCCACAGATTCCCAGGCCTTGCCTCTTGGTCATGCTCTGCCGCCTGTTCCTCCTGACAGATGTCACGAATAGGCAAACATTGTTCAGAGCAATTAAAACTGAAGGAGAACAGGGCTGGGGAGATGGCTCAGTCAGTAAAGTTCTTGCTGTACAAGCATTTGGTCCCCAGAACTCAAATAAAAAAAGTCAGGCATGATGGTGAACGCTTACAGTCTGAGTGCTGGGGAGGTTGAGACAAGCGGGTTCCTGGAGCTCACTGGCCAGCCAGGCTCACCCATCCAGCAAACTCCAGGATAGTGTGAGAACCTCACTTTGGTAATTAAAAAAAAAAAAAAGAAAGAAAAGCTGGCTTGGTGGTACATGCCTGCAATCCCCCCTGCCATCTCCCCCTCCCCTCCCCGCACACACTTCCCCCACAGGAGGCAGACACAGGAAGGCTGTTTTGACTTTGAGTTTTAGATTGTAGAGTACAACTTTGTTTCAAAACAACAACAACAAAACCAGCTATACCTGATGTTGCATGCCTGTAATTTCAGCACTCGGGAGGTAGATTCAGGAGCATTAGGAACTTGAAGGGAGTCCAAGATACACAGTACATCTTGAGGCCAGCATTGACTGTATGAGAACATGTCTCCGTAAAAACAAAACAAAGTGACCGGACATGGTGGTGCCTGCCTTTAATCCCAACACTGGGGAGGCAGAGGATGGTGGGTTTCTGAGTTCAAGGAAGGTCAGCCTGGTCTACAGAACAAGTTCCGGGATAGTGAGGGTTACGAAGAGAAACTCTCTGTCTTGAGAAAACAAAATCGAACCAAACCAACCAAACAAACAAACAAAAAAACCCAAAAACCAAACCAGACAACAACAACAAACTATCATTGTAATGGACTTGGAGTGGAATGAAGGGACACCAGGTGTGTACAATCTGACGTCTTTATCTGGACATGCAATCTGAATGCCTCTAAACTGAGCTTAGTGAGAAGGAAACTTCCGGCTACCTTATTTTCACATTTAAAGCAATTGCCTGTGCGGGGAGAAGAGTGTGGCAACAGTTGAGTTCACTGAAGTGTGCATGCGTTCACGCTGTAAGAATGGGCCTTGTAGTAACTAACTTAACCACTGCAGTCGGTTTCCCATACAGAAACCCATCCCTCTTCCGTGTTACAGATGACAGTAAACTAAGATGCAGAAAGAAAGGTCATTTGTACAGCGACACATAATACAATCCTGACAGTATTTAAAAGAGCCTTTATAGAACACATTTATTTTCAAGGCATGCGTTTCATAATAATGTTTTCAGCCGTATATGTCATATACTTTGAGTATATTAATCCTCTGTTACTCTCTTCTGGCCTCCTCTTTGGCTAATTCCTTTGCTACTCAGATAGTCTTCCTTATGTTTCCACGTTATATATGCCTAGATACTGTGTATCTGTCTGTGACTACCTATGTCTTTATTTAAATCTCGCTTCTGCAGAGGAGGAAAGACTTACATTATCTGTCTTTCTGAGTCTGGCTTATTTTGCATTTTGCTTAATATAAGAACCTTCAATTCCATCTATTTTTGCTGCAAATGGCGTGGTTTTGGTCCTCTTTCTGGCTGAATGAAACCACATGTCTTAACCTACTCATCTGTTATTGGGCCTCTAGGCTGATCCCTTAACTTAGCTGTGGTAAATAGTGCCCCAGGAAACACGGGTAAGCAGGGTGTCTGTAATTGGCTGGTTTGGCCTCCTTTGGGTATATTCCCAGGGGTGCTAGATCTGAGTCATATGGTAGTTCTTGTTTTAGGTTTCTGAGATTCCTTCATACTGTTTCCAGTGGTTGGACCAGTTTGCAGTTCCCGCCTGATGTGTGTAAGGCTTTCTGTCCCCTCCCCCATCCCCACCAACAGTTGCTATTGTCTTCTTAATGATGGCCATTCTGGGGTGAGAGGGAAGTTTTGGTTAGCATTTCTTTGATGGCTAAGGATGTTCAACATTTTTCATAGAGTAATGACTGTGTGTATTCAATTCATGTGCTCATTTATGGATGGAGGAGGATGTGGGGTTTGGTGTTTCACTTTCTGAGTTTCTCACACAGTGTGGATGCTAAGCCCAGTCACAGGCCTAGCTGGCAGGGACTTTCCCACACTGGAGTCTCTTTACTCAGCACCTGCTGTGATGCAGCCTCTTCCTTCTTTCATGAATCCGTCTTGTCAGCACTTGCTACTTGATTTGCGGAGCTGCTAGATCCTTCTTAGGAAGCCCTTGCCCAGTCTTTCCAATGCTTCCTCTGTATTCCTATAGCAGTTTCTGTGTGCAGATCTTACGTTAAAGGTCTTTGATCCATTTGATCTTCTCTTGTACAGAGTGAGAGATAAGGGCCCAGCTTAATTCTTCTACTCGTGGAAGCATCGTTTGTTGAAGTGGATATTTCTCTAACATATGTTTTGGTCATCTGTGCCAAAAAGCAGGTAACTGAAGCAGTGTGGACTTATTTTCAAGTCTTTTTTTTTTTTTTATTGTGTTGGTCTGTATGTCTGTTTTTGTGCCAGTGCTGGGCTATGTTTGCTACTATGGCTCTGTAGGATAATCTGCAGACAGGTGACAGAATTCCTCCAGCATTGTGCTTTTTGCTCAGGATCACTTTGGTTCATCGTAATCTTTTCTGAGTCTATGTAATTTTTCAGACTGGTTTTTTTTCCTCATTCCTTGAGGAATACCAGTGGAATTTTGATGAGGATTGCTTAGAACCTGTAGGTTGCTTTTGGTAAAATGCAGTTGCCTTTGGTAATGCAGCCACTTTCGGGACACTGATTGCTGTTCCGTGAACATTGGAGGGCTCTCTTGTTCTTCCAGCGCCTTCTTTACTTTCTTGCTTCTGTGTTTAAGAATTTTAATATAGAGGTCTCAACCCTTAGGACAGTTTATAGGTCGGTTTTTGTTGGTTTCTTTCGTTTTTTTTTTGGGGGGGGAAGGGAAATCATTGTGGATGGGACTCTTTTCCTGATCTCTTTCTCAGCATGATCTTCATTGTGACACAGAAAAGCGGTTGGGTTTTGTGTGTTGACTTTGTATCCCACTCCTTTGCTGGAAGTGTTTGTCAGGTCTAAGTGCTTTGGGTGGTGTTGTGTGCTGTAGATTGTGAAAATATGTTGCTCTCGTTGTTGATAAAAAGCTAATTAGCTAGCAGCTAGGCAGGAAATATAAGTGGGACAACCAAACTAAGGACGGGGAAGAAAAAGGGGCAGAGTCAGAGGAGACACCAGCAGAAGCAGAGAAACAGGAAATGTAGAAAATGATATAATTAGCTCTGAGCCTTGTGGCAGAGAGTAGATAAGAAATATTTAAACTGTAAGAGTTAGTTAGTAATAAGCCTGAGCTACTGGCCGAGTCTTTATAATTAAAACAAGACTCTCCTATGGTTATTTGGTAAGTGGTTGATGGGACAGAGTTGATCACGGTCCAACAACAAACTCCACCTACCATGGTGTTAGGTTCTTGGGGTGGCGGTGTCAAGGTTTTAAGCACAGTGCACGGGAATAGTCTGCCTTCTTTCTTTCCTGTCTGCATTCCTTTGATTTCTTTGTCTTGTTTCTTTCTGATTAAAACTTTAAGCACTATATGGAATAAAGTCAGAGAGAGCGGGTTCCTGTGTTCCATACCTAATTTTAGAAGAAACACTGAGTTTTTCCATCTTAGTATAACATCAGCTTTAGGTGGTACTATACTGTCATATATCACAAGATCACCTATACCAGCCTTTATTTTGTTGAAGATAGTTCCTTCTAAGCCTAGTTTTTTCAGGGAGTTTATCACAAAAATAAATTGAACATTGTGAAAGGAATTTTCAGTGTCTGTCATAAAGAAACAGCCTGCCTCCATCTTAAGCTTAAAAGTCTTGTTATAGTAAAGACACACACTAAGTTCATTCCTGTTTATGATTGAACCTCTATGTTTAGAGAACAGGGCTATGACCCACCTACAACCTCAACTATATATGGTCCCGAGAATGGCAATCATGTCTGAGCTTTAAAAAGCTTTTTATAACTATCTCACCACCCTATCTTTGTTTCAAAATTTTATGCGACACCCTATGATTACCTTGTTGCGATAACCTTTTTTTCCCCACCACATGTCATGAGAACATCAGAACATGTCATGAGCTCCTGTAACCCCACTTATTCCCCTCCCCCGATTTCCAAAACCCCTACCCCTGAGCTATAACAACCTTGTCTCCCTCACATCCAATGCTGACCTCTGGAACCCCACCTTAGGGGGAGGCAGCCTATGGACATAAATAAAAATGTTTGCTTTGATTAATTCAGCCATGATGATTTGAATCAATGGTCTTTCCCCTCCCGTCTTTGGGATTAACAATTGATGTGGATCTGTGATTTCTGCCCTTGAGTCTATTTAATGTACTTACTGCATTTCTTGGTTTGTGCATACTGAACTATTCTTCTTCCACTTGGGGTGAAGCCCCTTTGTGGGTCACAGTGTATGATCTTTCTAACGTGTCACTGAATCTGAGAATCTCATCTCTTCACCACCGGGTCTGAATCAATGCCAACAAATGAGATGATAGCATTCAGGCGACCTTTGCCTCATGCCCGCCATCACTCCTCCAAGAATATCAAGCAAATACACGCTTACTGCGTGTCCATACCCAGAACTGCTGTTCGTTGTGGGGTACAGCAGAGTGTGGACGCACCATCTATGTCACAAAATCTCCACTCTTCACAGAGAAGGCCTTGAAAACCGGAGCTGTTGCAGCTAGAGCAGGCCTGTTCTCTGGGGAGGAACAAGACCACCGGAAGCGGAAGGACGTTTGGAGAAGACTGCTTCTGCATCCTCTCATCCTTGGGGTTACCTCTGCCGCCTTTCCTGCCCCCTCCACTTCTGTTTTTGCACCCCAATTCTTGGTTGTGATACTTTGTAAGGGCCTCTTCTGGCTAGTCAGAGCCTAGTCTGGCTTAACTTCAAAGGTCTTTGTAACTGTCTGAAGTGTGAAAAGACCCGGATTCTTGGTGGCGGTGAGGTAGCGGCATATGCACACATTTGCACAGCTTTTGTCCTGATTATGTTCTTTTCCACCCAAAGTGGAGAGCTGAAAATTAACAAATATCCACAGTAGAGGTCCCTACTTTTCCTGAGATAGCTGTGATTAAACAGAGGGCTAATGATGCAACCCTACCTTTAGAGTGGCTGCCTCCCAGCAGGGTCTGTTAATATTTATCTTTTCATTGAATGAATGAGTAAAATGAAAGAGAATCTTTGGTGAATCTTTTTGTGCACAAGAAGGAAATTGTTGTTACTTTGTATTGTTTGAAGGATAGATTGAATGGTAAGTATATCAACCTAACACAGGAGGAAGCTGTAGTTCCCTGAAAGCCCCCACAGGACTGTGACTGTGGGCTAGGGTGTACCCCTAGCAGAAGATTATCTCCTTCCCAGCACAGCCCCGGAAGGGAGCAGGAGCATTTAGAACGGCACAATGATAAACCACCAGACTACATCCAGACTGGTACAGACATTTTGGTGCAGACACAATGGTGCAATGGTAAACCACCAGACTGCATCCAGATCAGTGCAGATATAATGGCGCAATGTCAAACCACCAGACTACATTCATATCGGTGTAGACATGATTTTGTGTGTACTATGAACATCTGTCCCAAAGGCAGATTATACACAAAATAAGCAGTGATAATTGAGCAACGTCTCAGGAAAGATGTGATAATGCTGAGGTCAGAGGGCATACTATCTCTGCCAATCACCAATTCACTGTGTAACCTCAGGAAAGTTGTCTCACCTCCCTAACCCTTAAATTTGGTGCAGTAATATAATTTTGTATTCTTATGGGGATTAAATAAAATACCCAATGGCAAAAATTGGTATTATGGCCAACTGGAGTACATGCTGATTAAATAATCATTACTGCCTAGAGAGTTCAAGGGTTGAGGCTGTGGTCGTCTCTCTTTCTCTCTCTCTGACACACACACACACACACACACACACACACATACACACACACACACACTCACATCACTTGACAAAAACATGGCAACCTAAAAGGGCGGTCTTTATAATCTTCTTTCTTTATCTTTTCTTTTTTGTTTAGGAATTTTGAAAGAATTTGTTTTTGTTTTCATTTTGAGACAGCTACTCTCTAGGTAGCCCAGGCTGGCCTGGAACTTCCCTTCTTCCCACATCAGCCTTTCCAGTTCTAGGACTTTGTGCGTCCCACTATACCCATCCTTGAGTGACATTTGTTTGTTTTTCAAAGCATGTGGAAAGAGATGGGAAAGGGGCTTGAAATCCTTGCTGAGAAATGCCTTTTATCAAGGATATAGGCTCACAGGACATACACTGTCAGTGGAATATGAAGGCTGCAGTAACAATGGGCTCCACATGACACAGTAATTAGCTCACATTTGTCAGGTGTCAGCTTGTTGATAAGCTGCTCTAGAGATAGAGGGCTCAGAGATTCGCAGACATCAGTGAGGAGCTCATCTTCCTGGCAGGGCTCTCCTCTCAACACTTCCACACATGCTGTTATTTTCATTGTCACAGAAATATGTGAAGCTCCTGAAAAAATACCACCCTCCCCACTTATAGAGAAGCGAGCACATTCCAAGAAGTGGAAACATCATGTCGTGGTTATTTATCACTCGTGACTAATTTAGGACTTATGCCCAAGTCCTTGGTCTGGGTTCAGCATTTTGTCTCAGTGAACTTGGGGACCTGCTGGATCAACCAAATCCATCCTTTTGGTTCCTTTTGGTGACTGAATGTCCTTGTATGCATATTTGAGTCTTAAAAATTTATATCATAAACTTATATTTTATCCAAATGCAGAAGTTAAAAGAGGCAGCCTGGTTTCTAAACATTGTCTTTTGAAAATTATTTGTTAAAATTCATTTTCATATAATGTATTTAGATCATTTTCTTTTCTTTCCCCTCCCCCAGCTTCTCCCAGATTTACCTCAACGTCCCATATACCCAACTTGATGTTCTTCTCTCAAAGAAGATAAAAAAAACACCGAGATAATCAAAGCAAACAGACAAACAAAACATTAAGCCAAAACAAACACACAAACAAAACCCACCACCACCACAAACAACAACAACAAAATACATGGAGTGTGTTTGTGCTGACCAACTACTCCTGAGGATGGGGCCTGCTCTAGAGTGCAGCATCAACCACAACCGTGATATAGCCAGTGATATGCCATTGGAGAAAACCGATTTTCTCTTTCTTCGCAGATATCAACTGTGAATAGCTTCTCGGTTAGGGGTGGGATCCTGCATTCACTTCTGCTCAGCTCTGGGACTCTGGCTGGCTGGAGGCTATGCGGGTCATGTGCGCACAGCCACAGTCTCAGTTCATATGTGTGTCAGTGCTGTTGTGTCTGGGTGACGCTGTCTGACTCTTACAACCTTTCTGCCTGCTCTTCCCTTAGAGTCCTGAGCCTTCGGGGAGGGGCTTGATGGAGACACCTCATTTAAGACTCAGTTATCAAAGCCTCTCACCCTGCACATTGCCTGGTTGTGGGGAGTCTATGTTAATTCCCACCCGCTGAAAGGAGAAGCTTTTCTCATGAGCAGATGTCATTAAACTTTGCCTCTGTTTGGACCAATAGGGAATGGAGGTTTTTCTGACAACAGACTAAATCAATTTATTTTTATGAAATTTATAATTGAACAAAATAATGGGGTTCACGGTGACATTTTCTTACATACATGCTATGAACTTTGAGATCATGTTAGTTCCCCATTAATTTCTTCCCCTCTCACATTTATCCCTGTCTCCCCAGACAGTTCTCCCAGAACTTCACGCCTTCTTTTTTAAAATCTCAGCTAAACTATGAGAAAACTATGTGTTATCTGTCTTTCTGCGTCTGGCTTATTTCATGGTGACCTCCAGTTCTGCCCATCATCCTGCCAGTGACATGGTTTTGTTCTTCTTTATGACCATAATGCTCCATTACCATCTTCTGGATTTCTGATGATGTCAAGAGGAGGCTGCTATGTCTCTTTTTGGTCAAAGACTGGAAAATCTGAAGGGCTGCTGGATGCGCAAAAGAGGTCAATTGTCCAGGTGAAGCACAGGCTGGGGCAATTTCAGTCAATCCACCCAAGCAGTCCAGGGAGACTGGGCAGGAAGATACCACTCAAGCATCAGCCTGCACTGACCTCCTACAAGGTACACCTTACCAGAGGATGAGGTGCCAGGAGTCTTCCAGAATCTTTTTTATCTTCTGTAATTTACATTCTACGCTGTTACCTAGAATAAATCCTGCTACATCTAATCAATGCTCCAATCAACTTTGTTTTGAATACCAAAGGGAGATTGCTGATACCCTTGCTGGCAGCATAGGGAGTTCATCTCCAGTAACAAAGTCTCTTTATCTGTCATGAGTAGGATTAATCTGTGTAGTTCTCAAAAGTGAACCATGGTCATGTAGTTGGCTTCCTACAAGGTGTTTGACACTTCTGCGTGAGTGTCTTAGGGTTTGTTTCCATGGTAAGACATCAGGACCAAGAATGACTGGGGAGGAACGGAAAGGGTTTACTTAGATCAGACTTTCGCATCTCAAGTTCATCACTAAAGGAAGCCAGGGCAGGAACCCGGAGGCAGAAATTGAAGCAGAAAATATGAAGGAAGGCTGCTTACTGGCTTGCTCCTTATAACTTGTTCAACCTGCTTTCTTATACCACCCAGGACCATATGCCATCAGGCACTGCCCATAGTGGGTTGGGCCTTCCCACAGCCATAAGTAATCATGAAAATGTTCCAAGCTTACCTCCAGGCAAATCTAGTAGGTACATTGTCTCAACTGAGGTTCTCTCTTTTCAAAGGACTCTAGCTGTGTCAAGTTGACTAAAAACTAACCAGGATGCTGAGTTTCCAGATGGTGATTTGTTTTAAGAATTCTTCCTAGAAGCCAACTTTGAGCTTATTGTCAAATTCTTTACTACAGAATGGGCAGTCACGTTCACAAGGTTATGTGCACACGTGGTCAGTTGGCAATAACCTGACACCCAGCCTAATGATTCTTTTATTAATTTTATTTTAACTTTTATTGATTCTTTGCGGATTTCACGTCATGATTCGGATCCCACTCATCTCTGGTCTCCTTGAATCTGTCCTCTGCCCTTGTAACTACCACCCCCCCATCAAAAACAAATTTAAAAGAAAAACAAACAAAACAACAAAAAAAAGAAGAATTTTGTCATAGAAATTGTAATATGGCCCATTGAGTCTACGCATCTTTATTTGCAAATGTTCATTGCCATTGGTCTAGTTTGAGGCCTCTGGCTTCTGCTACACTATTGATAATGGACCCTCACAGGGGCTCCTCTTGAATACCCTGTTGTTGTCCTGTGTCGTGGAGATCCTGCTGTTTCGGATCTGTAGGTTCATCCTCTTCACAGGTTCCAGCAGTTCATAGATTCCGTGAATGCTGAGCTGGGCTAATTCATAGCCCTGGTTCTTAGACCTGGGTGGTAGCTGGGTTGGGTAGCCTGCCAGCTTTCCCTCATTGTCACTGCCAGGGCGAGTTCTCCAGCGCTGCCTCAGCTAGCTCATCCAGTGCAGCCTACAGCCAAGTACGGGGGACAGTTCTGCTCTACGGCCCTCAGATCATAACACCAGGGCCAGCTCTACTGTTCGGCCCAGGCAAGCTGCAGAGCCCTCTCTCAAGATTGGGGGAATAAGAGGTGGGGCAGGATCTGCTCTCCTGTGTGAGGCAGTCCGTGAGGAACGAGGCTAGTTCTCCCACTCTTGTGACCGCAGGGCCAGCTCTCTCACCTGCTGCAGGTGGTAATGGGTGAGAGGGGGAGGGCATCTTTCCCTCACCTATGCCACCACATGGCAGATGTGAGGGGCGCTGGGTCAGCTCTCCTGGTCTCATGCCCTCTAGGTCAGTTCTCCTGGGGCCCTTACCATAGAGTCAGCTCTAGTGTGCTTCCCAGGTGAGTTGCAGGCCTATGGTGAGGGGTGGAGCCATCTTTCCCAAGGGCAGGGTTGAGCAGTATCCAGAGAGGGGCAGGGCCAGCCAGCCCAGGGCCCATGAAGAGGGGGTCAGCTCAGCACAGCATGGTTCCAGTGACTGCCCCCCCCAGCCCCGTGCTAGCACAGGCAACGGGCACATCACAGACCCCAGCAGGACCATGGACCCAGACATGGATGGCCCTTGGCAGCAGTTTGGGCCCAGACTCCACCACGGTCCCAGTAGCCTGATTCTTAACAGATGGTGCATGTGGTAGTTTGAATGAGAATGGTCTCCACAGGTTCATATAGTGGACTGACAGTTTAGGAAGGATTAGGAGGTGTGGTCTTGTTGGAAGAAGTGTGTCACTGGGTGTGGGTTTTGAGGTTTCAAAAAACCCACACCAGGCCTGTAGTAAGGAGGCCACTTGTTGGTTCCTAACTGCTCAGCCCCAGAAACTGTATTAATTAAATCACTGCTTGGCCCATTAGCTCCAGCTTCTTACTGGTTAACTCTTACATCTTATTTTAACCCATTTCTATTAATCTGTGTATTGCCACGTGGCTGTGGCTTATGGGGTAAAGTTCTGGCATCTGTTTCTGGTGGGGATACATGGCTTCTCCCTGACTCCGCCTCCTTTCTTCCAGCATTCAGTTTAGTTTTCCCCACCTAGCTTTGTTCTCTATCAGGCCAAGTCAATTTCTTTATTAACCAATGATATTCACAGCATACAGAGGGGAATCCCACATCACAGGCCCAGTCTTCTCCTCTGCCTGCTGCCTGTTGTCTGGATAAAGATGTAAGCTCCCAGAACTGCTCTAGCACCATGCTGGCCTGCTTGCCATGCTGACATTATGAGCTAAGCCTCTGAAGCTCTAAGCAAGCCTCCAATGAACTGATTTTCTTTTTTTCAGTAACCTTTGTTGTGGTGTCTCTTCAGAGCAATAGAAGAGTAACTAAGATAAAGGGAGTCTTTGTTACAGCAGCAGCCAGGTCCTTACCCGCTTTAGCTTGAGTGCAGAGCTGTGCTATCAGCTCACTCTCTCTTTGGGTTTTTCTTGAAGGTCTCCAAGAATCCAGTGTGTAACCCATGCTAGAAATGACCTCACATCACAACCACTATGAAGTACCCTGTAAGTGTCCATTTGTTGAAATCACAGCTGCTGAGCCAGTGAGAGGGCTCAGTAAAGATGCTTGTTGGCAAGCCTACCTGACTTAAATCCTCAGGACCCACATTGTAGAAAGAGAAAACCAATTCTCGTGAGTTGTCCTCTGACCTTCACACAACAGTGTGGTTGCGCGCGCGCGCGCACACACACACACACACACACACACACACACTTAAAATTTTGCTTTAAGACTAAAATATACACGTTTCAAAACAAAGTTTTGAATAGATAATATACCATGGCCACATCCATGAAGCCACCAGACGTTAATCTTTCTGCCTGTGTCCACTCTGAAGCAAGGGTTGTCGGCTTGATTGTCAGGAAATCATGGCTTCTCTGAGGTCACTGCCCAACACCAGAAAACATGAGCCTGAGGGAACTTTGAAATATGGAACGATGACTCTTTGCCTTCTGCATTCTTCCACAAAACCCAGAGGAAGGAGCTACTCATCCATCGACTTATGTATCTAATGTTTACATGTAATGTTTACATCTACAAAGTACTTTACAGGGTAACAGGATGGGGAGACATTTCTAGCGGGGCATGCAGTTGTCTCTTCTCTTATACTAATTTATTCCTTTGATTTCTGTAACACACTCTTCACACTTGGTCTTCTGAGATCATGCACAACGGTAAGTCATTTAAAGTAATATTAATAAAAAAAATTGCTTTGTGTCACTCTTAGGGAAAGCTGACCTGGGCATGTACATCTCTATTCTTCATAAATGTAATGTAAGACAGCACAGTGTCACTCTCAGAACGCTGTCTGGAGCAGCAGCCATGTTCCCTTTGAAATGCCTTTAAGTTCCAGTTAGCGTTCTTTTGTTGTATTTACTGTCTTCTCTTGGGGTGCCGGGATGCTCAGCATTGTTGGTAATCCCTGATTGCTCTTCCTACCTATTTTTTCTCTGTAATTCCCTCTTCTCCTCTTTTCCTGCTCAGATCCTGGAACCCCAGGCTTTGATGAGAATAACTAAAACCACGAGTCAATAGTTTGTCACTTTTCAAGCCACTGTGACACATTTTGAAAGAAGTCTTCCTACATCCTTTCAGCGTGAAGGGCTCCCAGTGTTTATCTTGCACCTTGTCTCTTCAATGAGTCAGGTTTTATGTGGAATGTGTGACAAACAAGGGTGGAGTCCAAGGCCATTGCCAGGATACCTCATGGGCTGCTCCAAGACACGACTTGGTGTAATTAGTAGCTTCAAATGCTGCTCTCCAAAAAGTCACGCTTGCTGCTATGACTTTTTCCCTCGCAGTGAGGCACCTACATACATAAAGCTTAGAAGTGCAAATGTGGAGGCTTTTCAGGAGGAACAGGCACGTCAGCCAAGTGCTTCTCAACCCAGGCCCCGTGAACCGTTAGTAATGTGCACTAGAAGCAATCCTACTGAATCACAGTCTGGGAACAAGTGGGCCAGGTGAGCCACGGCTGAGACCCAGTGAGTCAGGAAGGCTCCTGTGTCCTCTGTGGAGAATTGTCTCCCTTCTATGGTAGTCGTTAGTCCCTGCTGGCCCCAGCTGTAGGGTCCCGAGTCTCACTTAGCTCCAGATGATCTCAGACAGGATTCAATTTATCAGTGTTTTCTGGAACTAGTTTGACTGTCTTCAATCCAGCAGCTATCTGGCCTGGTGGTGCCATAGGCACCCTCTCCTCAGACTCCACAGGTCTGCGATCTCCTGTCTCTTCCTAAACTGCCCTCCTGGACTGGGTCTGGCTGCACCTGTAGGGTCAAGATCTTGATCCCCACATTTGGCGCCATCAGCTGTGTCCCAACTTCTAACAGGTCTAAGCATCCATCACTGTACCGTCTCCCTCCAGAGTCACCCCAGCTTGGAAGCTTCTGCCATTGAGTCAAGAGTGGGGTCAGCATCCTTGGATGTGAGAGCCTTCAGCAAGCATTTGACCACATCTTTGGCTCGTGGAGAAATCAGTTCCTCCCCTTCAGCAAGAGGCCAGGCGAGGACTCATGGCCGGAGGCCTGAATGCCAAGGATGGGTGGAAAATGGGGGCTATTTGGGCAATCAGTCAACCTCAGAGGGGAAGCCAATAATCTCCTCATGGGGCATTTGTGAGAAAGGAGTAGATAATGGGGAACATTAGCTTTGATATGAAGTGAAAATGAGGCATCTGGCGCTAAATTAATAATCATCTCACCAGAAAGAGTCTAAGTTTTGGAATTTGGATGCAACTTAAGCAAGGTATATGAATTGCTTAGAAGTATCAATCATTAAAACCCCAGAGTGCCTGAACTGGAGGAGAGACTAGGTTTACATAGGTACCACCAGAGTCTGGCAGCCCGTATGCACAGCTCAATGCTTCTAGGTGGCAAGCAAGGCTGCAACTAAGGCCTCTGAGCTCCTGAAAGCCCCTTGAGATTTGAACAGACTTGGTGCATTCAACTTCTCTTCACCATTTTGTCCGTGTCAGTGGTCTCCTTGCTCTAAGTCCTCTCAAGACACCACAGTGGACTGAGGAGAAAGCAGCCATGCCATATAGCTCTTACTCTTTGAAGCAGTGATGAACTACCACCCTCCCACAGTGAAGAGGAAGCCTTATGTTTAGATGGAAGCTTCAAAAAGAGGCCATGAAACTATAGATCTGACAGTGACAAAATTGAGTCCAGCCATCAGGCTCCTCGTTGGGCATGAAGCTTGAAGGCAATATTGAGCCAGGGAGCACTGGATGTTGCTTGTCACTGCAGCAGAGCCTGGCCTATCCTGACAACCTGGAGGACTGTAGAACGCTACTCTACAGGGCTGGATAGATGTCTCAGTGGTTAGAACACTTTCCCTACAAGCCTGAGGACCAGAGTTCAGATTCTCAAGAACCTATATAAAATGCCAGGTGGATGTAGTGGAGATGCCAGGAGCAAGCTGGCTGGTTTGATGGACATGCTCTGGGTTTGACTGAGAGACCTTGCCTCAAGAGATAAAGTGGGAGGGCAAAGGAGTGTAATATGAGGGCCTTGCTTGTTGGGGTTTCTGTCCTGCCCGGTTCTCACGGTCGTTAGGTCCCAAAGGAAAATCACACAGAGAGTCTACATTAGGCTATTAAACTGATTGGCCCATTAGCTCAGACTTAGTACTAGCTCCTATAACTTATCTTATCTTATAATATAGATAATATTCTTATCTGTGTCAGCCACATGGCTTGGTACCTTTTTCAGCGGGGCAGGTCACATCTTGCTTCTTCCACAATCTGGGCAGGACTGCGGAAAGGGCTTCCTTCTTCCCAGAATACTCCTGTTCTCTCTGCCCCACCTCTACTTCCTGTCTTGTTTCCTGCCTATACTTCCTGCCTGGCTATCAGCCAATCAGTGTTTATTTAAAACATAATTGACAGAATATAGACAATTCTCCTGCACCAAAGGAGAATGATTTTTAGCATCAGCCTTGGGCTTCAACATGCACTTGCACACAGGCAAGCATGCCTACACATACACACATGCAAACATGCTCACACATACATGCAAATATGCCTGCACACAGGCATATAATACACACACATGAAAATGGAAAGAGTGGGGGAAATTTAATATCTAGCCTGATAAAGTAAAAAAACAAATTTCTATTACTAAAGGAAGAAAGATTAATTATATATAATGAAGTATATAATTTATATATGTAATATATCCTAGTCCTATGTATACTATAGTGCATACTATATATACTGTATGCTTCCTTATTCTATCAGTATATATATTGTATAATATACTGTATATTTTATACAGTACTCTATACTATTTAAGAACACCCTTTCCAGATAGCCGTAAGGAGATGGGCAATTGTAAAAGGATATATTTGCTGCCTTCCTGTTTGTTCTAGGCACTGCGCAAGAGGCTATGTATGCAACAATCCTTGGCCCAGAGGATCTGAGTAGTCGAAATTTTCTACTAGGGATGGAAGAGGAAGTCACTAACTTCAAATGAGACCATGTTCCTTACACCAAATCACGTGCCTAGTCTGTGTCAGGTCAGAGGTCTATTGTCCCTTTCTGATTCCACAGCAATGCCCTCCTGTAACATAAACATGTAATGAACTGGGGGTGGGGTTCTTTTTAATATATGTGTGTAGGTGTGTTGCTTGCACGTGTATCTGTGCATCACACTCATTTAGAGTTTGTGGAGTCCAGAGAGGGGGTTGGATCTTTTGAAAGTGGAGTTACAGATGGGTTGGTAGCTGGGAACCAAACCCAAGTCCTCTGGAAGGGCGATTAGTGCTCTTAACCATTGAGCCATCTCTCCAGTCCCAAGGAATAAACTTTTAACCCCTCAGAACTTGTTAGAATCTTCCTCCTAGCCATTATCCTTTTAGATTAATTTTAACTAGATGAATATTGTATCCAAAACTGTAATTCTTAGGTTGATTCCACCTAGACTTATTTTTATTGACCTTTGAGACCCGTGGGCTACTAATCTGCCTGTCTATTAGCCAATCAGACATCCCTGTGTCTATTTAAAGCCAGAATAACCAGAAATGCCTTTACCATGGGCTTAAAACATGTGAGGCCTTCCCTCTCTGATAATGGCAGTGGAGAGAACCAGGGTGTGCGTGAAGGAGGCAATTAAGGAAAAGAAGATCAAACTGTGATCAACCAATAGGGGCCCTAGATGTTCTCTGGTGCAGAGAATGTTTTCAGCTACCACCCCATGAAACATGCCTGTACTTGCAAAGGACCTTGGTGACTCTTGGGATTGCCTAGCAAAGTGAGCGGACACATGGAAGCCCTGACACAAATCTCCACTGACCCTCCGTCTGCAGAACTGGACAGAGGGCTCCCCTCAGCACACAGTCTTTGACTCAGGACATGACTTCCCGATGGAAAGCCAGCATTTCTCTCAAGTGTAACAATATTAATTATCAAGTCATTTTAAAACACGTGTGATGTATGTGTGCATTTATTTCACGGGAATGGTATAAAGATTAAATACTTAATGAATTCATTTTTCATAGCAAGGATGTGTTTGCCCTATGCCTAAATATATCTCTCCCTTCTGTTTCTCATGAGAACTACAGCTATCTTTATTATGTAATCAGTAATATATCATTCCTTCTAAGCAGGATCTAATTTTAGCACTATGATGAATGGCCCAGGAACAAATTCCACTGCCCTCCGCGGAAAGGAATATACATCAGACCTGCCCAGGTGTGTGTCATTTCCTTATCTTAGGAGCGCTCATCTCGCAAGTGGCAGCCTGGATTTTCTGGCTGGAAGCTCCGGTGTGTCTGTGTTTTGGCTTGGTAGGCACTACTGGGAAGTGACCAGAGGGGCCTGGTAACCAGTGCTAGCTCAGTCCTCGAGGTCTCTGTCACTCCTGTGGTCGTGTTACTGTACAAAATGTGGCTAGCTGAGTGCTTTCTTCAATTCATTCATGAGCAAAGGGCATTTATAGAGGACCGCACCTACTTCTACTATCTCACTGCTTGATTAACACCATAAAGACTCAGTCACTTTGTCTTTCATATAAACAGGGTCTTGTGTAACTCAACTCTTAGACTCTCTGCATAGCTAAGTATGACCTGAAACTCCAATTCCTCCACCCTATCTCTTGGGATTGCAGCTATGTGCCACCATATGAGATTCAAAATGCTTGCTTTTATTTCATGCTCCCTGTGAGGCTAACAGCTAGTTCTGTGCACCAGCAACACTTCATGATTCGAAGTGTAATTTGAAAACTACCTTTCACCTTTCAGTTCACCTGTGGGAGGAGAGTCAAGGCCATACTTGATTCCTGTTCCGTAGACATGAAAACTGAGACCAAGAGAAATTAAATAATTTATTCAGCTTCTGGGATATGGTATGAGAAGGATTCAGCTCCCAGTCTTCACACTGCATTTCTATATGTGCTTTCTGTTAGTGACATTGAACATGAGGCTAGAGATGTCTGTCTGGGTAACAACTGTGTTAGGCTCTGAAGCTCTGTGTACTAAAGCTATTGATTCTAAGATGAATTTTTTTTCTCCCATCCAAGTCTTTGAATAGTATCCATGTAGTTGGATGTGCCTTTTCCTTCTTAGGGATTGTAGATTCATTCTAAAACCATATATCTCCTCCTCCTATCCCCACGCTGCTTACAAAGTCATTCCGTCAGGCCTAGTGCTCACCTTGAAGCCTGAGTTTGCCTCCTCCTTCCTTATTTCTTCTGCGCTGCTCCACCCCATCCTTCGCTCTTACTCCCTCAGCCCACCTGACTTCCACTCTTTGCCTGAGACCTGTCTCTGGCTGCCAAGATCCTACTTGTCTGTTGTGGTAGCTAAAATAATGTATATTCACGCATTTTTTAACATCTCTCTCCCTTCCTCCCTCCCTCTGTCTAAAATGTGGCCCAGTTTTCATGATTTGGCTTGCTCTGACCAGACAAGATGCGATGGAGCAACTGACTTCCAAGAGACCAGACCGTAATCGATGCTGTGCCCTCGCTTTGCTTTCATCACTCACGCTGGGGCAAATCGGATGCCTCTGGGAGACGTTACCCAAATCGTCAAATGGTGAGTTTTACACACTGAGGAATTTGACCTCTGGCCAGCAACAGCCAGCACTGCCTGGCCAGTCATCGGAGTGTCTTACCGCAGAAGCAGATGCTCCGGCCCACAACCTGCATGGGACACAGCATATTCATTACTATGCCAAGCTACTGAACTTTGGTATAATCTCTTGCATCTCTCTATATAACGAAGTCCATCCAGATGTGCTCGGAAGGACGACAGCTGTTCCAAAAGTACCCCTCTACCATGGAGGTAGGGTGGCCTCTATGGATAGTACGCCTTCACATCTTGGGTAGGAGAAATGAACTCTCAGAGTCTCCCCAGGACTGAGCTTCCAGGTTCCCCAAAGAGTAAGAGGATTGATCACACTTTTTGCTAATGGAGTGAAGAAAGTCCTGAGTGAGTGAAGTCCCGAGTGAATGTGTATTGTTAACATGGTGCAGCCATGACAAAGCCTGAGGAACAGGACCCATGGAAATTGGCAAGGCCTTTCCCCTGGGCCAAGTTCAGTGGGAAGGCAAAGCCTTCCGCTGTCCAAGCAAGAGGGTATACGGATTATTGACTATTGTGTATGAAAGTTAGTTACTGCAGTTTCTCTGCAGGGGGGAGACCGCAGAGACCTCTGACAGAGCCTGCTAATACCTCCTGTGCTATCCATACTAGTACACTGGGGTTCCAGGTTTTGGTGACAGAAACAATGCCCAGCTATCAGAGTAGCAGGATTCACCTCAAGGAAACAGATTCAGGCATCAGGCAGCAAGGCCTGGGTTCTGTCTCCTGTGCCCCAGGGATGGCAGAGTAAGAAGCTATTGTAGAATATTGTTCACAATTGGTAAGTGTACCTTTCCACTCACACACATCTCCATGAAGATAAGCCTATAAAAAGCCAAAAGGAAGAAGGAAGGAAGCCAATGGATAGGAAAAGTGGGAGACTTTTCAATTCAAGATAACAACAGTCCAGAAAAGACCTCAGATCAGTGTGCTCAAAACATTCCTAGACATGAAGAAGAGAGAGGGGAGTATAAATCATGGTGAAATATTTTTTGAAAAAATAACAAGTAAACAGGGTAAAGTAATAATTAAAGTTTCAGTAATTGAAATAAAATTGTTGAGAAATCAGTGGTACTAAAAGGTGTTATGGATGGGCGGTGGTGGTGCACACCTTTAATTCTAGCACTTGGGACAGAGTGGCAGGCGGTTCTCTGTGAGTTCGAGACCAGCCTGGTCTACAGAGCGAGTTCCAGGACAGGCTCCAAAACTACAGAGAAACCTTATCTCGAAAAACCCAAAATAAATAAATAGGTACGTAAGCAAGTAAATACATAAATAAAGTGCACGTGACTGGTGGGATAAAAATGAGCTGGGAGGCCAGTCTGAGGAAATCACCCAGAATTTGACACAAAAGGAAAAGAAGGGGCGTTATCAGAAAAGATATCTTATATTGATTGATTAAGAGTTTTGAAATGGATTTAAAATTTGAAAAATAGAAAGAATAACAGGCACAGAAAAAGATAAATCAAGAGTTTTCATTATGTAACCGCTATGTCCTCAAATTAAAAAAGGAACCTCACAGGTCCTCCTAAGGGTGACCCTTTAAAACTACCGGAGAGAAAACATGATCCACAAAGGAATAACTGTTAGACCTGGAACAGGCTTCTCTGAACCCAGCAGAACACCATGGTGTGTGTGTGTGTGTGTGTGTGTGTGTGTGTGTGTGTGCACATGCGCGCCCACGTGTGCACCTCACTTGCTGAGTAAAACACCTGACCAAAATAAAACAAGGCCAATTTCAGACAGCAGATGGCCACCTGA
Source organism: Myodes glareolus (assembly GCF_982192425.1). Lineage (NCBI taxonomy): Eukaryota > Metazoa > Chordata > Mammalia > Rodentia > Cricetidae > Myodes > Myodes glareolus. The sequence goes on along the minus strand of NC_142047.1, from coordinate 21,432,641 downwards.
GTGGGTGGCAATCAGCAAGAAAAGCAGAATGGTAATGCAAGAAACATGGGAAAAACAGACAATGCTTGAACATCTAAATCAATCTCAACAGTAAATAAAGTATTCACACGTGTCTAACATTAGTATAGAAATAAATTTATAAGTAATAAAAGTCGTGGGACATTATTTGTAGACTGTTATTTAGATGGATTAGTTTAAGGGCAAACTTCAAGACCAAAAGGACGAGCTGTGCGGTTTGATAGGTGATCTAGAATGTTCTAGAATGTTAGCCAGCAAACACATCAGCTCCTACGGAAGAGTAGAGAGCATTGTAAAAGTGGGGGAGTGGGGGGAACTGCTGCTCTATCCAAAACAGTGCACAATTTTCCAAGTTCTCACTATGTTATGTATTTGTTTGTCTGTTTGTTTACTTGTCTGTGTGTCTGTGTGTGTGTGTGTGTGCGCATACATGCTGTGGGAAATGGGGAGGCCAGAGGACAACCTGAAGGAGTCAGTTCTCTCTCTCCGCCACATAAGTCCTGGGAACTGAACTCAGGGAGTCAGGCTTGGCTGCAAGCTCCTTTACCTGTTGAGCCATCTCACTCACCCCTCACAGCTTTTGAAAGTCCTTTCTACCACACCCCACACAGCAGCCAGCTGATCAGTCTGTACCACATACAACATAATCATACTGAGACAACTCGCCTCCATAAATTATCTTACGTTTTGGAGTTCACTTTTATCTTCTTTTATTCCTGAATTTCTTTCAGAGGATTATAAAACCCAGAGCTCTGTTTCCTGTGTGGGGTCCTGAAATCTCTTCTGGCATGATCCACAGGAGTTCACAGGGAATGCTCAGCGTAGATTTGCTCAACTGAAAGCAGTCCCCTGGGGGAAAGCAAGGGTAGAGACAGATGAGCAAAGGGGGTGACCATCTTCTGATGGAGAAATGTCACAGCCCAAGCAACAATATAACCTGCCCATCTCAAGGTTCTCTACAGCCCCAGGATTCTGGGAAGCAGTTGTGGAAGTGGTGGTTAAGAACATGGGCTTTAAACAATCCTGTTCAATAAAAGAATTTCTGAAAGTATCATAACCCCTGACTTCAAACTCTGCTACAGAGCTACAGTACTGAAAACAGTCTAGTATTGGCAAAAGAACAGACAGGAGGACCAATGGAACCGAATCGAAGACCCGGATATTAATCCACACACTTTAGAACACCTGATTTTTGATTAAGATGCAAAAAATATCAAATGGAAAAAAGAAAGCATATTTAACAAATGGTGCCGGCATAACTGGATATCAACATGAGAAGAATGAAAATAGATCCATATCTATCACCATGCACAAAACTCAAGTCCAAATGGATCAAATACCTCAACATAAAGCCAGTCACACTGAACTTATAGAAGAGTGAATTGGGAGCATGCAGACCATGGAAGAGGGTTGAAGGGGAGAGGAGCAGAAAAAAAATGTATAGCTCAATAAAATCAATTTTTTAAAAAAAACTTAAAAACTAGAACATGGACTTTGGTGTCAGACAGATCTAGTTTGAATGTCTGTTCTGCCTTGTTGCCAACTCTGATCTGGGCAAGTGGCTCACATAATTTGAGCCTGTCTCTTCTTGTGTAAAAAGGGAGAAACAGACTCACCGGAAGCACCAAGCACAGAGTGTGGCTGTGTTAGTCCGCTTTCGCTGTAACAGAATACCGGCCAGAAACAAATAAAGAAGAAGAGGCTTTATTTTGGCTTCTGTAGTTTCAGAGGCTTCAGTCTCTGGTTGACTGGCTCCTGTGGGGGATGCAGAGTATCAGGCAGGCTTGTGGAAGAAGTGGCTGCTCACATCAGTCAGAAGTAGAGAAAGGACTGGGCCTCCTGGGAACAAGACCTTGCCTAGAGCATGCTCCCAGGACCCTCTCCCTCGAATTAGATACCACCTCCGATGTTCTGTAATAGTTTGCATATGAAGTGTACCTCCTCCCCGAAAGATCACATATCAAAAACATCACGTATCAAAAACACACGCGCTGAAATAGTTTGTCAGCCTGAGCACCCAAGGGCCCATGCTGAATAGAACCCTCATGAGACCACAGTACATGAGTGGTGGACCTTCTGATTTATTAAGCCCCCTCAAGTACAAGGACTTCTTGTTTCTGCAGCAAATCTAGACCACCCTGGCTAATATAATGCTAAGTCACAAACTAGGAAAGGCTACCTAAAGCCAGCCCTTGTGATTTACATATTCATACTTAAAAAATGTTTGTGCACAATGATTTGCGATTCCATCCATTTTCCTGCGAAGCCATGATTTCACTTCCCTGTCCAGCCAAATAGAATTCCGTGTATATACGCACCACATCTTCCTTACACACTCATGTGTTGCGAGGTACCTACGCTGGCTCCATTTTCTAGCTATTACAGATGGGGAGCTACTGGAGGAGGGCAGGGAGCCAGCAGGAGCGAGGAGGGAAGAGGAGGTGGGGTACCAATAAAAGAAAAGTATTCTGAAAAAGTCATAACGAAACCCATTACTTTGTATGCCTCCCCCCCAAAAAAAAGACAAGATTTCTCCGTGTAGCCTTGACTGTCCTGGAACTCACTCTGTAGACCAGGCTGGCTCTGGGCACACAGAGATCTGCCTGCCTCTGCCTCCTGAGTGCTTAGATTAAAGGCCTGTGTCACCATCCACCCAGCCTGTAAGCCAATTTTTAAAAACTGATAAAACCCTGTTCCCCTTTCTCTTCCTGTTTCCCTGACAGAGTCTCACTATAAAGTCTGTTTGGCTTTGAACTTGTGATCTCCCCTGAGAGCTGGGATAGCAGACGTGTATTGTGGTGCCCAAGTACTTAAAGGTAATGCCCGGGCTGGATAAATAGTTCCCGCGTTAAGGGTGCTTGCCAGCAAGCCTAACAACCTGGTTTTCATCCAAAGAGCCCACATGGTGGAAAGGGGGCGCACGCTCCTGCAAGTCGTCCTCCGTACCTCGATAAACAAATACACTAATATTTAAAAAAGTTGCCGCTCACTTTGTTTTGGCCTGTCGCAGAGGCTCTTGGGAACAAACGCTGGAGTGGATGCCTGCACAGATGGGCGCTGACCCCAGCGAGCAGGCAGATGTAATAGGGCTGTTCAAAGGAAGTTTGCGAACTATGTAAAGAGATAAGGAGCTCGCATAATAGCGAAGTATTATACTCGGGCCATTTAAGTGGGATCAACTTGCTTCGACAGAGCTTTGAAGCCGTTCCCTGTGACAGCAGTGCACACACTAATTTATTACTGTTTTACTACCCTTGAATTTTGCTTATTAATTTTATTTTATTACGCATTTTTTTTTTTACTATGCTTTTCCTGTTCGACACTCTTTATCTTTCAGGCATCATCTGAGACACTTTCAATAAGCAGACGGTCACTTAACCCTGCGGCACGCTCAGGCTTGGAAAGTCTATCCCGTGACTGTGGATGGAGCGTGGTGGTGACTAGGAATCTGCCCGATGCCCAACGTCTCAAGGCCGATATGGCAACGCCAGGCGTTGTGTGAACCCAGACTGTCTGGATCAGGGCTCCCTCAACGTCATGCGTCCCCTGCCTTAGCAGAAATCATAGCCTGACCCGCTAGAAAGGCTAGATGCTATTTCAAGAAAATCTACTTTAAAAGGCTGGCAAGCATGTGGGACATTTTGGGAAATGTTTCTATTAAAGAAAAAGACTCCTTTTTAAACAAGTGTTGGTGCCTCTAAGGGAATAAAACCGGGGATATCAGGAAAAAAAAAGGCTCACATGGGAAGCAGCAGCCAGGGCCGGATAAATGAGCAGGCCCGAGTCTCCGTGATCTTATAAACGCCATGGGAGTGATAACTGTAAACCCTTTAAACTCTTTCACGTAGAACGAGAAGTCTGTTTTCCTCGGCCATATAGCCTTTTCTTTTAACTGCGTTTTTCAAATAGAAAAATTTGCTCGCCACTGATGAACAACTTCCCTGACTTTATAGCGTGGGAGGGAAGGGAGAGACAGGAGAAGGGGCTGCAAGAGAGGCCCGGTGCCATTTCATGGTTTCCGGTTTCCTGAGAAGGGGTCGCAGCAGAACTCAGCCCTCTGCAGAACGCAAGTGCAGGGGACAGAGGAGGCCCGAATTCTGGCAGGGTCTCCCTCACTGGGGACGCTGGGCAGTTAGCATTTTACTCCTGGCTGCCAGAATGCCATCTCTGAGGCTCCACTCAGGGTGCTCTGGAAACCAGCATGTGCTGGGTGGACCGATCCCTGGCCCTGAGGTGGGCGGGGTCGTTAACCCACCTTCGCAGCAGCAGCAGCAGCAGCAGCAGCAGCAGCAGCAGCAGCAGCAGCAGCAGCAGCAGCAGCAGCAGCAGCAGCAGCAGCAGCAGCAGCAGCAGCTTCAGCTTCGACGTGCCAGGCTGGGTGACCTCGAGTCCTTCGTATCTATCAGGCCACTTCTGACGACTCCTAATGTGATCCACATTCGGCACTCTAGTCCCAGGATTTATGAGGTCTAACAAGGGGAGAGAAGTGAGGCTGGGACCTAATTGTGACTGATGTGAAACAGACATGTAGAATGAATGGCTTTACAACATTTTCTTTGAAGTTTGTTAAAAGCAGTAAAGTGATATTCGCCGTAAGTAAAACCTGCTGTTAGCGAACTCACTGCAGGGGAACCTCGGCTTTTTGCTTTACTTCTTGAATTTTAATTTGCCACTAGGAGGTTTTGAAATTTTCTCTTTAGACATGGGATGGAAGTGAATGAGAGAGAGAGAGAGAGAGAGAGAGAGAGAGAGAGAGAGAGAGTGTGTTCGGGCTAGGTAGTACAATGAAAATAATGATTAAAATATAGTATGCTGTCATAATATAATAAAATAAAAATAAAAATGACCTCTGATGATGAATAGACTTGCAAGTGTGATGATGATTCATGTCTGCGTTACACTTTTCTTTCTGCCTTTCTGTTGTTAGCTTGTTGGAGACCGGAACTTACTATGTATCCCAAGCTGGCCTCAAACTGGTGACCATGACCACCACACTCAGAATTTAAAAAACAATAATAAAATCTATTTATTTGGGGGGGTGCCATGGTATGTAGTATGCCACAGGGCAGTATGTCTCAACCCTGGGGGGGGTCACGACCCCTTTGGGGGGGTCAGACAACCCTTCACAGGGGTCACGCATCAGCTATCCTGCATATCAGATGTTTATATTACAATTCATAACAGTAGCAAAATTACAGTTAGGAAGTAGCAATGAGATAATCTTGAGGTTGGGGGTCATCACAACATGAAGAGCTGTATTAAAGGGTCGCAGCATGAGGAAAGTTGAGAACCACTGCACAGGACAACCTTCAGGAGTCAGATTTCTCCCTCCACCTTGTGGATTCCCAGCACTGAACCCAGCTCATCAGGTTTGGTGCTTGGTGCCTTCACTCAATAGGCAGTCTCAATGGCTGCCACACCCTGCTTTGTAATACTTTTTTTTTTCTAATGCAGACTGGTACAAATGCCACACGCAACTCTGCTTGCTGTCAATCTCATGAATATCTTCTTTAATTCTCCAGTATGATTCTAAAATACTGCATGGTCTTGAGGAGTAATGCTTCAAAGATTTAAGAACCATTTCCAGGGTCTTAAATCTAGAAGTGGGAGCTCTGGGTCCCCAAACTATTGTCTGAATCCTTCCACTTGGGCAGAACTCCAGGCCCAGGCATCCGAACTCCTGGTTAGGGATGAAAAATAATAAATGAAAAGTAAAGAATGTGCTCATATACTCTCTATCAAAGAAACAAATGGAAAATCAGCTCTCGGGTTGACATGTGTTTTTCCATATAACACGGGACACTATCTGGACGTGTATGTAACCCAGATGTCCCCTGCGCACCAGCTTCAGGGCCAGGATTTCCTTTTAATCCTCAAATAATGCTGTAAGCCCCCATCCAACTGTAACACAGGAAGTTCCGACTTTATTCTGTCCCTATGGCCCTTTGTATCCTTCTCCAGGGGCCTCTGAAGACCACCTCGGTCCTCTGGCTAGTCCTGCTTGGTATTGAGAGTGTAAGCTGGCAGCTTGGCACCAGATAGTCAATAGCCCTTGTTGGGTTCTCCTCAGCTGGCCGCATCCTCCCTCACAACAACTGATGCTTCCTGACCCTTGTAGGGTGGTCGGCCCTTGTCTCACCTGGTCACAGCTGAGATGGCGCTGAGATCTCTCTCCTGGCTTCACTGGAGTCTTTGGGAATCAGTTGTGGAACACAGAGGGTAGCTTGAGACCAAGGCCTCGACTGACTTGCTACCCCAGGTTCCAGGGCTGAGGACGTTTCTAGGAACTTTCAGTTGTAAATCCAGGACCATCACAGACTAATTCCACTCCTCGTTTGCCCTTCAGCCCATCACCCTGACCTGAGCTGACTTTGGTTTCAATCTTTGCACTAAGTCTACTTCAGCTTTGCTAACTGGTTTATCCAATCCACCAGCTTTCGGGTTCTACACTCTAGAGCCAACTTGACCTGAGAGAGAAATAACAGAAGAAACCTCCCCTTAGGTGCCAGGCTAACCTCTGCTCTTGATTTAGCATAATCAACAGCATGAACAGTCCTTATCTTTCTGGGAAAGGCATGAATTAATGGGCAGCAGTAAGCCACCCTCAGGCCCTCAGACTTCACCCAGAGTGAAAGCTGTTTGGCCTTCAACAATGGCATATACAGGGTTCTAAGTGTCCAGTACAGGACGTTCTCCACGAACAATGTTGAGTTTAAAATACACAGCTTTTCTTAGGCATGAAGTACTGGATGGGCAAATACCAGTATAAGGCCACGTTTTGGTTGGGATAGAGGCTTACTACACTCCAGGGGCCCAGCACTGTGAAAACACAATACACTCATTGCTAGGAGGTATTAGAGCAAATTGGGACGGCTCCAGAGATATTCTCAGAGTTGAGACTGGGCAGGGATGGGAATCTGGGGAAGAAGTGAGTAAGGACCACCAGCCGGATCCTGGGTCAGACCAAAGAAATGGAGCTTCCCATGAAGTGTTAATATAATTTATTTTTCAAAGTTGAGGTCTGAGGGATGAGCAGACAAGATTAACATCAGTAGAACAAGTGAGGTAGTTAGCCCAAAACATCTCCCAAAAGTTATCTCCGATAAAATTCAATACCTATCTCTGAGTCAAAAGCCAAACATAGTTTTGTTTTTGTTTGTTTGTTTGTTTTGTTTTGCTTTGTTTTATTTTCTTTCTAGGAATATAGTGGAGCCAGGAAATGGGGTCACTAACCAGGAAGAAAATGATAGAAGTCACAAATATTCTGATTAGCCAATAAGGACTTTGACACAGCTGTTTAAATTATTACTATTGGGAAAAAAAATGTACCATAAGGCCAGCTAGGAAGTATCAGTAAAAAAACAAAACAAAACAAAACAAAACAAACAAGCAGGTTAAAAACCTGCACTGATAACTCTAAAATTGAATATTTTCATGCCTGAAAGAATTTTAATCATATATTGGATTACTAGGGAATCTAACATGGCAGACAAAAAGATGAACGAGCTTAGATGTAGAATCTCTACTAATTAGGGTTGAAAAGAGAGGCAGAACCTCGGTCTTGCCTACATCACCAGGCTACCAGGTGCTCACATACACACACACATCTACTCCAAAAATGGAACGTGCTGTGAGCCCAGGCATTCCTAGTATTTAACAAAAGCTATCGATCTGCAAATGCAAAAAGGATGGTAAACTCCAGGTGAAATATATTTTGAGGCAGCTGTGCCCATGTATCCTTAGTTCCATTTCTTAAAGCCTAATACCAAAATCAAAATCTTTTTTGTTTGTTTGTTTGTTTTTTGGGGGACAGGGTTTCTCTGTGTAGACCTGACTGTCCTGGAACTCACTTTGCAGACCAGGCTGGCCTCAAACTCACAGAGTCCCGCCTGCCTCTGCCTCTGTTTCCCAAGTGCTGGCATTAAAGGCATGGGCAAACACCACCCAGCTCAAAGACAAAATCTTAAGAGCAGCCAGATAAAAAGAAGCAAGACATTTAGGGCAAAAGCTCTAGAAATTGGTGTGCCATCATTAATAACGGAAGTCAAACGCCAAAGAAAATTGACAGCTGAAATCAATAAAGAAAACTGATAGCTAAAATCAATGAAGAAAATCCAGCAACCCACAATTCTGTTAGGTAAATGTGTGGATGTGTTTTACACATAAGCAGGTAACATTTTTTACATTTATCTAACTTATTCTTGTGTGTGTGCCTGTTTCTCCTGCACACATGTCTGTACATTGTGTGTGTGTGCCTGACGCTGGATGAGGCCGGAAGAAAGTGTCAGATCCTCCGGGACTGGGTACAGACGGTTGTGAGTCACCACGTGGGTGCTGGGGACCAAACCCAGGGTTCCTGAAAGAGCACCAGTGCTTGCGACCTCTGAGCAATTCCTCCAGCCCCTGGATACTTCTTAAAACCAAGAAAAAAAGTAAAGGTACTTCAAGAAAATTAAAGCCAAGAGAAGGTGTTGGTAGCAGGAGAATCTTCAAGAAAACAAGCAGATACTTGGATTCCTACAAAACATTAAAAATGACATCTGCACATGAAGGGAAAGTTCCAGAAATGGTGAATAAACACGGCATTTAAAGAACTTTGGTTTCTTATTTCTTTTTTTTAAATGTCTTGCTCTTTTTTTAAAAGCCAGAGTATTTTTTCTTTGATTTATTTATATATTATGTATACAGTGTTCTGTCTGTCTGTATGTTTGTAGGCCCGAAGAGGACACCAGATCTCATTATAGATGGTTGTGAGCCACCAGGAGGTTGCTGGGAATTGAACTCAGTGCTCTTAACCTCTGAGCTATCTCTCCAGCCCCGGTTTCTTATTTCTTAAACAACAACAAAAACGAAGTGTAATGTATAGTAGTGTATAAAATGAAGTATAGTGTAAATGCAAGGGAATTAAACAATCTGTAATGGGAAGAATTTGTCAGAGGAGATTTTAAACAATTCTACCCAATTTCTGCTCACAGGCGACGGCACTAAGAATTTACATATACCAACTAAGGATGGAAGTATTACCAGATAGATACAATAAAACTTGTATCAGGAACACATAAAAATGATTGTGAACTACTAAAAAGACACAACTTTTTTTTCTGTTGCTGTTTCCTTGTTGTTGTTGTTCCATACAGGGTTTCTCCGTATCACAGCTCTAGCTGTCCTGGAACTAGCTCTGTAGGCCATGGTGGCCTCAGACTCACAGAGATCCTCCTGCATCTGCCTCCTGAGTACTGGGATTAAAGATTATGCCACTGTCGTCTGGTGAGACACTTTTTAAATTTGAATAGTCCATTCCCAGTAGAAGGAAAATGCCCGTGGTCAATAGCAGATGAAAGCCATTCATTACAATCACAATGAGCCAGCCGTGCTGGAATACACCTATACAACTATGATCCCAACACTTGGGAGGCAGACACCAGGGGATCAATCATCTCATCCTGCCAAGACAGGTAGGCCAAACCCCCGCCCCCACCCCCACCCCCACCCCCGCCTCAAGAACATCTGTCAGGCCTTCCGGGCTCAGCAGCCAAAGACAAATACTGTTTCTGAGACTGGTATTCGCCAAAGACCATGGAGAGACTTGAGCCTGTGTAGGTAGCTGGAAAATATGTCTCACTTCTGCTTATTATTTATTTATACCTCTCAGATCTATCTAATGGCATTTGATGACTTAAGGTACTGGTAGCTCATTACTTCATTAAGTTTCCTGCTAAAAGTCCAGACGGGTGTGCCTCGTTCACAGGCTTCATAGTCCAGGTTTAGCAGGTTTCAGATGTTACCTGCAGGTTCCTGGGAGAAGTTCTGCTGTTGTATCAACAAGTCTGGTTTGGTAAAACAACAACAACAACAACAACAACAACAAAAAACCAAACAAACAAACAAAACAAAAACAAAACCTAACAGTCCCCAGAGACTATTTTGACTCCACCCATTTTCGAGCATATTTTTCAGGTTTACTGCTCCTGCCTGGGCCAAGACCAAGTTATAGAGGGTTCTCCAGATAACACCAGCACCCCAGACTTCACCATTGGTACCACCTCTCCAGGTTCAAATGGGAATCTACCCAGCAACTGAGAGCTGGTTTTAAAGGACATATCTGCTCTCATGTCTCACCCATTCACCCTTGCTTCTTCTGTACAACCAGGGCTCCTCTCCATTCCATTCTTTCTGGCAGTTAATCCCCATTAGCCTGGCTAGTTTTATTCATAGGGCGAATAACAACCATCTATTTTTCTGTCCTAGCAACCTGCCTTCTCATCTCCCTCAAGAAGCAGATTGCTGAGGTGTCCAGGATGGCAGTTAACCTGATGCCTCTCCACCCACACCTCCCGCTGAACGTGACCCCACCAACTCCCAACTCTCCTCTCCCCCATGTTGCCTCATGCCCACAAGAAGCAGCTAGACATGAACCAGCGTCCATATACCCAGAGTCTGGGATGCTTGGGTAAAGGGTCACTCCAGATCCTGGCACCCATATATCCAAAGAGTCTGGAAAGTTTGGGTGGAGGCTCCACCCCAATCCCCTGCCCAGTGACCTCAGTCCAGACTCCACCCCCGAGAAAGCCCGCCAAACGATGGCCTCTCCTCTGAGATGCTCAAGACCACTCCCACAGGGTGTTTAAACTGCCCCCAGAGAACAAACATAATTTTCTCAACTTCCCCTGGGGCCACTCAGGAATGCTGTGCTCAGAATAAACCTGGATTTATTAATTCATTTTGATTGACTTATCATATCAGCAGTGGCAGACTCCCATTAATCAGAATTTAAACTTACCATAAAGAACTTTAAAAACCATGACAATATCAAATTTCAGTAAATATGCAGTTAATGTTATAAGAAGTGAGTGCGACACTACTAGGAACTTTAAATGATGCAGCCGCTTAGTGTCCGTGTCTTCCTGCGCAGCTCAGTAGACTCTGAGCTGGCTGCTCCCGTCCCAGCTGTAGACTTAAGGGAATGAGAACAGGGATGCTAAAAAGGTGTGTGTACTTGCAGCGGCTTAGCTCACATAGCGTCAACAGTCCCCAAGTTCACCCATGAGAGACGAGATGGATAAGTGGATATATTTATAGAGTTCATCAATAAAAAGGAACCACCTCCCAATGCTCGCGATAATATAAACAACGACCGGAAACATCAATCAGTAGGACTTAGTGTTAGAAACACAGATAGGCCTTGTCCCAGCGCCTGGGAAGCTGAAGTAGGAAAATGGCCAGTTCAAGGCCTGCTTGGGTTGCTTGGTGAGACTGTGTCTACAAAATCAAGCAAAATTAACCCCAAACTCCAAAACCACTCTGAAGAAAAAAACAAAACAAAACCAAAACAAAAACCAACCTTGACTACAAGAGGCAAGCTTCCATTTGTAACATGCTCTCTAACAGGCAAAAATAATCTGGGATCCTAAGTACACACTAAAAAGAATTGAAAACATATGGTTAAAACAACAATAACCAACTTATACACTCAGAAGAATGAATGATAAAGACCCATTACAGATCAACAAAATACTGTATTTTGGAATTCAGGTAATCTCATTTCACAAAAAAGAAAGAAAGAAAGAAAGAAAGAAAGAAAGAAAGAAAGAAAGAAAGAAAGAAAGAAAGAAAGAAAGAAAGAAAGAAAGAAACAAGGTCTTGAAATACACTTCAATAATGGGTAGTTATTACAAATGCCGGTAACTGAGAGCCGGGCACAAATCCCACACATCACAAGATTCCACACATGCGAAATGTCCAGATAGGCAAATCCATGGAGACAGAAAGCAGATTAGTGGTTGCCAGTGGCTGGGGAGAAAGAGCTGTGCAGAGCAGCCGCATGGCTGTGCGGTTTCTCGGAGGGATGATGAAATGTTTTGGAATCAGAAAATGGTGGTGGTTGTACAACTTTGTGAACATAATAAATACCACTAAATTACATACTTTAAAAGTTTAAATTTGTGGTATGTAAGTTGTATCTTAAACACACCCACACCCAGTCTCTCTCTCTCTCTCTCTCTCTCTCTCTCTCTCTCTCTCTCTCTCTCTCTCTCTCTCTCTCTCTCTCCAAATCCTAGGACTCTGGAGAACTGGCTCAGTGGTTAACAGGGGTTGCTGTGTTTCCAGAGGAATCTGAGTTCAGTTCCCAGCATCCACAACTGCCTACGACTCCAGCTCCAGGGGATTCAGTGCCATCTTTGTCTCCCTGGGTACGCATTCTCACACGCACATATCCCAGCCCCACCCCAACACACACATATCATTGAAATGAAAATTCATCTTTAAAAATACTGCCATTCAAGGAGCCTGAACTGGTCGCCTCCTGTGATCAGATTGGCGCCTAGCCCAATTGTCACCAGAAAGGTGTCATCCAGCAACTGATGGAAACAGATGCAGACCCACAGTCAAACATTAGGCAGAGTTCAGGAATCCTGAGGAGGAGGAGAAAGGTGTGTAGGAACTAGAGGGGCCAAAGACACCATGGCAGGCTCATACAATCAACAAAGCTGTGCTCATAGACTCTCACAGAGACTGAACCAACAGCCGGGGAGCCTGCATGGAACTGATCTAGGCACCCTGCACGTATGTTACAGTTCTGTAGCTTGGACTTCTTATGGGACTCCTAACAATGGGAATGGGCTGTCTCTGACTTCTACTGACGTTTGGAACCCTGCTTCTCTTACTGGGTTGCCTTCCCAGCCTTAATACATGGGGGGGGTGCTTAGTCTTACTGCAACTTGACATGCCATGTTTTATTGATACTCATAGGAGACCTGTCCTTTCCTAGATGGAGATTGAAAAGGAGGGGGTTGGGGGTGGGGGTGAGGGAATGGGGGAGAGGTACTGGGAGGGGAAGGGGGGAGAATTCAGTCAGGACATAAAATAAATTGATGAATAGAAAGAAAAAAAATGACATTCTTATTTAGTGAGAGATTGTTAGAACCAAGATTGTTTATTGTCCTCATTTGTGGCAAAAACAATAGCTTTCGTATATAATAGCAAACTCTAGTCAGAAAATACAATGGGCCAACAAGACAGCTCAGCAGGTAAAGGCACTGGCACCAGGTCTGACTACCTGTGTTCCATCCACAGAATCCACATGGAGGAAGAAGAAAACTGCCTCCCGTGGACTGTCTTCTGACCTCATGCATGTACAATGGCACTCATATGTTGTGGAATAATCTTTTTGTACACTGTGAAGATGTGTCACTCTGATTGGTTTAATAAAAAGCTGGATGGCCAATAGCTAGGCAGGATTTCTAGACCCAGAGAACGCCGGGAAGAAGGCAGAGTCGAGAGCCTGATTCAGAGGAAGCAAGACATGCAGGATGAAAGGTAAAAGCTGTGAGCCACACGGCAGCACGTAGATGAATAGAAATGCGATAAGTTATAAGAGCTAGTTAGGAATAAGCCTAAGCTATCAGCTGAGCTTTCACAGTTAAAAATAAGTCTTTGTGTCATGATTCGGGAGCTGACTGGCTGGGGCAGAGAAAAACTCACAACACTCATATCCACACGCATGCACAGACAGATAATTAAATAGGAGTAAAAAAAATGTTAAAGAAAATACAATGGCTAAAAATAATTCCACCAAAATAATTAGCAGAAACAGAAAATGTACAGGAAAAAACTCAACAGGCATCCAGGGCCAATATGCAAAACATTACTAAGTTCTACCAAGGAATCTGAGTGACTTTAAGAATTTACATGGCTTCAATGTTCAAATTTTCTCTAAAACTTCTCCCATATATAGTCCTGTGCAATCCCCAATAAGGCTTTTTATGAAGTTTGATAAAAATAATTCTAAAACTAATCTAGATGTATGTATATGAAAGATGGCCAGGGAAAGAATAATGAGGGTGAATTTTCATCTCCAGTTATTAGTCTTCATCAATTAAAGTCGGTGGGAAGCTGGTCCAGGAAAAGAAGCAAATCTTGATGGAAAATTAATAACAGGGGGTCAAGACAAAAAGCAAGCTTGACTATGATTGGGACAAAGGAAACACAGCACCAAAATAATTGGAAGAAGATTGGATTGCTATGATTTGGGGATAGCTAACTCTCTATGTGCAAGGAGAATTGAATTAAAAATTAGACGTGCAAACAAAACAATAAAATCACCAGCAGAGACAGAGGGAACAGTTCGAAAAATTAATCAGTAAGGCGTTTGAAGAAGATCTGTAGAAGGACATCAGCAAAGTTAAATTTTAAAGAGCATAGAACTTGTAACTGGACATGGTGGCGTACATCTGTAATCCTAGCGCTTGGGAGAACGGAGACAGGAGGACCATGGACTCAAGTTTGAGGCCAGTCTAGGATACGTGAGACTCCGTCTCACAAAATGAAAACATCATGTTGTAATCTTAAAGGAAATAAAACGCTTCTCGGACTGGGGTGGAGCTCAGTGGGGGCGCATCTGACTAGCAGGTCCAAGGCCCTGTGTTCCATGTCCAACGTGGCAAAGCACAAAATAGAACACAAAATAGAACAGAACATCTATTGTACAGAAACCTTCTTAGATAAAATGAGCGGACAAAGAATGGCTACTTAGCTTGTATGAAGAAACAGGGGTGTCAATGGCTTTTGCACAAGATTAACTGAAATGAAGGAATCTAACTCAAATGCGCTGAAGCACGCCAGTTTTGTTGCTCTCCGTAGTCGGAAAGCCCAGCAGTGAAATGACTACAGTATCTTCCGAAGAAGCCATCTTGGGTACCCTAATCTTACCCTCCTGTGCTAGCAGCTGAACAGTCCCCAGGAAGACAGCTGCTTCTCTGATCCATTAGGTGGATTTGGGTCACAGATTCATTACTGAATGGCTCTTATTTCTGGAGCTCTGATGGCCCAGAGGTGGACCACGAGCCATCCTTGACAAGGGAGAGGGGTAGGTAGGCCATGCAATCCAAACAATTTACAGTGTGTTTCTTTCAATGTAGTAATCCTGTTACCAGAAGAAAGGAGAAGGCTAAAGGGCAGAACCCGATAAGTTTTACTAACATATATAAAGAGCTTCCACAAATCAGTAAGAAACACTGTTATTAAAAGAAATAGCACCATGCACAGCCACGGAGGCTCATCGTTAATTAGAATTTACCTTTCCCCCATGCCATTCTTTTATAGTTCTGCCAAATGCTTCCCAAGGTATGGTGAGCTAATTTGACAAATTAAAGCTGTAATAATTTATCACAAGATGTTAACACTGCCTCAGGAGTTTCTTCTCCCCTTAGGAGACGCGGGGAGTGTAGAGGCCTTCTCTGGTGATGTTTCAATTCAAAAGAGTGTCTCTCATTGAGAACTTCAGACCTGGTGACTAAGACACAGCCCCTCAGGCAGGATGAAATCACATCTTTATTTCATGAGCTCAATCAGCCCCTCTTCTTTTCATCTCTCAAACGAACAGGAGGGTCCTGTTCACGTGAATTTTCTGGAGAAACCAATGACTGTATGCAGTCACTTAATGTTCCTATTTCTTAAATCTAGGGACTTGAACATCACTGATTTTATTTCAAATTTTCTCACTAAAGGAAAAATTCAATAATAGCTCATACATATTTTACATAAAAAGTTCCCTATCAATAGGTTTTTTTAAATTAATGATCTTTTTTTAAAACAAAGTAAATTATATGTTTTAAGCCTCCAGGATCATATTTATAAAAGGTACAAGGATTATTATTATTATTATTACCATTATTATTATTTTAGAAAAACTAACATTCCTATTAACTTATAGTTCCCCAAACCTAGCAAGTACAATTTTGTTTGGTTTTATTGTTCATTTGGTTTTGGCAAATCTTTTGTGTATTTTTATGGCTCCGAGGAAGTGAGAGTCCCGGTAACTGCTCCAGCTGGCCTTTCACCCTCTCTGTACCTCTGGTTCTTCATCTGTGAAAGGGGATGGCAGTAGCCCCGACCTCACAGTGTGGTAGAGCAATATCATCAATTTTTTTTTTTCAAGAGAGGGTATGGAGAAGTGGCTCTTTGGATCAAGCACTTTTTGTATAAATGTGAGGACCAATTCAGTTTGAGTCCCCAGCACCCTCTTTAAAAGCCAAGAGGGCAGTCTGGCCCACCTACAACCCTAGTCCTCAGAAGGAAGAGCTGGGCTCCTCCCAGGCCACCTAGCTGGACTGCCTAGATTCAAAGCTCTTAAAAAATTATGATATTGATATAAACCAACGATTGCAATCTGCCTCCCCTCAAAGAAGATAAATAGAAAATACTATGAGTGCAAACTCATGAGTTTCATTCTGACATTTTCATATATATGTAATTGTAGATACAATTTCCTTATATTTTTCTCCTCACGCCATTACCTACCCTCATTCATCTCTTCCTCCCTATCCTTCACATTCATTTCTTCCTCCACCCAAAGAGTCAACACTGTGCTTCATGCCATGAGATACATGTGTGTATACATATGTATGTATGTATGTATGCATGCATGCATTTATAGAGCATATAAGAGAAAATATGAAATGCTTGTATATTTTAAGCTCGCCAATGTTCTATTTCTGCCTTTCTGTAAACTTATTTTTCCTTTTTTTTAAATTTTTTTTTTTTTTTTTTGAGATAGGATTTTTCTGTAGCTTTGGAGCCTCTCCTGGAACTAGCTCTTGTAGACCAGGCTGACCTCAATCTCACAGAGATCTGCCTGCTTCTGTCTCCCGAGTGCTGGGATTAAAGGTGAGCGCCACCACTGCCTGGCGAACTTATTTTTCTAACACCGCCCTATGCACACATCATGGGCATTACCACTGAGGCATTTGCCTCATATTTGCCAATGAATGAATGAATGAATGAGCGAGTCGGCAAATGAACAGAGTAAAGCAGGGGGAGAACTCCCAGGTGCCATGAGGACACAGTGCTCCCCTAACTGTTTAAGGTGTTGTGCCCTATGTGGTGGATGCCAGAGTCGAAGCCCCCACAGACTAACTGAGCAGACAGGCGCTGGGGCAGGTCTCACCTCTTCTGTGTCTGTTAGGAAATCACTGTTTAAGGTCTCTTTAAAGCTTCTCTTAAAAAGGCAATTCTGTCAAGGTATACACCTCAACCACGAATCCCCAAATGCCTCTGAGAACATGTGAAATGTGACACCACTCAGATGAAATCATTTGGCCACTAATGGTGACCATCCAGGCATCTATATTATAAAAGATGAAATAGCGCCGAAAGATGCTCACCGAAAGGGGAAATGATTTAACTTAGGGGAATTAAAAGGGTGAGAGGGAAGCAATAAATATTGTTGAATTTGCTAAACGTTTTCCTAGGCATGAGAAAAGTGTGTGTGTGTGTGTGTGTGTGTGTGTGTGTGTGTGTGTGTGTGTGTGTGCTAGACTCCTGAACTAAACAAAGTATCATTTTGACCGGAACTATTTTGAAGTTTGATTTCTCGCAGCAGGTTTGGTTGCTCCTCCCTCCCTTCATTTCTTCCTCTTTCTTGCTGAAACTGCTTAGGTCTTGCTCTGTTTGTGTGGCCCTTTCATCTTTCTTTCTCTTTGTGAGACCAGGCTTATTTCAAGCTGAGTGTAATGCGCAGTTGGGTTCGGTTTGGCTCAGGAGTTTCTGCGGGGTAGTGTGACTCATTCTGATGGTGGTGTTACTGCTGGTGTTGACACTGAAGCACAGGCCAGTTAGGAGAAAAGAAGGGTGGAAACAACCACCCTCACAATATGCCAGAATATTCTGACAGTTATCTATGAGATATATTTCAGTTTTGGAAGGAGAATTGGGGTTTAATTAAGATATTTTAATCCCAGAGAACTTAGATAACAATGAGGACACTAAGAGAGACTTACATAGATCTAATCTACATGGGAAGTAGAAAGTAGAAAAAGACAAGAACTCCTGAGCAAATTGGGAGCATGGGAGGCCCTTGGGGGAGGGTTGAAGGGGGGAGGGGAGAGGCAGGGAGGGGAGCAGAGAAAAACGTAGAGCTCAATAAAAAAAAGAAAGATATTTTAATATAGGCTTAAGCATAAGGGTTAAGGGAAAGAGAGGTACTCGGAAGGAAGTTAGACAGAGCTGAGCACATGGGTGTGAACTTCCTGGGGAAGAGTCGCCTGGATTTTATCTTCTGTTGCTGCTTTATTTCAGTCCTGTGGCGATGAGTTCCTTGTCTGCATTCCTTGTATTGTGGACTCTGAGGAAGCATTGCACATGCCCAGAAAGATAGTGAACGCCCTCAGTGACTGAGCGGGACAGAAAGACGCTCTGCTGGTTAGTTTTCTGTCAACCTGACACAAGCTAGAGGTACCTGGGGCGGGGGGGGGGGGGGATCTTCATTAGAGGAGATGCCTCTGTCTTCTTGATTCCTCACTGATGTGGACAGGTGGTCCTGGGAGGTATAGGAAGGGTCGCGGGGCCGGAAGCAAGCCAGGAAGCCACATTTTCCCTGGTTCTGCTTCAGTTTCTTTCTCAGGCTCTTGCCTTGCGCCCCAGCAATGCCCGGTAACCTGGAAGGAGACACAGACAGTTAGTTGTCTTTAGTCAGTGTCTTAGCACAGCAAGGAAAAGTGAACTAGGGCAGGACAGGACATGAGAAGGAAAAGGAGCCCCTCGTTCTGGAGTTGAACCTTCTCTCCAGCTGACAATCACTAATTCCAGTGCAATTAACAACATTTGCTGAGAAGGCTAATGTATTAGTCAGGGTTCTCTAAAAAAACAGAACTTACAGAATGAATCCATACACACACACATATGCATACACACACACATATATACATATGCACACATAATATACATATATGCACATACACACATTTATGCATACACACACACACACACACATATATGGGATTTTTTAGTACTGTGTACAGACTGTGGTCCAGCTAATCCAACAATGCCTCTCTACCAAGGGAAAGTCCAAGAATCCAGCAGCTGTTCAGTCTACAAAGCTGAATGCCTCCACTGGTCTTCAGGGTACATGGGGATCCTGAAGAAGGCTCTAATGCCAGCGAAGGAACAGGCTTGCTAGCAGAGGGAGAGCAAATGTTAAGAGAGAGCTTCCTCTTTCCAGGTCCTTCCTGTAGGCCACCAGCAGAAGGTGTGGCCTTGATTAAAGGTTGATCTGATTTTCCATCTCAAAAGACCTGGATTAAAGTTGGATCTTCTCACTGCAGATAAACGAATTGTTAATTAAGACAACAATCCCTCACAGGTGTACCCAGCTGCTTGGGTTTTCGTTAATTCCAGACATAGTCAAAACTGACAACCAAGAGCAGCCATCACAGCTGAAAACACAGAGAAGATACTCATTTTACACGAGGACCGCGGCGAGTCTCGCTTAAGGCCTAAGTCTGTATGACCTTGTAGTGTGGCCTTATTCTTTATCCAGTTTCTCACACAGGAGCAATCCTCTCTTTGTAGGAGAAACAGCTTAACTTCCCTGCAACCCTGTGACCTAGGATTTCACCCTAGGAGTTCATTCTGGTGGCTTTGCAACCCTTTGAGACGTGATTTCAGAAGCCACCAAAGCTGCTATCTGCAAATACACTTAATTTTGACACTGATATTAGAAGTGGATGCCCATATTCTTCAGTGTGTCTCACTTCCTTCTCAGTGCCTCTTTCTTTTAGCCCCCGTGTTTAACGTGCTACATTGGAAACAACATTTAACAAACTTCAACTCTGCTTCAGAACAGGTTGTTGGGGCTGGAGCAATGGCCAGCAGTTAAGAGGACTGGCTGCTCTTCCAGAGGTCCTGTTTTCCATTTCCAGAACCCACATGGTAGCTCAGAACCATATGCAATCCCAGTTCTAGGGGATACAACACCCTCTTCTGGCCTCTGCAGGTACTGTTTGCATGTGGTGGGCAGAGAACTTGGGTGGTTGTATCCACACAGACACTTCTTTCTCCCACCTCACTTCGCTTTGATTCTTGCCCTGTACCCACTGATGCAGGTCAGGAGTGTGGAGCTAAGCAGGGACTCAACCATCTGCTGATTCCAGGCACTTGGTGCACTTAGTGCCCTTGATAGAAACGTGCTTGGGGCATTTTAACATGTTCTGTATATTGTTCAACAACTTATGGAACATGAGAATTTGAATCCTTGTGACTAACAACAGTGGGTTTTTGTTGTTGTTGAGGTGGTGGTGGTGGTGGTGGTGGTGGTGGTGGTGGTGGTGTGTGGTGTGTGTGTGTATGTGTATGCAAGATCTCTCCTACAATCCAGGCTACAACTCACTATGAAGTCAAAGATAACCTTGAGTTTCTAATTCTTCTAGCTGAATTTTCTGATTGCTAAGATTATAGGCATGAACCATAACATCCAGAGCACATGATGCTGGATGCCAAACCCAGAACTTCATACATTGGAGACACGTGCTTACCAACTGAGCTACACACTCAGCTCATGTATTTTGTTACTTGAAAGAGCATCTTACTATGTAGTCAGGCTGTCCTTGAACTCACAATTCTTTTGTCTTTATCGACTGATTGCTAAGAGTACAAGTGATGAACCACCATGTTTATCAATAATTGGTGATGTGGTTGCGTTCTGTAAGTCCTGTTGTACATGACTTCTTGTACAAGGGTATTAACTTATTCATCTGTTTACTGCTCTCTTGATTCTGCATTGAACCCTGGAGTTACAAGCTGCAGAAATCATTAATTCTGTCTTGAGGACACAGTTTGGAGTAAGGGACAGACTAGATGTTTTACAGTATGGCTGAGAAACCACACTACTAAAGCATGCATGAGGAAGCCTTTCCCCAGGGTCAGGGGCATTTGGGTGTCCTTTGACCTAGGAGTTAAATGAAAATGGCACAGTGAAGAACGGCCCCTGCCTGGGGACTTCGGCAGGGCCTGGGAGGTGCCGTGGGAATTAGGAAGGCTGACCTTGCCTAGTCTGTAAATAACTTTACAAAACCAACTGAGACAGTTAAACTTCCAAGGCAACAGGAAAATGGCAGGGGTTTTCAATACTGGCGTAACTGATCAGTTTTTACTAGGATGCCAACTCCACCTGTGAGGATTGGCTTCCTTCAAGAGAGTTAATACTTAACGTTAATACTTATCGACAGTGACATCCAGCCTGGCTTTTAGCTTAGTGCTTCAAAGGTCTCAGATGATACTGATGCAATTCAACTTTTAGCCAAAAAGAAAAAGAAAAGAAAAGAAATTATAAGAGTCAATATGTCTAAACTAAAAAGAAACTGGCCTTATGATAACACACCCCCTAAAGATAAATCTTGAATTTAACATATGAATCTTCAATGTGCAGAATGTTTGAAAAATCAAAACGAGCTTCAGGCATTGAACATCAAAGTCTACCCTGGATTGCGGCGTGCCTGGGGCAGCATACACTGTGGACTCCTCCTGGTGGCAGCAGATGCACTGTCTGTGGGGTCAAAACAAGAAGTGAATTTATCAAAGACATTCAAAATAAAATCATTGGCAGTCCAGAAGGAATGGAGGACAGGATAGAATGGTCCAGATCCTGGGCAGACCTGGTAGAGGTGGATAGGCCGGGAAAAACAGCAGAGAAAGACTGTGATATCCTGGACCTGCCACCAGGGCTTCTGGCAGGTAAAGCTGAGCAAGAGCATATCAAACAAAGTTTAAACCAAAAGGCAGATTCGAAGACAGATGTTCTAGAATGTCCACTGGCAGTGTCGGAAGGAAATGGCTTCCTTTTTTTTAGTTCAGAACATGAAGCTTAATAAATGTGCCCCCATACCTGGAGTCAGTCTGCTCCTCACTTGGGATTTCTATAGACATTATTTCTTTAAAAATTAGGAAGACAGAACCTGTGAGCTATTGGGTCTCTCTTATACACCAACAACTACAACAAAACCCCAAGCCAATCCCGTGCTATTTCAGACAGGCTCCCCTCCCTGTTTAGTGACAGGAGCCTGAGCTTCTAACTCACTGTATTGAATAGAGAGATGGAAATGACCCAGAAGTCAAACGTGAGATTTAAGGGCACTAACCCACTCACTCCCTTGCTGGGTGACCTTGGATACGTTCCAAAGCCTTTCTGGGTGGGCCTCTGTTTACCCACAGAGAGAGTAAGATCCTGGGGTTCTGTGGAAGGCAGTATACCATGATTTTGGACATTCTCCTTGGTCCCTAGCAGGGCTGTGGATCCTGGGCACTGTGCCCTGAGTCCAGGGAGGGTTTAGGTCTGTGAGGTCTGAGCATCCAGGAGGAGGAAAAGGGTCAGCTCGGTTGAGTGTGAGCTTAGTTTGTCTGGTGGTGTGACTAAAAGCAACCCCCATAGGCCCATAGGGAGTGGCACCATTAGGAGGTGTGGCCTTGTTGGAGGAAGTGTGTCACAGGGCGGCAGGGTGGGGGGTGAGGAGGGGGCCTAGCTTTGAAGTCTCAGAAACTCAAGCCATGTCTAGCAGACCCTCTGCCTCTTCCTGCTGCTTGTGAATTCAGATACAGAGCTCTTGAATACCTCTCTAGCACCGTGTCTGCCTGCATGCAATCACGCTTCCCACCATGACAATGGACTAAGCCTCTGAAGGTCAGCCAGCCCCAATTAAATGAAGTTGCCATGGTCATGGTGTCTCTTCATAGCAATAGAAACCCTAACTAAGACAGAAGTTAGTACCAGGGATTGGGATATTACTGTGCTAGGCCAGACCATATCTTTGTTTGGAAGAATTTGGACTTTGGAACTTTGGGTTGGAGAAGCAGTGGGATGCTTTAATCATGGCTTAATGGGCCACACTAGTAGGAACATGGAAGACAGTGGAGCTAAGGGTGATTGCAACTATGGGGGCCTGGCCCAAAGGTTTTCAGAGGAGAAGAATTTTAGTATGTTGCCTAGAGATCAAACTTGTGATAGTTTGGTGAAGACTGCAACTGCTTTCTTCCCTTGTCCAAAAAAGTCTGTCTGAGGCTGAATTGAAAAGTTTTGGATTAATTATGTTGGCATAGGAGGTTTCAAAACAGCATAATATGGGCTGTGTTGTGTGGGTGTTAGTGGCCATGCTTATGCAGATCTCTAATGAAAAGGAACAAACTGAGCAAGGAAAAATATAAAACGTGCAATTTGAGGAGAAAAGGGGCACCAAGAAGTAGAATGTAGCTAACCCCTGTATTCAAGGAGATAAACAAATTAAAGAAAATCCTAACATTAAGAGGAATAAAGGGAGTGATGACCTCAGGGCAAAATCTCACCCAGCTAAACTTCCAACTTGTAAAAAGGAATTAAAGAAAAACTTAGAGTTGGGTGCGGTGGTGCACATCTTTATCCCAGCCCTCTAGAGGCAGAGGCAGGAATCTCTAACTTCAAGGTTGGCCTGGTCTACAGGACAGCCAACCTTAGACAGTGAAGGAAAGCACTGAAAACAGAAAGCTGGTAAAGATGTCATTAAGCAAGGAGGTCAAGTGTCAGCCCCAGCAAAGCCTCAGAACTTAGCAGCCTCAACCATGTGGTTCTAACTTTAGAGTGAAAAGTAGACAAAAGGGATGGTAGAATCTCCCTTCATGACTCAGGAAAGCTGCTGAGGTCAGCCATGTGACAGAAGTGTCCCTGCTTGGAGGTCCAGAGAGGCCACTATGTAAAGCTGTGGGAGGGAAGCCAGGATTGCGTGGAAGACTCCAGAATGCTGAAAATGCCAGGGCTGTGGGGTCCTTGCTGAGGAGAACTGCTGACAGGGAGAGGAACCAACCCAAGAGAGGAAAGTATCTTGTAGTCAACAAAACTGAAAGGAGTTGGAGTTCTGAAGAGTGTTTTGACATCAGAAATGGAGATAACAAGTTTAGAATTTGCCCAGCTGGTTTTCAGACTTGCTTTGGTTTAGTTTTTCTTCACTGGGCTCTGTTTTGGAATGGCAATGTGTATCTGGTGCCATTGTATGCTGGAAGTATGTGATTTTTTTTT
Organism: Myodes glareolus; assembly: GCF_982192425.1. Taxonomy (NCBI): domain Eukaryota; kingdom Metazoa; phylum Chordata; class Mammalia; order Rodentia; family Cricetidae; genus Myodes; species Myodes glareolus. Next base: position 21,408,808 of record NC_142047.1, on the reverse strand, counting down.
ACTTTGATTTTATAGGGGATTATAGTTAAGAGATTGAATGAGTTTCAGAAGAGAGTTTGAACTTTGAGCTTTTAAATAATGTTGAGCCTATTTTAGTCTCCTATGGGAACTTTTGAAGTTAGACCAAATACATTTTGCATTATAATATAGCTACATGGCTATGGGGACCAGGAAGTGGAATATGGTAGTTTGAATCAAAAAGGCTCTTGTTCGGTCTGGAGAGATAGCTCAGTGTTAAAAGCACTGACTGCTTTTCCAAGGGTCCTGAGTTCAATTCCCAGCAACCACATGGTGGCTGACAACCATATGTAATGAGATCTAGTGCCATCCTCTGGTGTACGGGCATACATGGAGGCAGGATGTTGTATACATAATAAATAAATAAATAAATAAATAAATCTTTAAAAAAATAAAATAAAATAAAAATAAAAATGGCCTCCATAGGCCCATAGAGAGTGGCACTATTAGGAGGTGTGGCCTTGTTGGAGTCGGTGTGGCGTTGCTAGAGAAAGTGTGTCACTGGAAGCAGACTTTGTGGTCTCAGAAGCTCAAGCCAGGTCTGGAGGCTCTTTGTCTCCTCCTGCTGCCTGCGGATCCAAACATAAAACTCTTGGGTACCTCTCTAGCGCCATGTCTGCCTGCATGACATCATGCACCCCACCGTGATGATAATGGACTGAACTTCTGAGCTGCAAGCCAGCCCCAATTAAATATTTTCCTTTGTAAGAGTTGCCATAGTCATGGTGTCTCCTCACAACAATAGAGACCCTCAGTTAGCAAGGAACCTGGGGACAAATTCACATTGAACCACGTAGTAGCCATTTGCTTCTAGAAACTTACTTGACCTTCCTGATGGACAGTTTTCTCAGACATAAAATGAAAATAAGATGAATCGTATCAACTCTAGGTTTTTCATGATGACTCGGCAAGATCCTTCCTCCCCAAGCTGCTCTGAGCTTAGTACCCAGATTGACAATGTCGGCTGCTGCTCCTGATGGTTTCATGGTTATCATGGTCTCCCTTAAGAATCTGGGAGTGAGGTTGTGCTGCTCCTTCCTCTCCAGCCTGGAACACATCCCACCTAGCACTCAACAGCCTTTCTTTGGGTGCTTTCTCAAAAGAGCCTATTGGGCTGCTGGCTGGAGATGAGCTGGCTGCTGTCTCCAACCCTGGACACAGGCTGATGAACCTTGATGGCACTAAAGTCTTGGAGGGAGGTGACTGAAGGGGGTATTGGCCTGCTTTTTCAATTATTTGTTGTATTTAATCTCTTATATTAATATGGTTTGCTACATACAGAGTGTTATAATTTTTAAAATTTTAAGAGTCAAGTACTTGAACATGTCATCAAGGGTTACTAGATCAGAGCAAAAATATTCCTTAAAGGCTATATATATGTGTGTGTGCATGTGTATATGTGTCTCTATGTGTGCATATGTATGTGTATGCATGTGTATCTGCAAGTGTGTGTGTGTGTGTATCTCTCTCTCTGTGCATGAGTGCTTACATATGTGCATGTATGTATATATGTGTGCATTGGGTCTTCTACCATCCTAAAATTTTCATAACTACACCTACTTAAAGGCATTCCTAGGGAACATACTGTCATTGCAGGCAGGGAAACAAGTAGACTAACTGCAGATCTTCACATCTCTTCCAAATCTAATCCCCAAGTCTCACCCCCCGCCAGCAGACCACCTTCTGTAGCCTCCTCCTCTTCTCTGTCCCCAACCCCAGTAGATCACACAGATCTCCTCCAACCCTCCTCCCCACACATCCTACTGTTCCACCCCAACCCCAGCAGATCACATGGATCTCCTCCAACCCTCCTCCCCACACATCCTGATATCTCTGTCCCAACCCCAGCAGGCTTTCTCTTGGAACCCACTAGCCAAGCCTGACAGAGAAGCAAGTAGGCCAGCAGAGCAGGTAGACAGACAAGGTTCAGATCTTCACTCTCCCTCTCTCCTGCATGTCCAGCCCTCCAGTCTCATCCCCAGCTCTGTAGCAGACTACCTGTGTGGCCTCTTCTCACTCTCTGCATCCATTCCCAGGAGACCAAGCAGATCCTAGTGGAACAACCTGTTTTGCTTCCTTCTGTGGACCCCTCAGCCTCCACTCTTAGCACATTTCTATTCTTCCTGTGGACGCCCTCAGCCCCCACTCCTAGAACATCTTCTTTTCTAAGTATAAGTTCCTAATACCTAGGAACACCTTTTACCCAGAACCCCTAGTGGTCACAGCTATCAGGATCCCACAATTTCCTACCAGGCAACACACAGCCACCAAACTCTGCTAAGACCCAGAGAGAAAGAAACAGAAACCAAGGAACAAATACCCCCCCAATAAAGACAAGACCAATTATCAGCACCTGAAAGTACAGTCTTCTCGAACCCAGATGTCTAGATGCTAGCGTAAAAGCATAGTGAATAAGAACAGGGACAATATATCTCCACAAGAGCTCAACAGCACTACCAGAGTAGATTCTGAATAGTGCCACATGGCTGAAGCACAAGACAAGGACTTTAAAATACCGTTAGAAATATGATAGAGAGTCTTAAAGAGGAAATGAATAAATCCTTTAAAGAAATCCTATAAAAACACCAACATGCAATGGAAGGAAATGAATAGAACTGTTCAATACCTGAAAGTGGAAGTAGAATCAATAAAGAAAACCCACACTGAGGGAAATCTGGAAATGAAAAATTTAGGAACTCAAAAATAAGAACCTTAGAGACAAGCCTTATCAACAGAACACAAGAGATGGGAGAGAGAATCTCAGGCATTGGAGACATGATAGAAGAAATGAATACCAAAGTAAAGTAAAATATTAAATATTGAAAAATCCTGGCACAAAATGTTCAGAAATCTGGGACACTATGAAAAGATCAACTCTAAGAATAATAGGAATACTCAGGTCAAAGGCACAGAAAATATTTTTAAGAAAATTTCCTTTGCTTAAAGAAAGAGACGCCTACCAAGATATAAAATGCATACAGCATACCAAATAGGCTGAACCAGAAAAGATATTTCTCTATGCACATAATAATAAAAAAACTAAACATACAGAACAAAGAAAACACATTAAAAGCTACCAAGAGGGAATAAAACAAGTAACACAAAAATACAAGCCTACTAGAATAACATCTGATTTCTCAATGGAGAATCTAAAAACCTCTAAGAGACCTCAGATGCCAGCTCAGACAACTATACCCAGCAAAACTTTCAATCACAATTGATGGAGAAAATAAGACATTCCATGATAAAACCAAATTTAGGCAATATCTATCCACAAATTCAGACCTATAGAAGGCGCTAGAAGGAAAATCTCCAGCCTTAAGAGATTAATCACACACAATAAAACATAAGGAATAAATAACCTCAAACTAGCAAGCCAAAGAGGGCAAGCTCTCACTTCCCAGAAGACTAGATGGCAAGAATAATCAAACTCAGAGCTGAAACCAATAAGACAGAAACAAACAAGCAACAAACAAATTCAGTTAAACAAAGAGTTGGTTCTTTAAGCAAACTAATAAGATTGGCAAAAGTAGGAAAACCCCACCCTTACGCCCATTTTCAGTTACCTAATGACAGCAGGACACATTTTTAATAGCTGCCCAAGATGTGACACATTACCACTGTCTGGGAGTTGCATATCCTCCCTGTGCACAAGTGCTGTATTCCTTTATCAACAAGTACCTTCTCTCTCGGCCCTCTTTCCCTTTCAACCTTCCTCCCCCTCACTCTTCCAAAAACCTTCTTGAGTGAGATCTGTTGCTTGGTGTGACTTTATGGTATTCTTTAAGTTCAATACTACTAGATGCCTTTTTCCACTTAAATCATTCCAACAAACCGCTATCCAGATTAAATAAAATGTAGAGAGAAATATCCAAATTAGCAAAATTAGAAATGGAAAGCTGGGGGGACATAACAACAGACACCAAGGAAATCCAGAGAATCCTAAGGACATACTTTAAAACCTTTATTCCATCAAACTGGAAAATATGAAAGAAATCAATAATTTTCTTAATACCTCTTACCAAAGTTAAATCATGATCAGATAATCAATTTAAACAGACCTATAACAACTAGTGAAATACAAACAGTAATTCAAAGTCTCTCAACCAAATAAAGCTCAGGGCCAGATGGTTTTAGTGCACAATTCTCCCAGACTTTCAAGGAAGAATTAATGCCAATACTCCCCAAATTATTCCACAAAATTGAAACTGAAGGAACATTTCCAGACTTATTTTATGAGGCCTGAAAGCCAAAATTGAAAGACAAAAGCCACATGATTATCTCATTAGAAAGGCCTTTAACAAAAATCCAACACTCCTTCATGATAAAATTTCTAGAGAGATTAGGAACAAAAGGGACAAACCCCAACATAATAAAGGCAATTTACAGCAAACCCACAGCCAAAATTGACTTCTATAGCAACGGAAAGCAATCCACTAAAAGCAGAAAGAAGGCAAGGTTGTCCACTCTCTCCAAATCTACTCAATACAGTATGTGAAGTCTTCACTAGAGCAATTAAGAAAGCTGAAGGAGATCAAAGGAGTTATTTGCTGATGATAAAATAGAATACATAAATAACCTGGAAAATTTTACTAGGAACTCATACAGCTCATTAAAAAAAAACTTTCAGGACACAGAATTAACTCACAAAAATCAGTTGCTCTCCTATATACAAATGACAAACAAACTGAAATCAGGGAAGCAGTACCTCTCACAATAGCCTCAATAGTATAAAGTATCTTGGGGCAACTCTAACCAAGCAAGTGAAAGACTTGTATGATAAAAACTTTAAAATATTAAAGAAAGAAATAGAAGAAGATGTCAGAAAATGGAAAGATCTCTCATGCTCATGGATTGGGGGGATTAACAGAGTAAAAATGATCATCCAACCAAAAGTAATCTACAGATTAAATTCAACCCCCATCAAAATTTTAATTCAATTCTTCAAACATCTTCAGCTTCATATAGACACACACACACACACAAAAGAAAACAGGATAGCTAAAACAATCTTGAATAATCAAATAACTGCTAGAGGTATCACCACCCCCAATCTCAAGTTGTACTCCAAAGCTATAGTAATAAAAACAGCGTAGGATTGACATGAAAACAGATGCATCAACCAATGGAGCCGAATCAAAGATCCAGACACAAATTCACACACCTACGGACACCTGACGTCGTTATAAATAGGTCAGAAATGCACACTGGGGGAAAAAGAGCATCTTCAGCAAGTGGTGCTGGTCAAATTAAATGGCTGCATGTAGATTAATCCAAACAGATCCTTATTTATCACCATACACAAAAACTTAACTCCAAGTGGATCTGTGTAATACCAGATACACTAAACTTGATAGAAGAGAAAGTAGGAAACAGCTTTTTTACTTCATTCATTGGGACAGGAAAAGACTTTCTGAACCGAACACCAATAATATAGGCACTTAGATCAATGATTAATAAATGGGACCTCATGAAACTAAAAGGCGTCTGTTAGGCAAAGAACACAGTCAATTGGACAAAGCAGCAGTCTATAGAATGGGAAAAGATTTTTTTGCCAACTACACATCCAACAGAGGTCTAAAGCCCAAAATATATAAAGACTTAAAAACCTAGATATCAAGAAGTAAATAACTAATCAAAAAAAAAAAAAAACCAAATGACAGCTCATGCCGGTGAGGATGGGAAGCAATAGGAACACTTCACCATTGCCAGTGGAAGCAAAAACTTGTACAGTCACTATGGAAATCAATATGGTGGTTCCTGAGAAAGTTGGGAATCAATCTACCTCAAGATCCAGCTATCCTCTTGGACATTTACCCACCACAGAGATGCTTGTTCAATCATGTTCATTGCTCCTTGATTCATAATAGCCAGAAATTGGAAACAACCTAGATGCCCTCAACAAAAGAAGAGATAACAAAAATCTGGTACATTTACACAAAGGAGTATTACTTAGCTATTAAAAAAAATGAAACAATGAAATTTGCTGATAAATGGATGGAACTGGAATAAAATCATCCTGAGTGAGGTAACCCAGGCCCCAAAAGATTAATATGTTATATTTGGCTTATTTGTGGATATTAGCAGTTAAACCAATGGTAACCAAGTTACAATCCATAGAATTGGATAGATTGGTATAGTGTAAGGAACTGGAAAGGGATCTGAAAGGGGAAGTTCAAGTGGAGAGGGGGAAGGAAGAAAGGGATTAAGGAGGAAATATCTGAAGAGACTGATAAAATTAAGGGGCACTTGAGGGGTGGTATGGAAACCTAATAAAGTGTAAGTAAGCTTCCTAATATGTATATGGATATATATACAAATGAATATATGAAGTGTGTGTGTGTGTGTGTGTGTGTGTGTAGGTGACCTAAATGAAATTGCTGAATAATGGGAGAGACAGAGCTACAATTGGCCATCCTTTGCCACCAAATGAAGCTTCGAGTACTGGGAATGGATTGCATCTAATTGAATTGTTGGCCAAAGGGGTTATGTGGACCCCACCCCTCAAGCAATGCAGGCTGTTGCTAACATTATAGGTTGTTCTCCATAAACAGACAGCAAGGCGCCGTTGCTGAAGACAACACCTATATCACTTACTGAATGTGGAGAAGTCAAGCTGGGACATACATAGAGCCTTCACCCCTACGTACTAATCACTTTGGTACAAGAAGATACTGTCTACACTACCAAAGGAGAGATATAAACTTCAGTCGAGCCACAAAACCTTTAATCTACATTGGTGTCCTGCCTGCAAGACGTGCTAGTTCAGTGGTGGCACAAGTTTTGTGAGGACAGCTCACCACTCCCTGACCATAGGATTTGACTTAAGGCCCATTCCATGAGATGGAATCCAAACCTGACACCACTGGGTGACGAAAACCAGGGGCTAGATAGCCCAGGGACCTAGGGTAAAACTCAATGCTTCTGTTCTAAAAGAAAAAAAAAATGTAGCAATAAAATGACTCCTAATGCTATTCTGCTATTTTCATAGATCAGTCATCATCGGAGAAGCTTCCTCCTACAGCAAAGAGAAACAAGTACAGTGCAGAAATCCACAGTCAGGCAGGCAGAAAGTGAGAGACCTTGAAACGCTCAGCCTTAGACAGGACGTCTCCATCAAATCCCTCCGCTTAGGGCTCAGGGCAGCCTAGGAAAGAGGAAGTGGAAAAGGCATAAAATCCAGAGGGGAAAAAGCCCGCTGAATCAACAGGCTCAGCACACGTAGGAACTTCCAGAGACTGGGGCAGCTTGCACAGGACCTGCATGGGTCTGCACCAGTGTGGGTCCTAGCGCTGAAAGGAGAAGTGGACACAGGCCCCCATTCCTAAGCCAGATGCAATCTCCAATTGATAAATCCCGCTGATACCCAACTGATACTGGGTATACGCTTTGGGTAGGCTGCGTGTGTAGCAGTAATGGATAATAGAAAATGAAAAAGAGGCCGTCTTTGGAGGTTCCTTGTCTTATACTGTTGTGTCAGGGCTCTCCCTTTTTTTTTTTTTTAAAAAAAATTTCTATCTCACTATTATCTTTAAAATTTTATTTATTTATTTTTTCTTCTCTCTCTCTTTACCCTACAGATCCTCTGTGTATATGTTGACTTTCAGTTGAGTGTGTTATGGGATACCTGAGTGTGCCTCTTCTTGGGCTCTGTTCGTTCCTTCAGTTTTGTCCAGTTCTGATGTGCTAGTTTTTATCCTATGTTATTATATCTTATTATTATCCCATAGCCTGTTTGTTTTCTAACAAGAGACAGAAAGAGGGGCAGATCCAGATGCAAGAGGAGGTATGGAGAAGCTGGCAAGAAGGGAAGGAGAGGAAACCATAATCAGGATATATTATGTGAGAAAAAAAATCTATTGGAAATATAAGGGGGAAAATGTACTAAAAACAAAACAAAAAGCAAAAACAAAAACAAAAAAATGCCTCAGCCTTAGGTTCCATGTTATGCAAAGCCCACCTTGCAGACAGGGAAGGGTTATCTCTGCTTTAAGCAGAGGCCAGGTACATAGGCCAGTGGCACTTGCTCATTCACCTGCTGTTCTTTGGGCATTCATTTTAATGTGGAAATAGCAAGTGCATTTGCCAAAGGCGCATAAGCGACAGGAAGCAGAAGAGTATGGATTCAGGCCGAAGCGCTTAGCGCGGAGCCAGTGCACAGCTCCTCCATTACTTAGCATCAGAATCAGTTATGGTTGTCTGACTGATGGATAATTTTTCTCCCAACCTGCTCTCTTTGCATATGACCTGCACCATCTAGACAAGTTGCATATTATTTATACATTCGCTTCAGATTTTATGCAGGGTTTTTTTTCCCCCCTTTTCACTGAAGTTTTATGCAGTCAAGTGACTACTATGACTATCCTCCATGGAAAGCTTTATAATTGCACCAGGTGGAGGGTGTTTGTCTTAGTGGACTGTCACCATTGAAAGAATCTTTAAATATTGGGTTTTTTTATTTTGTTTTGTTTTGTTTAAAACCATGGTGTAAGGTCTGGGAATTATCAAGACCAAACTGCCAAACTCCTGGCCCTAAACACACACACACACACACACACACACACACACACACACAGAGAGAGAGAGAGAGAGAGAGACAGAGACAGAGACAGAGAGAGAGACAGAGAGAGAGAGAGAGACCCTGTCCATCTTCAGAGAACAGCAGCACACCACCGTGAGAATAAAAGACAGCTGATTTCCGAGGTTCACAATCAAGTCAAGTTGATCCTGTTTGTTGATTAGGGAGTCAAATGCTTCCTTTGCTTATTTGCCCTTTCAAATTTAGAACATTTTCTAACAGAGCACAGCCTGGAGAGTCTCTCTAATGGAGTGACTCCCTTGGACCTGAAGGAAGTGAATCTGAACACTGTGCTCAGTCTGATGACTTGTGAATCTTTTACATTGATTTTCTTCTGGGTGGTGGGGTAAGGGGCAGGTGTTGTGGCTTAGGTAGGACAGGAACCAAGGGGGAAGCTTTGTCTCAGTACCAGGCTGACACATGGAACGTCGTACTTCCATCCTGACATTTGATGTGCAGATGTCACAACCAGAGGGGAAAGAACAGAGATGTATGGAGATCAAGAGGATGCGCACCTGTCCTCACGTGCGTCAGAAGCCGAGGGTGAGTTCTCTGTGGGTCCCTGGCCAATGCCTGTCTTGGAACACTGTAGTTCCCAGCTTCCTTGATGAGTTCCTTCAAGGCTATGGCCTGTCTAGCTCCTGACAATGTGTCCTAGCCTAGGTGGGGTGGAGTGGGGAAGCACAGGGCTGGTTCTCTTGGGAGAAAATGCTCTGTGTAGCCAGAAGTGGCGGCATAGCTCACACAGTCCCTCCTGATTTCACACTCCACTGCCTTTCCCTGGGAAAACCCCAGTCCTGCTGGAATTGATGTGTGTGCCCCACATATCAGGAATATGTTACCACTTTGGGACCAGGTTATCCATTACCCAATTTGCATCTCATTTTTGTCAAGTGGAAACGCTGAGAGTGAACATTTCATAGAAATCCAGAAAGGAAAAGTGTTAGCCTCAGCCCTTCAGATCCATATTTGAGGAGCTTCACCTTCAGGACCTAACCACACCCAAATACACAAAATCCCACTGGGAGCCTCTGTTGATGTCTGAAAACCGACCCTGCCAGCCAGCAGGGGCCAGCGCTATTCAGCTTATCGGCCAACGTGAACATTCAGTCCTCACCGCGGCTCCTAGGACGACTTATGATGGATACAAAAAGGCATCGCACCAGAAACAAAGTCTTTAACACTTTCTCAGGAAAAGGGAGGGCTTCCCTGGCCTAAATGGCAGTTTTAAAACACACCATTTCCTTCAATAATACTGCAAACTGGCTCTTTTCAAAAGCGGTTTCTTTCTCGGCCTCGAGTTTATTTGCCGTTCCACTCCTCAGGTGTGAGATTAATTCCCACAGCCTGCGTGTCACCCCGGAGTTCAGTGCACATGTTTACTGAGGTGTACAGCTCTCAAATAACTTCAGTGCCTCTCTCACTCACTGGGAGGAAGTATATTTAAAAGAAATTGCCTTTTATAGATTTAAATTACAAAAGTACCGATATCATGCAAAAGGCAGTTTAACTCATGCAAGCATACAAATAGGTGAATCTTAGGGGAAAAGATACCAAGACTAATATGAATTTAAATAGGATTAGCTGCCTGCATTAGCAGAGGCTGTGAAATTTAAAGTCCCTGTGGTAGTTATTCTTTTAAATACACCTATATTCCATGTGTGCATTTGTAGATATTTGGGAATATATTTTACTTCGTCTTTGGTTTGAGTTTTGAAACAAGGCCAGATGGTGACCTTCACTTCTGCTTACTGATGGCCAAGGAAGAAGTGAAATTTCTGACAGTTCAATGTTTGCTATTGTAAAAATTTAAATCTCTGGGGGAATATGGTAAAGAGTGGCTACAGAAATGTAGATTCATACTACAAAGGGATTAGGAACGCAAATGCTGCTTCATTTCCCTCTTCAGAGAAGCCTTGTTTGAGCTGGTGGGCTCAGCAAGACCAGGCTCAAAGACTTGCCAGGGCCAAACCCTTCCTGCTTCTGTCCATTCCCCAAGGCAGGACTCTCCTTTATATTGTTTTAAAGCTTTAGTGGCTTTTTCTTTGCTGTAGGAATTCCTACTGCCAGTAGCCTTTAAGTTACCCGCCCACTTGGCCTCTTATACTATATATGCCAATGTCCGACCTCTTTTCCGGCTGAGGGATTCGGTTGCTGTCCCCCTATTCCAGCAGAGGACTGTGATCTTACCTGTGAGTCTACCCCTAAATAAATAACCCTCTATTATACTCAATTCTGAACTAGTGTGGGATTTCTTTTATGTGTCCTTCTTCATCTGACTTCCCACATGGATTTGAACTCAAGACCTACTGGGTGGATCAGCTTAAAGGACTAAGTGATCCACAGCCCAGAAAGAAGTCTCCCATCCCTACCCACTTGACTTGTTTTTACCTACTATGTGGGTTTTTGTTTTTGTTTTTGTTTTTGTTTTTTTGTGAAACCCCTGACACAGCAGAGCTAACTGCATGCAGTAACTTGGGCTGCCACATTTTCTACCACATCCTCTGCTGTGTGGCAACTTGTACAACTTCCAATTTGTACTCCCAGCTCCTGAGTTCTGGACTTCTTGCTCCATGTACGAAATTGATTTAGTTGCTTTTAATTTGTTAAGAAAAGCATATTTCTCAGTATTTAATCAGCACAAAGGGGGAGAAACCAAAGCTGCTCAGGACTGTTCATGGCATCAGGCTGTACCTCTAGTTGTGACTCTGCAACCTGCTGGACAATAAAGATTATTACAGCTAAAACAATTTACAGGCTTTCATAACAGATAATTAATAAATCAATAAACTTGAAAGTTATATAATGGCAGACAACATCACTATTGAAACTTTTAGTAACTTTTTTGCTAATGCTATGGATTGTATTCCGCAATGGCTTATATGGTTATGGTGATACATCCATTTATTGGATATTGGGACTCAGTTTTTTCTTCATATTATATCCTTAAGAAAATGGTTTGATAACAAAACCAAGAACGAGGCATTTTTAAAAATGATAGTCTTTACAGACTACTAATGAACAGCTAGCTGACAGGATTAATACCACTGAAAATCAAAAGTTATCTGAAAAAAATTAATACTATTAAAAAGGCTAACATTAATTTGACAGACAAAATTGAATCCATATCAAAGGATACCGAGAAATTATCTGAAAGAATTAATGCTGTTGAATTTGACAAATCAAAATTTGTTAAAACGTTAAAATAGGTTAGCAGATAGAGTATCTCTTCAGGATGGCAATTTGCATGCTATCCAAATAATGCTCAAGGATGAGGTATTATCTTTAAAGGAAAAGCTTTAGACCTTGGGATCACATGTGCAGAATGAGGACCAGAGGTGCCTCAATGAAATCACTAGAAATATGCGCAGGCCAGGAGATTCAGGCTTTACAAAAGACAGTAGTAAAAAGATTGGAAATGATTGAGGTAATTATTGGAGCTGATGAGCAGGGAAAGAAAGTACGAAAACAGGATTCAACATCACCAGTAGCTGTCAGAGATGACTTATCCAGAGTTTTAGCTTCCTATCCTATAATCTACTCTGACAAAGCATCAAGTTCTAAAGACCCAAAAGGATCCAAAGAAGGTAGATGGATATCTATAGGAATAAATGATATAAAAGAAATTAAGCAAGAAATTGTAACTTACAGCTTGCATTCTGCATTTGTTAGGGAGATGATAAAGAAATGGGGTTCTAGTATTAAAGCCATGTCACACAATTGGTTTCAGCAGTCCTGGATGACAGGTCTCAATTGAAGTATAAATGCTATTTCAGAGAAGAGGCTAAAATTTTCGAGCAACAGGGAAAAGCAAAAGAACTTGAGACTTCCCAAGATGAAATTCTTGGTAAGGGCACTTGTACTGACCCACAGGCTCTTTACAATGAATAAACCTTGCCCCCATGCCATAAAGCAGCCTTAAATGCTTGGGACAGGATTCAAGAACTAGAAAAATGAATTGAATCATATACCAGGGTTAAACAGGGCCAGAGAGAACCCTTTAGTGACATTTTACAAAGACTAACTATGCCTATACAAATAGGAGTACCAGAATCTCTGGCTATTGAAAATACCAACTTAGAATGCAAAAAGATACTTGGGCCTTTAAAGGTTAGATCAGCACCAATGTATGAATGGATCCTGCATACAATGAACATTGAGACATTTGACTTTAATACTAAATCTTGGGTAGGAGAAGTAATTTCCAAAGGAATGAGGAGACATCAAAATGTCAAAAGTTTTAATTGTGGTATGTTGAGAGTTGTGAACCCCCAGATCCTGAATTTCTTGTCAACAACGTGTTATGTTTGCAGCTGCTCTGAGCATGAGACCCTCAGAAGTTCCTGAAGGCAGGACAGTGGTTTCTGGTGGATTTGACTGGGGTGTGGCTATCAGTTAAGGATCCCTATATAAGCTGCCCCTGGACACAATAAAGGGGGGCATTCCTGTTTCAAAGATGACCTGTGACCCTGTCTGTGTGTCTTTGTGTGTCTAAATCTCCAGGCCCTTGCCCAGCTCACAAATGGTCCTGTAGTGCAGGCTCTGCACTACAGGCATAGTACCATAGTACACATAGTAGTTTGGATGCCACAGTGGTAGATTGGGACATCTGAGAAGGGATTGTAGACAAGGAATTCCTAGTAATAATATCTTTACTGGGAATGGCAAGAATAGGAGGACCCAGCCTTCAGGTATGTGTAGAAGGTGTGGCAAAGGCCGATATTAAACCAATAAATGCAGATCAACAAAAGACTGATAAGGCAACCTGATAACATCAGAAAACTCCTTTGGGGGGCTCTTGTAAGCCCCCAAGTCAAAAGTGGTCCAGTCATTCACAGTCACTATGCAGGACATGTTTCACCAGGAAAATTAAAAAAATCCAGAGCCTTCTGTAAAAGATTACACTGTTCTGGATAATGGAATAAGCATGGAGGATAAATCAAAAATTCTAATAGGAAATAGGAAATGTATATTCTGTCAGTCTTCTATAAATGATCAAAGACTAAAGCTAAGAGTACATATAAATGACATTGTAATTATAGGTTTGATAGACATGGGTGCAGACGTGAGTATCATTACTCCAGAATCTTGGCATTCAAATTGATCTCTTCAAGAGGCAGATGTTCAATTACTAGGAATTGGTACTCTATCTCAAGTGAAACAAAGCATGAGATGGGTTGAATGCATAGGGCCAGGAGGACAGAGAGGAAAGCTGAGGCCATTTGTGGCTAATATTGCAGTTATTAAAAAGAAATCTGGTAAATGGAGAGCGGTGACAGATCTAAGAGCCGCTACAATCTGGAATTCCTCTGCCTTCTCTATTACCAAAAGGATGGCCTCTCATAGTTATTGATTTGAAGTATTGTTTCTTCACTACACCTTTACAAGAAAAGGACAGAGAAAAATTTGCCTTCACAGTGTCTACTTATAATAATTCTCAACCTACTAGAAGATACCAGTGGACCATCCTTCCACAGGGAATGCTCAATAGCCTCACCTTATGCCAACACTTTGTAAACCAGACATTGGCAATAATACATAAAAAATTTCCTAAATCTATAATTTGTCATTACATGGATGACATTTTGTTATCAAAGGTAAATTGAGACTTTGTCATTTAGCAGGTATAGACCCAGCAGAGATAATAGTGCCTTTTACTATTGATGAAATAAAAAAGTTATGGGAAGCCAATGAACCATGGCAAAGAGCTTGTGCTAATTTTTTGGAGAAATTAATAGCAATTATCCCAAAAGCGATAGACTTAATCTTATAAAGAGAACTTCTTGGATTCATCCCCAAATTGTACATGATGCTCCAATAACTGGAGCCCATAAATTTTATACTGATGCAAATAAATCAGGGAAGGTAGGTTACAAATCAGATAATTTAAGTAAGGTGGAACAAAGCCCTTATAAAAGGCAGAATTATATGCTAGTCTCATGGTGTTAAGGTTATTCCCATGGTGTTAATATAGTTACTGATTCACAATATGCAGAAAGTTGTCTTGCATATTGAAACTGCTAAATTTATACCAGATGACACAGAATTGAATTCATTATTCATACAGGTTCAAGATCTATGGGTGCTGGGATTAAAGGCATGCGCCACCATGCCTGGCTAATTTTTTTTTAATATCAAGAGAAGGATGATATTTTCCAACATATATAATCAATTCTGGTTAAACTCAGTTGGTTACAAAATAAAACAAAAGGATGGAAAAGCAGAATGGAGACTGGGGGATGGTGGGTAGGAGGGTGGGGAGGAGATGGAGCACAGTTGCAATCAGAACGCATTATATGCATGTATAAAGTTGTCAAGGAATGAATGTAATTTTCAAAAAAAACATATAAACTTCTAATTTAAAGTAAAAGTCTATAGGATCACACTTATACCCATTTATCAGTTCTTGGCTACATTTGTACAGTAACAACAGTAGCGTTTGGATCTGAGCACCCTATGCATGCTCATGTTCTGAAAACGTGTTTCCTGGCCTGTAGTGCTGTTTGGGAGGCTGTAGAGTTTAACTCTTAGAAGTGGGACACTAGGAGCAGGGTTTTGAAGATGGTGATCTGGTGCTGGCTCTGGTCACTCTCTGCCTCGTGGTCTGCCAGGAGGTGGACTGCTGCTGCATGCTCCTACTATTGTGAATGCCTTCCCCACCAACCTGGACTGAAACCTCTCCCGAGCCATTCAGTTATTTTGGCCTGATGTTTTCATCACAGTGGTGAGAAAAGTAACTCCAATGGCGGCTGTAAGTAGCGATAGCTGGCTTAGCATCCACAAGGTAAGAGGCTTGCCATTCAGCTTCCAGACAATGCTTAACAGTCCAAGGTTTAAAGACTTTCTTGATGAGAATAAAGATTAGCTTGCTGGAGTTAGGATAGGTGTGATTGCCTGGTAGAAAGAGGAAGAGGTGAAGGAATCTAGGTGTGTGGAGGAAAGCCAGTGAGTCTCGGAAGTCAGATCTCTGGTACAGAGTTCAATTCTTAACACCCATTGCAGGCGGCTCACCAACTCCAGGGGATCTAATGCCCTCTCCTGGTCTTGATGGGCACTTGCATGTATGTATGCACTTTAAGTGTACGCTTATGCCCAGAGAAAGAGTGGTGCGGGGGAGGAGGAGGAGGAGGAGGAGGAGGAGGAGGAGGAGGAGGAGGAGGAGGAGGAGGAGGAGGAGAAGAAGAAGAAGAAGAAGAAGAAGAAGAAGAAGAAGAAGAAGAAGAAGAAGAAGAAGAAGAAGAAGAAGAAGAAGAAGAAGAAGAAGAAGAAGAAGAGGAAGAGGAAAGGGAAGGGGAAGAGGAAGAAAAAGGGGAAGAAGAAGAAAAAGAAGAGGAAGAGGAAGAGGAAGAGGAAGAAGAAGAAGAAGAAGAAGAAGAAGAAGAAGAAGAAGAAGAAGAAGAAGAAGAAGAAGAAGAAGAAGAAGAAGAAGAAGAAGAAGAAGAAATTTAATAAGTTCTGGTACTTGGGAAGGGTCATCACAGAGTGAGGGGGTAAAAAGACAAGATCTGATGTCAAAGCTCAGGCATGTCACACAGAGCTTGGTCTGTCTGTGCTGTAGCTTCCTTACCCATTGAATGGGGCAATGGGAACTTGTCCTGTAGGGCTGCCAGAATCCAGTGAAATGATGTGTACAAAATGTTTGGAGGAGGGTCTGAACTTTGTAAAGTCGGTGAACACTGTTTTTATTTTTCCTGCTTTACTAGGATTTTGTATTTAAAGCCCTGAGAACTCCACTTCCATTATAAAAGCACTTGTTTGGGCTGGAGAGATGGTTCAGCAGTTAAGAGCATTGCCCGCTCTTCCAAAGGTCCTGAGTTCAATTCCCAGCAACCACATGGTGACTCACAACCAACTGTAATGAGGTCTGATGCCCTCTTCTGGCCTGTAGGCATACATGCAGACAGAATATTGTATATATAATGAATATTTAAAAATCTTTAAAAAATAAAAAATAAAAGTTCTGTAGTCATAAACACTTTCAAAGGGTTCAATGACCATAGCGCTTTGGAATTTTGTTATCAGATACCTACTTGGGAAGTGTACAGGTCTAAGTTAAATACTAACCATACGCCTTTCAGGAAATGCTCTGTTATACCAGGCTAATCCCATCTGTGTGGATGGGACATAGCAAACTGACTTGTTTCTTTTTCAGCCAACTTGTCCTGCCTAACATAGCAATTGATCTAGAAAGATAGAAATGCTGTCACATAGCCCATTGTTTTCACCTGAAGACTTTGAGATCCAGAAGTTGGTGTGGACTTGACCAAGGACATAAAGCATAGGGTGACGAATGGGACATATGAAAAATTCAAGTCTGAGAACTCTTAAGCAGGCAACTTTTTATTATTTTGTTTTACTTATTTTTGACTTTCAAAGATGAAGATCTCATTAGGTAGCCCAGGCTGGCCTGGAACTCACCCTGTAGACTAAGCAGGCCTTGAACTCATTATTCCTCTGCCTTAGCCTCTCTGGTGTTAAGGCACAGCATCTTCCACCATGCCTGGTGTACTTGGAACCTTTTGAACTTAAGTTCAAAGGATGTTAAGTGCAGGGTGATGTCTAGCTTAGTAGAACAGAGCATAAGAACACGAACTCAATACACTTAACCATAGGGCCAACGTAGCTGGCCTCAGTAAACACAAACATTCTTGTATACAGATACACTGGGGCATGAGATTCTTGCAATCTTCAAGGTCCCCTGAGGTAAATACACAGTATGATGAAGAGAGAGCTTTCTGTCTGGGGGTTAAAGGAAGAAGATGGCCCATGGAATCTTTTTTTACTGGCGGATCAGCCCCAGTTCCTGTACCTTGAGAGCTTGTCGTATGGTGAGTTCTAGCTCCCCATTCTTTTGCCAGATAAGAGTCTGAATTATCAGTGATACAGGCCACACATATTTAGCTTATGTTCCTTTCATAATTCTTAATCTATGAATAATTCATAGTACAATTGTAGGATTTATGTACATCTATATACAACATTCAATTCATATGTGAATAAAGCATAGATTATATAAGCAAATCAACAAAGGGTTATATGGGCTGTGGTGGTTCAAATAAGAAATATCCTTCATGGGCTCAGGTATCAGAACACTTGGTCCCCAGTTGGTGGCCCTGTTTGGGGGAGGTTATGGAACCTTTGGGTGATATGGCCTTGCTGGAGGAAGCACATGACTGGAAGAATTTACAGTGTTCTTCCACTTCCAATTCGCTCTGTCTGCTCTGGGTTTGTGGTTGAAAACATGGTCTTCCAGCCTTCTGCTCCTGCCACCATGCCTGCCTTTTGCTACCCTGCTTCTCCACCGTGATGGAATCCTATCCTTTTGGAACCATAAGCCAAAGTAAACTCTTCTCTATGAGTTGCCTTGGTCATGGCATTTTACCACAGCAGCCAAGAAGCAACTAATACACAAATAGAGAAAGAAATAGGAAAAAGATGAGAGAAAAACGGATGAGTAGGATAGAAGTCGCTCTGGGAACCATTTATCTCTTTTAGATTGGCACGTAGTAGGTGCTTAGTGGACAAAGGCTGTTATAATAGACGGATACATTTTTAAAGTTCCTCCCTTCTCTCTGCCTCCTTTCTCTTTTAGTTTAACTTTATTTGTTTTGAAAACAGTCTCTCTCTGTAGCCCAGGCTGCTTTAGACCTCACTCTATAGACAGATTGGCCTTAAACTTGTGATCCTCTACTGCTTGGATTACAGGTATGTACCACTACAATGGACTCTATGATACTTCTTCTTAAAGTTGTGACCAAATATAACCTGGTCATTAACTTGATCAGGCTGGGACATTGTTCCAGAACCCTTGACTCAAACCAGAGCTTTTCATCTGTCCTAGTGGGGGAAGTCAGGAAATACCAGTTCATCTTCCCCTTGGGGAAAATCTCATAGATCAAAATCTAAATTCTCAAAACAGAGCAAAGAAGTACCAGTACCTCTTACTACTCATTTATTCACTGAGTTTCTATTAAACTACTGGTATGGACCTAAAGCCCATCCCTCATGGCGTGTGTAGTCTAGAGAGCAGTGGACAGGTAAAGACAGATATTACAGCTACTATCGTAGCATAATTACCCACCGCAAAAGATGAGCCATAGGTGTAGCCTGTGGAGATGTTCGGCTAAGGTTGCCTCACTTAGTAAAATGTTCGTGTGGTTTTGAGGAAGGACATATTGGGTTCTGTATGAGTTGGAACATGTTCTCTGGGGTCTTAGTTCTGTCTGACATTCTTCATTTAGAGGCTGCATGATCACACCTCACCATCAGACTTTGGGGAATCTCTATTCTAGATTAAGAGATTGTAAAAACAAGAACTAACCTGGTCTCGCCCACCAGATCAAGTTCTTACTTGGCCTACATAGGTCACATTTTAGAGGTGATGTTCACAAAGTAAAACTCATTTAAAGAAAGTAGGGAAGAAGTCAATTTTTGAGGCTGTATCAAAGTCCATTGAACAGCCTTTTAGTTACTCATGTCTGATATATTATCTGGACACTGTCTCAATGTGATTGTGAATATTCATTGCTTGTAAATCATAAATAATGGATGCTTAAGGTACATTGAGAACAAGTTATGCACTTGTCAAAGATTTAGTGGAAGTATTTTCTGAATGCCTAGACCATACAAAATACTGACCTATATACGGTAAGGTGGCAAACCACGAAGACATGTTATTCAGATCGCTCTTCAGAACAGAACTTGCTG
This sequence comes from Myodes glareolus, assembly GCF_982192425.1. NCBI lineage: Eukaryota > Metazoa > Chordata > Mammalia > Rodentia > Cricetidae > Myodes > Myodes glareolus. The sequence continues at coordinate 21,389,505 of NC_142047.1, read as the reverse complement.
TTTTGCTTCAAGGAAAGCAGTTACCCAACAGTCTCTAGCTATTGGCCCTCAGAGTTCACCTCAGCCTCCAGCCAAGGCCATGTTTTGAACAGGCAGCCTTATCTGATGACCAGTCTTGGCCAATTTTGCCCCATGCTGTACTCCATCAATGGACTGTCTTTGTCTTGGAACTCCCCGTCAAGTTGGCTCAGGCATTATCAGCTGAACATCAGGTTCCGAGGCTCAGTCTTCCTTGTCCCGTGTCCTCACCATTTGTCTTTCACAAGATCTGAGTCATGGCTGAATCTTAGCCAACCCTTCCTCCCTTGACCCAAGCTGCCTCTGACTCTGTCTCCCGTTCGTCAGGCTCTCCCCTTGGGCCTACGCAGAACCTCATACTTTATGCCTCCCTTCTGACAGAGAGATGCCAGTAAAGGTGACAGGATGTCACTTCTGAGGCTAGGTCACCAAAGACTCACCATGGGCTTGCTGGCACATTACTGCACTTGCTCCCATAGTCTAAGTCAAAGTCTAAGTAGTCCTGTAAAAGGACACCATGGCAAGATATGACGGTGGACTCCTACCGATATGATGAGACACTGGTGATTCCTGGTACTGCCAGTGATGAGCTGAGACCCTCAATTCAAGAATCTGGAAAGGGCCAAATCTATCTACCAATTGATTGACCTGGAAGCAATTTCTTCTCCAGATAAGGGTTTAGATGATAGCAGCTTCCACTGACACTTGATGGCAACTTTTGACAGACTCAAAGCTCCTAGTCAATGCTTCCCAAATCTATAGAACAATGGGAAATTGTCTTACTAGTGATGGCTAAGCAACACCTCCCCTGACCCTGACCCTGACCCTGACCCTGGGCATCCTTCTCAAGAACTTCCCTACCACCTACCACCTACCACCATCTTCACTTCTGCTTTCTGAAGGACCCAGCTGGGACCAGTATCTGGTGCTTGAAGGACTCAAACAGGAATACAGATCCAGTTGTCAGCAGCTTTGCTGTGGAGCATTGCTGTTGGCACACCAGGGCCTATGGTTAAGAAAAGGGAGTCTTCCTGCACTGGAAGAAGAGCCAGCCTAAGAGACTGGCATCACCAGCGTCGTCTCCAGGACAACCCCTTCCTCTCCTCAGCTCTTCACAGTCAGTCCCTACAGCGATAGGACGGTCACATCAAGACTAAGAAGTCATTTCCTGGCTTCCAGAATAAATTACCTTTCTGTTATGTCATAAGTTAGAAACAGAGGCGTGCATTGATTGACTCTGTGGAGGAAGCCCACAAGAGCTAGGTGACACCTTCCTTGCTCCCAGTGTGACCCTTACCACACTACATCAAAACTACCAGCTTTGCTGGCAGTCTCCTTAAGAACCCAGGAGAGATGCTTGAACCCACATTGGCCATCTCCATCCACGACTTCCCAGTGCTTCCCATGGCAGGTTCTTAGTGGTTTTCTCATATGATGTTTGTACAAATAGATGAGAGAACAATGAAGTAGACTGAGGGGTGTGGCTTTCAGGTAGTGTAGATATTTAAAGTCCCTTGTTCACACCCCTTCTCCCCCCACCCCCAGGGGATTTCTGCCACTCTTCCGATTTCATGAGTACCACAGTGCTCTGATAAGGGGGCAACTGAGCTGAACCTTAGATACAGGGTCTCAGGGATTGTCATGGGTACCAGAACAAGTTGAATTCTTCGTGTCCAGGTTGCACATATAAGGAAAGAGAGTCTGCCTTCCTCTTCCTGCCCCTCGGAAGTGGCTGGACCATCAGCCCTTGCCTGCTGAGACTGTCAGGTGACTGTGCGCCTCCCCAGTGCTGCTGGCCTTGGCAGTCAAGTGTGAGCTCCACTCTTTTGAAGTGCCAAGCTGGCCTGGATGTGAGGGTGATGTACTGTTTATCACCCAGCCGGTCCCACTGCAACCTAGCTGCTTTTGGAGTCACAGAGACATAGACACAGATGCGGCCCGTCTTTTGAACTTTGCACCAGCCTCTGTCAGAAGGCACAAAGTGGCAACAACAGGCAAATCATTTCTTCATCTGGGGTCATTCCTCTTTAACTGTCCATCTTTCTCTAACCTGTCAAGGTACACAGTTGCTGTACATAAGCAGTTTTAGTCAGCTGATACTTTCCCCCCAGGAACAGGAACGAGAGAGTCTGTAGGAATCGTCCACATGCAGGTAGGAAAGGTCTGGAAGCCCCAGGATGAGCACGTTTTCCTGTAGAGCGGACACCAGGCAGTCATTGTCTATTTCCATTCTGCCAATAGTTAGTGTTTTGCAATTACAGAGCAAATTCTGGTTCGATGCGGGCTATGTTTTCTCAGAAATTGAAACATCCAGAAAAAATGGTCACAAAAACTATCCTTCTGCTGATTCAATTCAATCAAATAATTGTACCTGAATGATTTTCAAAATCTAGATTTCTAGACTGACCCCCTCAGAACACATAACTTCGATCAAAAGCGTTATTCTGTTTCTAATTTATAAGACAGCCAAACAGAGATTCGTTTCAGGAGCCGGGCAATCCTTGGTTCATCTCCAGGCACACGTCCCTCACCACAGGGCCAGGCTCGGAAAGAAGGCAGGCAACAGCTCAGCAAATAGAACTCCATTAAGGTGGGCTGCGACTCTGCCAGCAGAGAGGCCAGTTCCCTGAAGAGGATACAATAGTCCGGGGGCAAGGGCACGCTTAGGAGGCCTGCCTCCTGCCTGCTTGCCTTGCTCGGCAAAAGACAGCACACTAACCAACAGGGTCTCAGACTCCAGAACTGGTTCCAATACAGAAGCTCAGACCCATCCAGGCAGGCCATCAGTTTACCAGTCATCCAGGTGATCTCAAGCCGCTATCTTTCCAGGCCAACGGTACATGCCTGTCACACCCCTGGCTTTAAAAAGGGTAATTCAGACGAGAGCAGTGTGTTTAGGCGGGATCTCCCAAGCAGCAGTGTGATGAAGATGTTCCTTGGAAAGGAAGGACTCTGTGGGAAGACCTGTTTAGCATGGCACGGTGTTCATGTAACAATATGTAGTAGCTTCTTCCTAAGGCCTCTGAGAAGTTCTGCAACAAAGAAACCTTTGTAACCAGCCTACACCTCTTTGACCCTTAAAGCATTTATCATGTAAAAGCGCGTATTATCCTGAGTGCACTGAAGGAAGTGGCTTGTAAGTCCCTTTTCGTGATCTCTAAGGTAGTCAGATCGCTTTTGAGCTGTGACCAACCATACTTCTCAAGGATGGCCAGCGCAATCTGAACGCCTCTTTTCTCAGCTAGAAACCTAGAGAGACAGGAAAACAGCCAGGGCGAGCAGCATCCCTGCTGCCCCGAGGCTTCCTACTTGTGGCATTCAATGCTTCCTAGCTCCTAGCCCTGAGCAAACCAGGACGTGTGGTCACTCCATGCCACCAGCCTTTGTCTCTGTTTCCCATCTCTATCCAATTCCCATGTGTCCAGCACATTAACAGCCTGGGAAAGTGTGAGGGGAAGGGAAGTGGGAGGGGGGGGGCAGGAGGGCGAGGAGGGGAGTTCACAGGTAGGTACACCCTCGGGTTTCTGTCCCGGTGAATTCGTCCCTGTCAGTTAAGATGGGGACAGCATCACATCTCCTGCTCCTGCTGATACTGAAGATCTGCTTTGAAGAACTCCTTCATGGCAAGGATATCTGAGCTCTACTGAAGTTTGCATCCGTTCTTGAAGAGATGTTGTAAGTTGACATAGGTCACTTTAGTTTCTGGGCAGTGAGTACCAACCCTGCTCCACCTTGAGGGTTTTTTTCCCCTGAGCCTTTCTTTCCCGTATCTTATATTTGATTGAGCAAGTCCACATGGGTAGACACATTCTTATGTGGAAGTCTGGCTTTCCTGGTGCAGTACAGTCTCTGCGAAGGGTACCTTTTTTTTTTTTAAGTCTTGTGGGGTTTCCAAATCCTCCCCCATCCTGCTCCCTATAATTCGAAATTCCAGCCTCATTTTCCTAAGCTTTGTTTTTATAATTTTAGTTAAACAGAAAATTGAAAAGACCACCATTGCCATCAGAAATGGATGCCTTTTTTTTTTTTTTTTTTTGAAAAGCAAAACCAAGTCAGCTCACCCTTTAAATAACAGTATTTTCTGATGTTGGTGTTGAATTAATCCAGGAAATGAATATGTATTGATGGTATTCTTTGGGGTTTTGAAAATCCTTACAACCACATAATTAAATGAGTTGCCTTTAGAAATACTGATAAAAGCGCGTCGCCATTCAAATATCTCTACAAGACAATGGCTCTAAGCTGTGGGTTTCAGAGATTAGTTTGGCCAAGAGCCAGTGTTTATCACAATATTTCCATCTCCGTTGATAAAATTTAATCATTCTTATTTAAATAGAAATCAGAATTAATGCAGGTCATAAAGAGAAGGCATAATAAACGAATCGCTATCTTTATTTCTGAGCTCCTGGCGTAGACGCCTCTTCAGAATGGAAATGCTGCCGGTTGTTGTTCTGTTTTGTTTTGTTTTGTTTCTACCCGGAACTTTTATTCCAGGGCCCTCAAAAATAATGAGCCTGGGCTGCTCGAATATGCATTTCTCCGCTCCTGCTTCAAGGCAAGCGTCTCCTCTCTCCTCCCCGGGGGACATCGCGGGTCTTGCTTGATGAGGACTGATTTGGACAGGAGTCACCAGGACAAGCATTGGAAGCTACTTCTCTCGATCACGGCAGAGTATCAGCGGGTTCCTATCCTCACGCAGGCTCCCTGGCTCTCTTGAGACTAGCAAGCCGAGTGCAGTCGGGTTGGTGGGGACCTCGAACCGAACCACTGTTCACCGGGGAGCAAGTTCAGGGAGAGCCTGGAGGTGCAATCTCAGTCTCGTCACTGGGTCCAACCCACTGTCCAATCCACGTGTGTTGTGGGGAAGGGAGCAGAGACCCAGTGAGAAGTGACCACCCTGTCACCAACGAGTTCAGAGTGGAAGTAAATCCACTCTGTAGGCCCATCTGCAGCACCCGGCTGGTATACTTCAGACTTGCTAGAACCCTCTTAGCCCAGTGCTGGACCTGGTACGGACGCAAATCTGAACCATTTGCCTTGACTGTCTACTTCTCTTTGGTTAATGCCTCAAACCAAAACATCTCAGCCACAAACTAAATTTAGTAACTGTATCTCCCCTATCCATGGTTCTCATTTAATTGGGCAGACAAATGCAGAGAAACTTCTATTTCCGCCTTTCTTTAACAGAACATTTGATTTTTAGAAAACATTTTACATTTCAGTATAAAAAGAAAAATACCTCACAGGCCTGCTAGCACATAACTGCAATCAGAATTATTCAACAGACTGAGGCAGGAGGATTGCTTCTGAGGCTTGCCTGGACTACATAGTAAGTTTAATGCCAACCTGGCCACCTTAACACAATAGTGTCTCACTATAAAGTAAAAAAGAGCTAAGAATGTTGCTTAGTGATAGGACACTTACCCTGCACGAGGTGAGCCTGGGTTCAATCCTTAGTACTTGGAAACCAGCAAACAAAACTAAAAAAAATAAAATAAACAACCTTGTCACTGTTTTTAATTATTTATAACACTTTAAAAATATTAAACAAAGTAACATTTATTGCTGGCTTTTTATATTCTATCGCTGTTCCAACACTCTCATCTTCCTTAACATCTGCAGTACCCTCACGGAGCAGGCGCGATTCTATCTGCATTTTTCAGGTGAGAAAACTGAAGGGTGAGGGCTGCAACTCACCCTGGCGACCCGGCCACCAAGTTGGCAGGGCTGGACTTCTTCTCACAAGCTGTTTGGCTCCAGGGCCAAGACACAGAACTATGGCTTCAGAAACAGGGCTTTTTGCTGAAGCCAATGCTGAGGGATTTACCCCTTGAGTGTGTCTTTCTGTTGCCATGGCCACATAGTTACTCCCTGCCTGGAGTCTGCCTATGAAAAGTTAGAATAAAGAATCAGACTGGGTAGAACGGGCAGTTGAAAGCCGTTTGAATCTATTGCTTTTGACTTTGTTATGAATTTTGGTTTAGGTTAAGGGCGTATCAAACTTCAAAAACGTCTGCTTAGGTCATTGAAGAACCTTCCCGAGGCTTCACAACCCCTTAAGACTTCCTTTCAAATTCTGCCGTTTCCACTGTCAGCGCACTGATAAATAGATGTTTTGAGAAGGCTGAGTCTGGTACCAATGAGAATAAGCTGTGTCAGGAAGGATGGTTCCACACGGCTAGGACCTTAGGTTTGCAAATGCCTGAGTGACTCTTGGCACTTACGCCTCTCGTGTGTGTGTGTGTGTGTGTGTGTGTGTGTGTGTGTGTGTGAGAGAGAGAGAGAGAGAGAGAGAGAGAGAGAGTATGCGTGCACACGTGAGTGTGTGTGTCGTGCGCACGTGAGTGTGTGTGTGTTTAACAGTTTCTTGATACTCCAGAACTATCATTATAATCACAGGTAAGATTCTCATGAGTCCCCTAGAAATGCTCTCTGGGGGTTTGTGGGTTCCTGGCAAGTTTCACTTTGCCACAACAGTCCCTAAATTGCTTGACACTCAGATTTTGTGATGAAAGCAGGAGTGAGGTCACTTTATGGTAACTAATATCGTATAGAATTTTGAGGACGCATTGACTGTGGTATGTGAGTAGGGAGGGGCGGTAAGCCATCTGTGAGTAGCAGCACCATGCTCCCTGTAACAGGCACTGCCAGGCCCATGCAACAGTACCCAAGAGATGAATGGGCAGTTGACCTGTGACTTGCTATCACCAGTCACATGGGTTTACTGTTCCCCCTGACGAGATAAAAACAGCTCACAGCTCCTTTGGGACCACTGTAGGCTTGGAGAAAACTCTTTTGCCCAATCTCTACTTTCCAGCTCCCACTGGTCCCTCCCTAAGACGGTCCCTCCCTCGCTAAACCAGCCCCTCCCAGCCACTGTTTCCACCCTCAACTGTGTTTCTTCTCCAGTCCTCCCTTCCTCTACCTACCAGTCTATACTCTCCATTCCTGGGTCTGGTCCAAAACTGGCCTCTGCTGCTGTGTGATTGTTGCTGAGTGGCTTCACCTCTCTGGGTCCTATGAGTGCACTTATTGAATGAGGGGATGGGACTGAATTAGCAGTCCAGATGCAAATGCAGATTTCAGGACACAAGAGCAAGAATGAGCCAGCACACTCTGCTTGGGTCTTCGGCACTACCTAAGGCCTTCTGCATGTCCCTGTGGAAACGTGTCTGCTCTGACTGGCTGAAGCACATTGATCTCTCTGTTCAGTTTTTATTTCTCTGGCTAAGGACAAGGTGGTGAGGGGCTTTAAGACAAGCATGGGTGAGAAGCACTATGTAAATGGCGGCAGCTTTCACTTTCGAGTGCAGGAAAACTCAGAGGGAACCATGGGAAGAAGAGCACACACTTGAGGACCGGGGATGTTACACTCTCAAGCAAGGATCAGTATATCTTGACTCCGTCTAACCTCAACAAGATTTAGAAATTTAGACTTTTAGTACAAAACCTCCCAGGATTTTGTTGTGCTAAATAATGTTGGCATCCTACTCAATTTTAAAGTTAAAAGACAAGTCATTATGCCAGTGAGGGCAATGTACCCCTGACCCAAGGGGACCATATCTAGGCAGGCATGTCCATTACGGGAGCTCAGGTACCCAGGCATAGAGACAGACCTACAGAAAGGATGTGACTATTTAGGGACCTTCCAGGTCCTTCTATCCTGAAACTATGCTGGCGCTACCCTAGGCATGGATTACCAGCATTCGGAGTTCAATTCGGCTCTCCTTGCAGTTGCTTCGTGCACCACGACAGAGTTTCTCTATTTGCTGTATCTTCGTGCTACATCTTGCTATTGAGATTGGACTCCTCACTAACAAGCCAGAAACCAGACCAGGGTCTAGGGAGCATCTGTGTGGGCAAATCAAGAAGGCCACCTCTCCAGGGTTCATTGTCACTGTCCTCATCTCTTCAGCACCTTGGGGACCATCCTTGTTGTCCCCTGCCCACCCACACCACGGCAGACATCCATCCTGAGTCTCTCTAGTGGCTGGCTGTGTGATGTGGCTTATCCAACACCTTTTAGACTCACTCACTCTCTTAAGGAGAGCCCCAAGCACCCAGAGGGGCCTGTGGGGCTGGATGGCTGGAACCCCTGCACTTCCCATCCCTCACGCCTTCCATGCTTTCTCCGTTTCTTGCTTTCACTGTACCTTCCCTTCCTGGGGCCCTGTTGGACTCTGTCTTAAAATCCTTGGCTCTTTGAGAAAGTCTTCTCAAGACTGCAGGCGAGACTAGGCTCTCCTCTGGTATTAACGTGGGAATCCTGTCTGTTTACCCTCGCCGGCAGGCTTCTCAATATCCTCACAGACTAAACAGCAATGTTTGTTCAGTGAGTGAATAAAGGCAGAAGAAAGCCAGAGCTGCAGAAAGGGGGTGATTTTTAGGGACGTGTTGAGTCCATCTGTCCTCCAAGTCTATTGTCACCTAACTCCACCATCCAATGATGAGGCTTCGGCTCAAGAAAATATTACAATTAATTAATTAATTAATTTGAGGTTCTAAATAGTTTCCAAAGTCTTGCTATGCAGCCCAGACCAGCCTCAAACTTGGAATCCTCACTGTCTCGACTTCCCAGATACTGGGAGTTCAGTCTGTGCCACAATACCCAGGTCTTGTATGGGGGTGTCCCTTCGTTCTCTTTCTGGGAATAGAGCTGAAGAGCAGACAGGGTGAACCCGGCACCAAGTTCTGTCACCAGTGTCTTGGGCACCACAGAACATGGTAAAAAAAAAAAAAAAGTGCCATTGATAAACGCACTTGAACTTGAGTGAGAGGCACGGGGAGTCACTCTTGTCTCAGGTCCCTCCGATGTGGTGGGAGCCGAGTAGGACAGAACCTTTGTGTGACAGGCAATTTGTATTCTCCGGGCCTCGAACAATGTCCAGAGCACAAAAGCTATTCAGTGAGCATCTGAAGGCACAGTTGACTGGAGGATGTCATGGTGGAGGGAAGGGATGTATAGATGAAGGAATATTTGAGATGAAGGAGTAAAGGCTGAAAGAAATCTGCCTGTGACCAGTTTTCAGTAGGCATAGTGGTTGAAGGAAAATGCGCCCCCCCCGAAAGGGAGTGACGCTATTAAGACGTATGACTTTGTTGGAGTAGGTGTGGCCTTGTGGGAGGAAGTGTGTCAGTGTGGGGGCGGGCTTTGCCGTCTTCTTTGCTCAAGCTACGCTCAGTGTGGTAGACAGTTCACTTCCTGTTGCCTGTAAATCAAGATGTAGAACTCTCAGTTCCCTCTCCAGCGCCGTGCCTGCCTGCATGCCTCCATGTTTCCCTCCATGGTGATAGGGGACTAAACCTCTAAAACTGTAAGCTAACCTCAATTAAAGGTTTCCCTTTATAAAAGTTGCCGTGGTCCGGGTGTCTCTTCACCGTCACAGAAGCCCTAACTGAGACAGTCAGTGTGGAGATAGTGGGTTGTTTCCCTAAGAGCACAGAGGCCTGGGGGAGGATGTGATGGTGGTGAGTCTTGACGACCAACTTGATTGCACTGAGAGGCCCTGAGGAAGTTAGCAGAACACAGCTCTTGTTGCATCTGCAAGGGTTTCCAGAATGATAAAAATCAGAGGGCTTGGCTCTAACTCATGGTTTAATCTATTCATGTATTCAAGTTTTGAATCTGCTGTTTGGAAGCACTGGAAATGGGAAGTGTGGGGCCTGGTAGGAGGCAGTGGATCCCATGGGTGTGTGCCTAGTGGCTCTACGCTGCTACCCTGGCCTCTTTCTGCTGCTGCTCCACCCTGCTTCCTGTCTGTCACGCTAAGAGCTGTTCCACTGCATCCACCCTGCTCCCACAGGTGGTAACCCCAGAAACTGTGATTGAATGAACCGCCTTCCTGTGACTTATGCCTGGCATTTAGTCACAAGTGAGGCAGGTGAGTTTGACTGTCACAGAGGGTCTGTGAGACCTTGTTCCCTCGGAACCTGAAGGCCTTAGAGGACAGCTAAACTACATCCTCCTTCCTTATTAAGGCCTAGTCAATGGCACAGGACAACCCACATTTGGGGATTAGTAAGAGAATGCCATGGACATTTGTCATGGTTAGCTTAAGCTGTCACTTGACACAAACTAGAGTCACCTGGGAAGAAGGAATCTCAACCACAGGACTGCCTCCACGAGATTAACTGCAGTGTGTCTGTCTGTGGGGCGTTCTTACATTCCCAGCTGAGGTAGGAGGGCCCAGTCTGCTATGTGAGTGGCGCCACCCCTCGGCATGTAGTTCTGGGTTGGGTAAGAAAGGGAACGGAGCAATGAACCAGAGGGAACAGGGCTGTGAAGAGCATTTTCTCCAGGTTTTCTGCTTCAGTTCACGTCTCCAGGCTTCTGCCTTGAGTCTCTGCCTCAGCTGTCCTCAGAGTTGGACTATATTATATATAAAACCTTACAACGAAATAAACCCTCTCCTCCCCGGCTTGCTTTGGGTGGACGTTCCATCCCAGCCGCAGACACCCGACTCGCACACCATTTTACAGCATGTCTGCCGCTGCCTTCTCCCCACAGCTGGCTTAACTCGGTGTTCACCCATTGCCTGTGGTGATCGGTTCCCACCTGTCAGCCCTCACCATGCTTCGGGCCCCAGAGGATCCTGCAGTGGATCCATAAGACGATTCTAGAAGCAGAGGAAAGAAACAGAGAATTACCACCAAGATCTTGCTGATGTATGTGCGTGGAGGCCCACAGACCCAGGCAGAACTTAGGCGGGAATGTTCTCTTCCTTACTGCAACAGTGTCAAGGAGACCAGACTTGAGGACTTGTGTGTGTATCATTTGAGGAACTGTCAATCATGATGAAGAGAATGACAACAGCTAGTACTTATATTGTACTAACTTTACCAGGCATGGTCCCAAGTAATTTACTATGATTGAATTATTTGACCTACATAACATGTCCCAATATCAAGGAAAGAAAGAGAAAGAGGAAGGAAGGAAGGAAGGAAGGAAGGAAGGAAGGAAGGAAGGAAGGAAAGAAGGAAGGAAGGAAGGAAGGGAAAGAAAAGACGAAAGCAACAAGATAACCTTCACTCTCCTCTCTGCTTTAACTAGAGTGTCCATCTTTGCCCAAACTCGGACCTCGAGCTCCCATTCCTTGCTGTCTGGATCCGGTCTGAGACGTTTGCCAGCCACGCCTTGTTCCTCTCGGCCCACCATCTCCACCACACCTTCCTCCACTTTCAGATGATAAACCTTGAGACTTGTAACACTCCTTGAGCTTGTGAGCTACTCCCAGGGCATAGCCTTCCTAGCAGCCTGGCAGTGTCTAGACCTCATAAATACAGGGACCACACTTTGAAAGAGTGAGCACACGCCCTGGGGAATACCCAGCCCAACCAGCCATGGTCGTCATTCAGAAGAAAACATTCTGGGGCGTCTGTAGAGAAGCCTGTTTCCCAGCTTGCAGAAATGATTGCGGGTCTGCGTTTTGCTGCCTTATAGATTTGTGGGCCCACTGTGAAGGTTCACCCTTTTGTAATGAGCTCTCATTAAAATGCCCAGTTAGGGATATCGATAAGTTTATCCTTTGCAGTAGGCAAGCCTGCTGCTGCTACCGTGGCACAGTCTCCGGGTGTTCCTAAGGCATCGATTAACCCTCACCTGCCAGAAATCATTAGTGAATGGATTGCTACTTTCTGATAGTTTTAAAGGAAAGTGACTTTCAGTAAATAATCATTGGCTGCCTTCCCAGGGGAAGGCGGCCTGGAAGAGTCCTGAAATACCGTGTTGGTTCATTTTTAAGCGGGTATGTGTAGGGAGGGCTGCAAGTGGCATTCCAGGCAGCTAATTATAGGATAAGTGTGCCTGCTTACTCAGGCAGCGAGCGCGTCAGCTCTGCTCAGACCTATCACGTTACAGACAGTTTCTGTTCTCTGGATAATTAACAGGATCAAAATATTACTGTCAGATTCGAGGGGAAAATTAACACATTATCTTAATTGTCTTCTCTACTCAGGTAGGAGGAGACATTACCATTTCAAAACGGGCTTGTCTAGGGCCCTGGGATTTTGAACTGCAGTTCTTGAAGACATGGTTAATCCCACCCAGACTTTGATCTTCTGTTTCTGTATGGTTGGGCACTGGTTTCTCTGTTTCAATTTTGAGCCATCTAAAAATGGCTCCAGAAGGCACCGCACTGTGCCAGAGACAGCTGGGGCCTCTCCAGAGCCCACAGTTCTTGTTTTGAGGTGTTGTGAACCTGGCTGTACAGAGATAGTAATAAAAAGCAAACTTCCTAAAGAAGTCAAACCATGGCTAAGGTGATACATACTTAAAACATACTACTTCCTGGTTGTCTTGCCACATGGTGATATTACACAAGTCTGAAATGTGACAGCTAGTGTGTATGCATACTGGGAGCAGCAGGTCCTCAAGAGCTAGTGCCCTTCTTTCCCCTTTCCCCAGATCTGTACCCTGGTCTACAGATCAACGACTGGGTATTCACGGCATGAAAACCAGAAAATATCAAATCAAATAGTTTTGATTGTTCATATTAAGAATTGGTTAATATAGTTTATAGAGAGGATACCCACCCATTTCTCATCTGTCTGTTTATCTATCTGTGTAACATGAGGGGGCCGGCTTGTTGGGGTTTCCATCCCTCCAAGTACCCCAACATCTGGCAAGCAACAAAGAAAATCACACACAAGACTCCATAAGGTTATAAACTGATTGGCGCATTAGGTCAAGCTTCTTGTTAACTCTTATAACTTACGTTACCCCATTATTCTTATCTATGTTAGCCACATGGGCTCAGTACCTTTCTCAGTGTGACAGCTTACATGTTTCCTCTTCGGTGGTCTGGACAGGAATGCTGAGGAACTTCTCTGCTTCCCAGAATTCTCCTGTTCTCATTGCATCACCTCTACTTCCTGTCTGGTTTTCCCGCCTATACTGCCTGCCTGGCCAATCAGCGTTTTATTAAAATATGATTGACAGAATACAGACAATTCTCCCACATCATTTCCCTCTTTTTTTTTTTTAAACAAAGGAAAATACCCATAGTCCATTTGTTGGGAATGTGGGCGTAGTATTTCAGGCTACTTCCTGCTGGTTGGGGGTGCTGATGATCTTATGGGGACCTAAAGAAAATTTAGAGTTATAATCAAGTCCTGACTGGAGTATCCTGTGAATCTTGATCATCTCAGGCAGTAGTCTTGAATCTGTTCTGGATGTAGAACTCAGACATCTGGGCCATCTATTCCTGTCGGAGATTTTTCAGGTGGCCCTCCTTGATCATACTGGATTTTTCTTAACTCAAAATGAATCCACAACCTCTCATTTTCTGTGGAAACAAAAGCAAAATCTCTTCTCCAAAGTAACATACCTTTTGACTTCAGTTTTGAAGCCAAGGTATTTTCAAAATACCTATCTTGGGTTAGTTCAGCAGCATTTATAAACAAAAGTCTTTTAGCAGCTGTTGCTCCTTCCTCAGCATTCAAACAATTCAAAGAGAGAATAATAGCATACAGTATCAAGATTCTCTGTTTATTTTCCATCGTTATTTTAACCTCTATTTCTTTTATTTTTACTTTTACTTTTTGAGACTGGTTCTCTGTATATCTTTGTCCTGGAATAACTCTGTAGACCAGGCTGTCCTTGAACTCAGAGATCCCACTGTCTCTGCCTCCCGAGCACTGGGATTAAAGGTGTATGCTATAACACCTTGAACTCACAGAGATCTGTCTCTGCCTCCCAGGCATTGGGATTAAAGGCGTGTACTACCACACCTTGAGGTCACAGAGGTCAATCTACCTCTACCCCTTGAAGTCACAGAGGTCAATATGCCTCTGCCTCCCAGGCATTGGGATTAAAGGTGTGTACCACCACACCCAACTACTCTCTTTCTTTCCTTTTAACTTTAAGAACTTTAACTTTCAGCCTGCCTATACACACTGTAAACCATTTAGAGGTTTTCTTCCTCTTTGAATCTCTCTTTAATGTATATTTTTCTTTTTCTGACCACATGAGCCTTTAATTTACTAAGCAATATGGAGAGCAGTGGCTTTGACGGCTAGATCCAGCTCATTCCTTAGCTTTCCAGTCTCATGGCTGAGATACCAGCCAGAGCTGCAGTTCACTGCCACAACTCTATGACGTTTCAAGGTCCTTGCTAGCAAGCAAGCAGCATCATCCTGCTCATAGACCACACTCAGTTGGACTGCCTGCCTGAAAGAGTCAGAGTTTGCCCTGGCAGGACAGCCCATAAAGCCAACATTTTAAAACAGCACAGCTTTTTTCCTGCTACAGCTTAAAACCCGAAAAGCATGCGTTCAGCTTTTCATCAACACCGTTTAAGTGTTTCGTGGCAGGACCTCTTAATGAGCTGCAAGGTTTTGCAGCTAAAACTGAGTCAGGAAGCCTCTCTTAGATGAGAGCCTTGCTTGCCTCTAGCAAGCAAAGTAGACCCGAGAAATTGCTGCTACCAACAAAACATGCTTTACTCTATTCTTTCCCAAGCTTTCTCAGGCTTTCTGTGGATTCTGTTATCCACACGTTGGCGCCATATGTAACATGAGGGCCGGCTTGTTGGGGTTTCCGTCCCGCCCGGTACCCCAACAGCCGGCAAATCCCAAAGAGAAATTACACACAGGACTCCATAAGGTTATAAACTGATTGGCCCATTAGGTCAGGCTTCTTGTTAACTCTTATAACTTATATTAACCCATTATTCTCATCTATGTTAGCCATAATGGCTCCGTACCTTTCTCAGTGTGACAGTTTACATGTTTCCTCTTTGGTGGTCTGGACAGGAATGCTGAGGAACTTCTCTGCTTCCCAGAATTCTCCTGTTCTCATTGCATCACCTCTACTTCCTGTCTGGTTTTCCCGCCTATACTGCCTGCCTGGCCAATCAGCATTTTATTAAAATATGATTGACAGAATACAGACAATTCTCCCACATCATATCTGTCTATCTATCTATCCATCCATCCATCTCTATATCTATCTATCTATCTATCCATCCATCCATCCATCCATCCGTCTATCACCTAATACATGTGTATGCATGCATGTGTGTGTTTGCCACCATGCATGTGTGAAGCAGAGGACTCTTGAGCAAGTCTGTTCTCTTTCTACCATGTGCTTCCCAAGGATGAAGCTCAGGTTGTCAGGTTTGGTGAAAAGTATCTTTTCTTTTTGAGCCACCTGTACAGGTATTATTTATTTACTTTTGAGATAGGGTCTGGCTATGTAGCCCAGATTGGCCTCAAATGAGTCCTCTTGCCTCCCCCTCCCAAGGCGGGAGACAGTCTTGTACTACCATGCCACGAGGACTCGCTAATTAGATAAAGTTTATTGGCGCATGTGCTTGCATAGCCCCTATAGCAGGTGTAGTTTAACAACAGCAGAACTGCGTCATTCCAGCAGCGACTGTTTGTTCTACAATCCCAAAACATCACTGTCTGGCCTTTTACAAAAATGTCACCAACCTCTGGTCTAGAGCAAGAAAATGATAAGGTTGTAAGTCAGATGAGACCATCGGGCCAGTGGCCGTTCCATTCTCAATTAGCTTGTGTAAGTGAGTAGGGCCGCCCCGCGCCTCAGCCGTCTTCAGGCATGGCTGTGCCTCAGAGTTCAAACGCAGTCATTGGCTCACTCAGCTTTACTTCTTTTCTCTCTTGTCCTCTCATTTGCCTGTGTATGTGAGTGTGGTACGCTTGTGTGTGAGTGCGGGCGTGTCCTCTCAATGAACCCAGAGTTGGATGCTTTGACTAGACTGACTGGCCAGTAAGTTCCCAGGACTCACCCACCTCTACTCCCCATCTCCACAATGAGGTTATACACACAGGCAGCCACCCCCAGTGCTTATACCAGTTCTGGGGATTCTGACCTCAGATCCTCATGCAGAACAAACGTTTTATCCACTGAGCCAGCTCCCAGCCACTACTTTCCTTTCTGTTGACTTTCTTCTTAGGCATCTTTATCATGAAGGGATGATGTGTCTTCTCAGAGTCTCTGACTAATGCCCTAGTCATAACTAAGAAGCAACAGCTAAGAGGGTCTCGTTCCTGCTGTAGTTACAACAGCCAACACCCCGTGTTGTATGATCCTGTTCGGAGCCATACAGTTACACATGAGTCAAACACAGTGCCTTGAATGGCTAAGCTTCGAACATGGGCCCATTATGGCCACTGGGGATCAGGAAGTTCATCAGGCCACTTGATGGCCTGGACTGGGAGGAAATGTGGCTACCTACGAGAAAAATCAGGCTTCTCGGTAGAGAATGAAGTGTTGGATGCTGGGAAGCCAAAACAGAGGTATGGACCAAGTGCGCCATATAAGCTGTCACTGTTGGGAGCGGTCCAGGCCAGCTGCTCAAGTGTCACTAGGAATCTCTTAGACATGGAGTCATAAATACCACCCCAGACCTCCAGAACAAGTATTGGCTAAGAGCCCTGGATGATTTGAATACATATATTATGGGATACAAGCACCACCGCTGTGAGGCCCCAACGCTCAGAAGGTGTAGTGGCTTAACCAGTGTTGGCCAGGTAAAGTCAGCTCTAAATCAAGAAAGTTCTAGGCATAACCCTCTGTGCTTTCTGCCTCCTCCTCAGCATACTTGCCCCAAACAGCACTGCCTGGGGCTCTCCCACTGACTTCAGACAGAAGTTGCCATGAATTCTACTCCTTGCCAGCAAGGAGACTCTATCTAGATCAGTGTGTCTCAGCCTGTGGGTCATGACCCCTTGGGGGTTGACCAACCCTTTCACAGGGGTCACCTAAGACTGTCAGAAAGCACAGACATCTACATTGCAATATAGCAGTATCAAAATTACACTCACGAAGAAGCCACAAAAAATATTTTTATGCCCTGGGCGCCACTGCAACATGAGGAACTGTATTAGGGCAGAGAACCACTCGTCTAAACTTTCAGTTTACATATGGAGCAACTGAAGTAGAAGGAAGTGAATGTGTTATCCCCAACCTAAGCAGCACGTTAGGCAAAACAAGGTTCTCCCAAAGGATTCTGGCCTCAGCACCCCATCATGAGAAGCACAAAGTCAGATTTCCAGACTCCTGCGTACGCAATGCTGAAGTGTCTGTCAGTCCTGGCCACCATAGCTCCGTTTTATTAATGTTGGCAGACACTGAACTCTATATACGCCCACCATCATCATCATCATCATCACCATCATCCCAAAGGCAATGGTAATAATGCAGAGGCCTTTGTACAAGCCACGGGTGCTCTGTGACATCCTTGGAGCTGGTGTGGAAAAGCACACACACTGGCCACTCCTGAACTTTTTTCCATGATGCCATCAGAAATGACACGCATGCTTAACAGACTTCCCATGTTTTTCTCCTTGACTGACATCTCCCCACCCAATCAGGGTGAGGGCCGTGATCAGAGCGGGTGTTGGCTGACTGTTTGCAGGCCACGAGACCGCTCAAAAACAGGAATGACAATCTAGATAGATATCTTGACACTTTCTGCTTGGTCTCTCCCCTGCCTAAATTCCCATTTTTACTGTTTTCTTTGAGGTTAAAAATTAATATTTTCTTTGTGGACATGTTCTGTCCTGGCATGCCTCAGAGGCTGCTCAAGCCGCTTGTTAGCATTTCCAACTTAATTGGCTCTGGTCCCTGCACCCGTGTGGAATTCGCCTGCTGCATGTTTCCCATCGATCTAACGTCAGAGGAAGGAAAAAAAGACCATCTCGTTGGCTTCCCAGTGTGTTTTCCTGTTTCTTTTTATGGCATAGCCACCATGGTTCAGACGTGGGCTGATGTTGTTTTGGGGCTAGGGTCTGAGAAGTTCGGGTTACCAGGATGACTTGGGCATACAAGAGGATTGTGTCTTTCATTTGTCCATATTTTTTGGCTATGGTAATGGCTTTGCTCTGACATGGAGAGATTTTCGCTGCTCCCATACAGCTTGGAAATAAGTGATGCTATTTCCTTTGGAACAACATTAAATTTGGAAAGATTTGAATCTGTGCGATTTTTCCCAATGATAGTGAGTTGTGTTGCTTTTTGGAGGCTCAGGAGTAGAAGGAAGGTTTTCATCTACTGGCAGAAATGAGATTTGTGTTTTTAGTTGGTGGTCTCAAAAATCTGTCACAAATGTGTGGTATGTATTCCTATCAACTGCCCCAGCCAGCAGAGGAGATGGTTGATGCAGGCTTATGGAGTTGATCCTGGGAATGGGTTTAGCCAGTATCCTATCCCTTTATAATCATCTTCTCTTATACAACAAAGGCTCTTCTCCCTGCTTGCTTTCATTCTCATTTCTTACCCATGTTAAACTTACCAGTGTGCCATGGTTCCAGGTTCTAGGGAACCTAATTATCTAGAGATAAACCTGAGTCCTTTCTGAAAGTGTGCTTACCAGACCTACTCACGCCCACCCAGGGGTCGTTTAGAATCTGTCATTGCTGGGAATCTTGGAACTTGGGACTGACTCTTTCTTTGGACGTTGCTGTGTGCCTCTCCACCCTACTCCCAGGCAACTCTCACAAGTGTGTCTTAGCCTCCCTTTGCTTATAAGCAATAGAGACAGGTCAGTTCAAAAACTTTGCATCTGTCGAAGCTAGGTTTGCACTCCATGATAAAATACCAGGAGCACAAACAAGTTGGCAGGAAAGAGTTTATTTCCTCTTTCAGCTTGGAAAAATCAGGGAAGACAGGAGGCAAAATAAAGGCCATAGAGGAAAGCTTCTGACAAGCTTGTTCCTTGGGCTTTGCTCAGACTGCTTTCTTAATGTCCCCAGGACCACCAGCCCAGGGGTGGGTGGCACAGCCTACTGTGAGCTGGGCCCTCCTACATTAAGAAAAATCACAATTATCAATGAAGAAAAACCTCCACAGGCTATTCTTGCGGGGGGGGGGTATTTTCTCAAATGAGGCTCCCTCTACTGAAAGGACTCTAGCGTGTGTTAGGTTGACATAAAACTAGCCAGCGCAGCATTCAATCCTACTCTGGGCTCTCTTGATGTCCTATACAGGGTATTCGTTTCTTTAGCTCTCAGTCATTCCCCCATCACAAATATGCTGGTGTCTACTTCTGTGCAGATCCACGTATGTCTAAAGATGGAATTTCAACTCTGGCTTTTCCCTTTGTGGGCCAATCTTTTGAACTGCAAATATATGAGCAGAGACTCCGTGTGCATTCTGCTACTTGTGTTTGTTTGGCTGGTAAAATAGAGAGTAAGGGACTATTTATCTCTGGGAATAACGTGAGCACCCAAGAGGGCCGGGGATAATAGGCTAATATCACAGAAAATGAAGACTGGTGCGGGCTTCCAAGCAGTTTGCATGATTCAGTTATGAAGAGGCATCCCCCAGGAAGGATTTTGATTGCCCACACCTGACACACTTTCATGTTTGTTGGATTAAAAAAAAAGATCTATCTCTTCGAGTATTCTTTGTAAAACCAGGGCATAGACTGTTCACGGCAGGGCCTTTTCCTGCATTCATTTCTTCTTTTTCCTTCCACGTGCTTTTTCTCCATTCCCATTGCAACGAGAGGCACCTAGAGACACAGTCTGGATTTGGGGAAGGCAAGAGCAAGGCTGTGTTTGCAGAGTGTCACGTGGCCAAGTACAGGTTCACTTCTGCATGGAACGGAGATGTTTAACTCAGTCTTGGGCTTTCTCAGGAGCTGGGAAGACCCAGTCTCACTCTTCCTTCTCTATCACGGTCAACTACTCTAAACGTAAAAGAACGGCACAGGAAAACAGCATCAAAAGCTTGTGAGGAGCTGCTTATGACAGTCGCTGCTGCTGTCACTCTGCAGCTGGGGAGGCGACTGCTTCTGTTTCCCTCAGAATGGCACTGGGAGAGCCCGCTACAACCTCGGCTTCCCTCCCCATATCCCCAAGCGTCACTCCTTAGTACATGAAGGACGACTTTGAACTCCTGATCCTTTGACTTCCATCTTCCAACTGCTGGGATTGCACAAGAACATCCAGCCTTAATTTTAAAGCTGGTTTTCTATTATTTCAGAGGTCACCAGTTAGTATTTCCTAAAAAGAAAAAGAAATTGAAAATTTTTAGTTAAAAGTATAAAGAAAGCTATGCATGGTATGCAGGCTATGACCCTAGGACTTAGGTAGGAGCCAGGAAAGCCTCAACCAAGGTTAGCTTGAGCTACAAAGCATGCACACACACACACACACACACACACACACACACACACACACACACACTGGGTCAAGGAGGAGGAAAGCAAAAACAAATACCTAGGCATAAATCTAAAATATTTTTGTATAGGAAAAATTACAAAATACTTTTTAGAAGAAACCAAGGATCTAAATGAATGGAAAGTTATTTCCTATCAGTGAACTTCAAATGATAGCATATTAATATTGTTTCACTAGTCATAACAGGTGCATCATGTGATACCAGACATATTTAGGGGGTAGAAGTTTTAAGGCAGGGTTTCTCTATATAGCTCTGGCTATTCTAGAACTCTAGAACTTGCTTTGTAGACCACACTGGACTTGGACTTCACGATCTGCCTGCCCTTGTCTTCTAAGTGCTGGGATTAAAGGCGTGCACCGCCACACATGCTTAACCAAAGAGGAAGACACCATGGGCTCATCAAAAAATAAATTAATATATTAAAATCAACCTCACATGATTTTGGAGTTAAGAGATCCTAGAGGCTCACCTTTAGAAGCATCCATGTTCATCTCATACATGAAAACATGCAAGCTTAAACATGTTAAAGGTTTTGCCCAAGGCCATGTGGGAAACAGGGAGGGAGCGGGGGTCAGGACCAAGAGTCTGCATTTTCTGCTCTTGTTCCTTTTCCTTTGTTGTATGTAGACCCTTGCCTTTTAAGAGAGTGTTCAGAAAGACCTTAGACCACCCCGCCACCGTGAGCAGCAAGTCTGTTTTAGCTTAACCACCTTGCTGTTCCTCAGAGAGTCAGCCTTATACTGGGCCCTTGAGCCCATGGGACCCATGTGAGTCTGTGAGAATTTCGTTTCTCTCTTCAAAGCAAGTTGACGGATGCTGACGATGAAAATCAAATGGACTTGCCTTGAAGTGCCCAGACGTGGAACTGTCACAGAGCTTGACAGTGAAGCACAATGTCAACTCTATCTTGTGGCCTTGTGTCCCATGGTTTTTTCTTTCTCTCCTGGGTGTGGAGGGGAGTTTTTCTTCTTTAAAATCCCTTTACCTAATTTTTACATACTAATTAAGATGCCAGAAGCTATAAATCTCTTCAATCTTCAATTCTGCCTTTGCTTCTGTTGTTCAAAGTCAGCTTTTCCTATCCTTATCTT
This sequence comes from Myodes glareolus, assembly GCF_982192425.1. Taxonomy (NCBI): domain Eukaryota; kingdom Metazoa; phylum Chordata; class Mammalia; order Rodentia; family Cricetidae; genus Myodes; species Myodes glareolus. The sequence continues at coordinate 21,368,247 of NC_142047.1, read as the reverse complement.
CCACCGGTCCGAAGCCTTCCGTGTTATGTTGGCAAAAGAATAAAGTGTGATAGGAACCTTAGAACTTCACATGGAATAGAAGCCAGACAGTCATTTTGGTTTTGCCAAATAATTATTTAATATCAGGTTATAAAGCACATTTAGGCTTTTACTTAAGACAAATATTTGATATATTTTTACAATATTCCAAAACAAGGGCAATTTCTCGATGAAACAGCCAAGAGATTAATTTCTGATTGTAGCAGGGTCACTTCTAGAAAGGGGTGGGGACAGGCTTTTTGAAAGGGTGATTTTCCTAGGTCTTGCAGGAGCTGTAGTTAAAAAGGTAGATTGATGTGAAGGCATTAGCTTATTTAAGGACAAGCCACCAGTTGGGGTTGAGAAGTAGTGAGAATTGACTGAAGGTCCTCCATTGGGATCGGGAATCGTTAGGATCTGTCACTAAGGGGACTCAGCTGCCCTGTGACCTTGCATATCTCCAAATTTGTCCTTTCAATATGTGTTAGCCCAGCAGTTCCTCTAGCCTTACAGTCACTTCTAGCAGTGTTATCCAAAGTGCCTATGGAGGTGTTGACAGGTCTCCACAAAAGCTACATCCTGGGCTCCGTGTCTCAGGCCAGCATTCTCTCAGGGACATCTTCACCTCTTAGAATGCCGTAGGATGTAGAAGAAACCGGATCTCCAAGAGGGTTTGGTGCTGCTTGCCTTTCTACCCATAATAAAAGAAGTGGTAATTTCTCCTTCTCTGTTTCCTGCAGATTCTTCATACAGAGTTCACAGAAGGAACTCAGGTTCATGTGGTATCCAAACCCACGGCAAGGTGTTTATCTTCCGGTCAGCTTGGCTGGTTTTGGAATCACCTAGAAGATGCGACTCTGGGGTTGTCTGTGAGAATATTTTCAGAGAGATTTAACTGATGAGGGATGACCCACTCTGAATGTGGATGGCACCATTCCATGGACCGGGGCCTAGCCTGGATAAGCAGAGGGAAGGGAGGAAGGCAGCCCAGCACCAGAGTTCATCTCTCTCTGCCTCCTGACTGTGGAACACGCTGTGACCAGGGACCTCTACTCCTGTGCAACGTCCCGCTGTGGTGGACTGGATCCTCTCAAACCAGGCATTGAAACAGACTTCTTTGCTTCTCAAAGTCACTTTTGCCAAGTATTTTTTGTCACAGCAACAATTAAAAGTAAAAAGATTTGAAGAGTCAGGTGATCAAGAGTTCTGTCTCCTTCGGGATCATCAGCCTATTTCCTGGGTGTTGGCGGGGTGGGGGTAATGCTCAAAGCTCAACTTTATGAGTATTTAGGAGACTCACTCCTTGTATGTTTTATAATTTAGTGTTGTGAGCTCATCTTCCGTGAGACTTGCTATTCAGAGGCCACGCCGAGGCTGACCTGTGACTATATCCTCACAGTGTCCCTCTTCATTTCGGACAGAGTTTCCTCTTCAGGGGATGTTCCCGGTTTGAGACCACTCAGCTGACTGATTCCAGGATGAACCTCAACGGAAGAGAGTCAGTTCTGTAGCTATTATTCAATTCTCACAGCAGGTACAATTTCTCCCTGCTCAGGCTGAGGCCTAGATAAATAGTCGAACACGTTCATCTTTCTGTGCTGTGACGATGTCTTAGTTCATCTGCCGCTAAGGAGGCAGCTCTTGGAGCATCGTGACTTTGGGTATCGGTGAAGCTCCGGCTCCTGTCCTTGCATGCTTGCCAAAGTCTCAGCTTTCACTTTGCCCATCTCGGCAGTCAGGAATCCCATCTCGAGACAGCTGAGGCATCAGGCCTCCTGGAACCCTCAAGTCACCAAGGGCGTCTTTGTCTTAGTCCTCTGGGAATCCCCCTGACTTTTGATTCTCAAGTTCAGCTTTGCATTTAAAACGATTCTCACTCTATGCCACCAAGTACCATTCATAGAAGTTTCGAAACTAGAGGATCTAGTTATTATCTCATACAGACATCTCCGGAAGTGAAGGTTGCAAAAGAAGCTCAGAGCCCTGTTTTCACCAGCAATGCCAACCTTGCAGGCTCTGTGACTGCTTTCCTCAGGAAAACAACATTTGCATATGTGTGAGGGGGGCACTTTCACAAGAGCGAAGGGGAAAAAGGAAAGAAAGTCTAAAACAGAGATGAAGATCAAAATTAAGGGTCTTCCAGGCAACTACATGTGCGAGGAAACAAGGGTGCCAGCGGCAGGCACCTAACTGGATGACGTATGGCTTCTTTTCCTTAAATTATGGAAGAGTCATGCAGGAGAGGGAAGGATATTTCATTTTAATCTTTTACATCTGTTCACCTGGTACCGAAGGATAAAACAAGATAAAGCGATGCTCTCTTGAGAAGTCCATATTTTCAAAGGCTTTTTGGCATTAATGCACTTATTAATTGTCATAGATCGCTGCTGTCATCAAAAGAGTATTGTATAATGTACAGTGATCTTTATGGGACGCAGGGAGAGAATTTCAAACGTCTATCTCAACCTGGACCACTCCAAATGAAAAACAAAGACCATTAAGTCCTTTTCATCTCTAGTAGGTCCTAAATATTGTTTATTGGGGCACTTAGTTCACCCTGGAAAATGCTGTAATTATTGAAAGTGTCCAAGCTGTTAACTGGAAAACAACATATGCCACATTTACATAATGATTTGCATATAATTTCCATGTAATTCATTTAATGTCAAAATGTACAGTTACATTTCTAGCCCCTCTGCCTTTTTCCTCATGTCCTTCTCCGGTCCTACCATCTTAGTTAGAATACCAGACTTGCTGAAAGCTGGTTCCCAGATGACCAGTTGGATGCAGTGAGTCATCCTGGTCAGAAAGGGTTGAACAAATATTTTTACTTTTTCTGACTGGATTGACCGATTCATTTAAACAGTGTGGGTACCAGTTACTACTTTCTTCTTGAGCCATATGGGCTAATTTTGCAAGTAAAGAAGCAGGACTCAGAAGGATTTGCAAGTAAAGAAGCAGGGCTCAGAAGGATTCTGCTTGTTGTGTGGTGGCCCTTACTTGCTTTCCTAGTCTCAGCAACCCAAAGGCTGTCACCTTCCTAGGCTTGATGCCTTTAGGGTACACTTCTACTTCACCTGCTTGGTATGATCTCCCTAAAAACAAAAGCTTGAGATGAGGACTTAGATATAGGCGTTTCTCTATAGGAATGAACCTGGGATGTAGGTGTGTGGGTGTGTAGGGGCTGGAGACAGGCAACTAGGGAAGCAACAATCCGATGCATTATAGAGGTGACTGTTCAGACTCTCAGCGCTATTGGATAAACCTAGAAAGGTCTGAAATGACTCTGGTATACCCAACTGGGGCTGGGGGGCTGAGACATACCCATAATTGGTTGAGTGCTGTTCTTGCAGTGAGTTTCCCGGCACTTTTAAAAATTAGATTTTATTTATTTATTTGGGGTGTGTGCACACTCATTTCCTGGTGTCAGAGGTCAGAGAAATGTTCAGAAGTTGCTTCTCTTCTTCCAGCATGTGGGTCCCAGGGATGGAACTCAAACGGGCAGCCTTTACCAGCTGGGTCATCAGGTGGCTCTCCCTGCAGCTCCCAGTCCCCAGACCCAAAGGGCTGGAGGTGAGTCTATGCGACAATGGCACTGACGTGAATTGACTGACATCCGCTTGGCTACTCTGCCCTGGCTAAAGTCAAAGATCAGGCTGAGCCCATGTGAAGTGGTTACATCCACACTGACCTGTGTTGCTCCTCCTTTGTCCTCAAGACTGCACCCCAGTAGAGGACAGGGCTGTGTGATTGGCGGAGTGGGGGGAGGGGATCTATAGAAAGTCAATGCAGCGCAGTTGCAGAGACAAGTGTGTCAGATATTAGATCTAATCCATCTCCTGCTCCCTCCAGACAAGCCGGTTGCTCCACACTTAAGAAAGTTCTGAGGGCTGCTTTCTTTACTTTAGCACCCTTCCTCCTCAGTTCTATGCATTCTAAAAAGTTGGACGAAAGGAAATGCCTGAAAGGCAAACTTCACATGCACATCCTAAAGTTTCCAGAGGTGAAGAGACCCAGCTTACTCCAGATTCCTCCTGGAGATGAAGTCTGAGGAGAAATCACAGCTGTTAATTGGCTTCCTCCCATGGAAGAGCCTTCAGTAGGCCAGCTTAGCGGGTAACGACCAAGGCCATCACGACACTGCCCCACTTCTTGCGGGAGAATTGCCTTCTGTTACTTCTTCACATTCTCTTTGGTGATGGTTTTATGTTCTTCCCTCTTTCCTTCTGTTTCTCTCTTCTCCTTGCTGGTTTGTTCACGCTTGTATTTGCCAGGTAGGTCTCCAGAACATTCCCTAAGTACTGGGTCCCATTCAACCAACACGTCCCTACCTCCCTGACAGCAGCGATGCGAACTGTGTCCACTTTGACTCACACTGAAGGACAGAGGCCAACTGCTCCTCCCCCGGCAACTCAGATGCCTAATGACCACGGGTTGAGAGAAGGTCCTGCAAGCAGAACAACTTGAATGCAGCCGGTGGGTCTGCAGAGCAGGATGGCAGTAAGCTCCCCCTCCCACTCCGCCATCCCTGTTCTTCTATGGTCTTCTGGCACCATGCAGGTCTTGTCTTTCAAAAATGGCATGAAGTAGAACTGGCTGCTGGAACTGACCATAGACCTCCCTCAGAGCTGCTCATGCACCAAGGCGTGCACACACACACACACACACACACACACACACACACACACACGAGAGAGAGACAGACAGACAGACAGAGACACAGTAATGCACGGGGGAGGGGAGCTCTTGACATCCAATACTTGCTTGTTTGTAGTAGATAATGGCAGATTGGCAAATTGGTTAAAGTTTATCCCATTTCAGGCAGAGGAGTAGACATCTTCCACATATTCAGCCTGTGTCAGAAGACTTCGAGGAACAGCTTCTACGGCTTTCCCCACCAGATCAAGGTCATACTGAGCAAATGGACTTGCTGGGCCTCTTCCCAGGTAGAGAAAATGCAGACACCCACCTGTGATCTCGGTAGACAGTGGACTGTGGGGTTGGCTCTTGGCTGTGCATGTACCGATATGCATGCACTGTGTGCAGATAGCTACTGAGGATTCTGTTGTGTGCTCGTGGGAGAGTACACGCATCTCCTCTGTGCACATCGGTGTAGACGGTATAGAGATTGCACTCACAGATGCTGTGGCTCTGGATTCCAGCACTGTCATTTCCCGCGTGGGCCATCCAGTCAAGTAGAAAGACACCCCAGTGCTTGTTTCATCATCCACCTGAAGTACCCAGCACAGACGATCAGAAGCACTTACAAGGGTAATGACTTCCGCAGGCCAGCATACACACACACTGTGAGTGTAACGGAGTGCTGGTCAGGAATACCAAGTGTATATTATCAAATGTAATACCAAGACAGGGAAGCGTTCTGACGGAGCGCTAGACTCTCACTCCTTGATTTGGTGCCACCTCTACGTGGAGCGAGGCTGGTTGCTTCCACTTTGTAGATGAGGGGGTGAAGCTTTGGTGATGTCAACTATTCCTCTCACCAGACAAATACGTAGCTGGGGTCAGGCCAGGGAGCGGCCCTTTGTCTTCCACTGGTGAAACTCGGTGTCTTATTCATTCACCGCTAGACACAACGCTTTCCACGGGGACTCCGAATTTTACTTTCCCCAAATTGGGAACTGTGTCCATGTGCCTGCCACCCGAGACAAGTGTGCCACCACGCTGCCTTTCAGCGGGACCCCTTGTGGCTTTGTGATTGCCGCTATCTCTTTGAACATTTGGAATTTGTAATGAAGTCACTTTCCAGCCCTGATTCATCCCAAATTCAATATTCTGTTTCCTTTCGGCTCTTCCCCCCAGCAATGAAAAGATCGGTAACTTTATAAACCATCTGAAAGCGCGGTGGAAGTTTCCTGGGGTTCGGAGCGTTGTGTTATGTTATCTTTGGAATAACTTTGAAGTCCCACCGGTGTAATGGAAGCCGTTATTATGTCATGAAGCTGATTAGCATGCCTGTGGGAAACATTAATTGATGCTGACATCATAGCTGGCTTTGCAATCAGTCCGTTTGTTTTGCTTCTTTCTGTCCCACTCCCGCCCCCACCCCCGCCCCAAACCCATGTTCTTAATGTAAAGGTGGTGGACCACTTTCCAAGGAGGGTAATGGGACATGTATGGATGAGGCCAGAGTCAAGCAGCAGACTCAACCTCCAGACAGTGCTGGGGGCAAATGACAAAACAAAGGCTTTGGCAGAAGCTTGGGGGGGGGGGGCGGGCGGCTGCTGGCCCTTTGATTTGCTTGGAAAGGTTTTGATTTAGCTGGCTTTCAGACCCTTGATATATAAAACTTTTAAACTCAGTAGTCAGCATGGCTGCCTGAATCCATTTGGTTCCAGTCGTTTATGATTAGGCTGATTGCTGGTGGCTGGGGTACCGTGGGGAGCCTCCTCGGCCTTCACTGAGTAAGACGATCACATTCCAAACTGTCTTTTTCTTCTGTGCAGAAGTACATTCCATTGGCAAAGAAAGCTTCAGAGAGGAGACACAGTGGGCTCCTATCACCTCAAGTTGTTATTATTTAATGAACACGAAGTGGTATCTTTCCATTCACCCTGCACAACTAATTTATCCGCCAGCGCACTATTAAGTGCCTATCATAAATGCGAACTTTTAAAGATGATGTATTAATCTGGCAGCTTACCTTTCAGCTTAGAGATAATATTTTCTGTTACATGGAGGTTCTCTTGGGAGGAGGGAGAAATCCCAGGGAGTGTCTAGAGCCCATGTGATGGGAAAGTTCTAGACAGTTCTAGATTCAGGACAACCTGGTCTTCTTGCTCCCTTTAGAGCATCCGTGGCCTGCTCTCCTCCCTTGGGATTGCCACCACACCTCCATGCCACCTGCCTGTGGCTCCCAGAGGATGCTTGGGAGATGGCCGTGATCATCGCCCTGTGTCAAGTTTTGACTGGGTTGATGGAGACCTGGTGTCTGTGGTGACCCCAGGCAGGGAAGACTGTGAAGGACAGTATTGATATTGTTGTTTACACATTGTTTTCTTAGAATATATGAATCGCACATGACGATTTCATCTTGACATTGACATACATACAAATGTACCATATGCTTTGTTGGTATTGCGCCCGCCTGCCTCTATTCTCCTACTAATCCTTTGTTCTTCTCCAATGGCCCCCACTTTACTTCCATATCTGTACTTTGAACCTAGATTCCGTCTGTGAGAGCAAACACGCGTGGGGTTAGTTACACACACAGACGGCTGCAGTTTTTCTCCTGGAAGCTGTCTGCCCCCATGCAAACCCCCGATGCTCCCTTTGGAAGATGATCATCGCACGCACAACGTCTCGCTGCCCATTGTCTTCTCCCCACCAGGCTGTGCAAAAACTGGAGCCTTATCTGCCGTGTTCACTCATTACTGACATTATTGGGCACATAGCGGGTACCCAACAAATATCTCTCGATTGAGTGAGTGATTCAGCCAGAACCAGGCAGAAAACAGATTTCTTCATACTGTTCAAGAGTCTGGAATGGGGAGACAGGGTGGGGTTAAAGGCATGAAGAAGAGAAGGTGGAGCATTCAGATACCAGCAAGGGCGGGAAGCTCAGGAGGATGCTACCACTCCAAAATGGTAAAGGACAGAGGAAATCCACTCACGGCAGGGCGTGCCTGTAATTCCAGAACTTGGGAGGTGAGTTAGGACTGCTAGAGGTTCAAGGTCACCCATGGCTGGCAAGTTTAGAGGTCAGCCTGGCTCTGAGAAACTCTGTCTCAAAAAGAAGTGGGCGGAGAGAAGGAGAGGGAAAGTGGAAAGAAAAAAAAGAAATGAAGACAATTCACAGGAAGAAATGGACAGTTAGAGTCAGCAGGATCTGGAAGGCTGGAGGGCAGGCCGTCTGCAAAGAACTTTGGTCACAGGAGGTGACCTCCCAAGGAATATGGCCCAGAAAAGGGGAAGAGTGGAGACTACAACCTCAACCTCTCTCTCCCCTTCTTCTCCAAGGGCCTCATGTGCCTCCCTTTAACAAACTCAAATGAAACCTAGCTGCCAGGTGCATCTAGCAAGTCTCAGATTGGCGTTTTTCAGTTACAAATGAGGCAAAGAAGGGCAGAGGAAGAACAGGGTGGGACAGACCAATATTCTCAAAAAACTCAAAATTTGGGGTTACTTTGGAGTTTGGATTTTCAGGTTAGAGATACTGAGCCAGCAAAATCAATGCAAGTGTTCCGAGATTGGGACCCTTCAAAGCAGACACTTTCCCAAGTAGGGACTCGTCAAAATCAGGTCTCTCCCCAATCAGGAGCCTTCAAAATCGGATCTCTCCAAAATCAAGACCGTCCAAAATCAAGACCCTCCCAAATTAGGACCCTCTCAAATCAGGAGCATTTCTGACTTCAAGCTTCTTGACTAAGGAATACTCTTTTTTTTACTGAGTAAATCCCCCTGCCAGCAGATAACCAGACAGCAGGAAAAGATCAGCCTGAGCCTCACAGCCACTGCTGGAAGAGGAGCCCATAGATGCTGGGGTCCTGCTTGTTCCCATGCTATGACATCACTAACGGTCTTTGAGGGGCTGTTTCTTAACTGAAGGGGAAGCAAGGCCTTCAGGAGAAGCTGACCCAGCAGGCTGAGCAGCAGAGGGCCATTGAGAGCAAGACAGTCAGTCATCCTTCTCACACTTCACTGGTCCTGGAAGCATCATTTCCTCAAGAACCATGCAGTAATGTGCCGCCTCTAACTATGGTTAGTTAGGTGGTTCACACGCACTAACACGATGCCCAGGGAAACTGTGCTTTGAAATGGACTGATGAGAATCATACAAATTAAAGGCTGCAATTTCAGGGGGAAAGTGCTTAGGTATCGTAGGCAGAGTTTTCCTGGGTCGGCAGCCGCTCCCTAATATTCACTCGGAAACTTAATGTTAACTGTAAATGCTCAGCTGATAGTTCAGGCTTGTTACTAGTCCAGTTACATTTAAATTAACCCATATTTTTTTTCGTTAGACTTGTTTATTCAAATATCCGAAAACACTCTTTCCACTTCCTCCCCTCCTCCCAATACCCTCCTGCTCCCCCCACTCCCTCTCCTCCTCCCTCACCATTCCCAAGAGCCATCAGGGTTTCCTGCCCTGTGGGAAATCCAAGTTCCTCCCCCCTCCCTCCAGGTCCAGGAAGGTGAGCATCCAAACAGGCCAGGATCCCAAAAAGCCAGTCCATGCAGACTAAACAAGACCCAGTGCCATTGTCAATGGCTTCTCAGTCTTCATTTGGACCTTGGGGACTCAGTCAGCCCCCATGTCAGCCACATTCAGAGAATCCGGTTTGATCACATGCTCGTTCAGTCCCAGTCCAGCTGGTCTTGGTGAGCTCTCACTTGATCAGTCCCCTTGTATCAGTGGGTGAACGTACCCTTCGCGGTCCTGACTTCCAGTGCTCCAATGTGGGTCTCCGTCTCTATCTCCATCCATCGTCGGATGAAGGCCCCCTCTGATTTTGCTTTCCTTGCTCACAATCTCCCTCTGTTTCTCTTTTGGACCTAGGGAGTTAAGTCCAGTGTTCCAATATGTGTCTCTGTCTCTATCTCCATCCATCGCCATATGAAGGTTTTGTGGTGACATGCAAAATATTCATCAGTATGGTTATGGGCCAAGGCCAGTTCAGGCACCCTCTCCTCTGCTGCCCAGAGTACAATCTGGGGACCTCTCCTTGGGCCTGGGAACCCCTCCAGAATCAAGTCTCTTGCAACCCTTAGTTGAGATATAAACTTCCCTGCTCCCATAACCATCCTTCCTCCCTCCCCCCACCCCGTGCACCCAAGTTTGCCTGGCAATCTTGCCTACTTCTAATATCCAGGAGGATAACTATATGATTTTCTTCAGGTTCACCTTCTTATTTAGCTTCTCTAGGATCACAAATTATAGACTCAAAGACCTTTAACTATGGCTAGAATCCACTTATAAGTGAGTACATACCAAATTCCTCTTTTTGGGTCTGGGTTACCTCACTCAGTAAAGCATTTTCTATTTCCATCCATTTGCATGCAAAATTCAAGATGTCATTGTTTTTTACCGCTGAGTAAAACTTTAATGTGTATATGTTCCACACCTTCTTTAACCATTCTTCTATTGAGGGGCACCTAGGTTGTTTCCATGTTCTGGCTATTACAAATAGTGCAGCTATGAACATAGTTGAACAAATACTTTTGTAGTATGATAGGGCATCTCTTGGGTACCCATATTTCTTATCTATACTTTGGCACATGGATTGGTACGCTCTCTTAGCACAACATGCCCATCTCACTTCTCCCTGTGTATGCTGGCAACTCCTCTAACCCTGCCCTTCTTCATCCCGGTATCCTTAGTTTGGTTGCCCCGCCTATACTTCCTGCCTGGATACCAGCCAGGCAGCTTTTTATTAAATTCAAGTGACAAATCTTTACAGTGTACAAAAGGATTATCCCACAGCAGGATGTTTGGTAGATTAGCTGATTCTCTCATTTCAAAGGGCTCCATGAATATGACTTTTACTTGAATGCTTTACAGAGGTCCGAATCAAAGGTGGGAACTACAGTTAGCCCACATCCAGAGAATTCCTGCATCACCTTCTGCCAGACAGCAGGGATGAATAGCATACTTCCTGCCTCCTCAGTTCAGAACTGCCAAAGATAGACCCATAGTGCCTCCATGGATACATGCAGTTCTACTGAGTGGTTAGACAAGCGACCCTTCAGATTCCTTTCTACAAATCCCCCTCTGTCCATTCATCCCTCTCTTTCCTTCCTACCTCCCTTTCTCCCTCCCTTCCTTCTCTCTTTCCCTCCCTTCCTTCTCTCCTTCCCTCCCTTCTTTCTCTCCTTCCCTCCCTTCCTTCCTTCCTAAGACATGGTATTGGTATAAACAAGCCTGGATGACCTCACTCTCACAACCCTTGCTTTAGCCTCCTGAGTACTCTCAAGCTGCTCCTTCCTCCCACTTTGAAATTCCGCATTTCCATGTTTTCATTCAATTCCTACAGCTGCCCGGTGGTACAGTATTTAGCCCACGTTACACAGGAGGAAGCTAATTAAGCTAAGTAAGCTTCTGTTACACAGAAGGCGATTGGCACACAGCTACGCAGTTAGAGAATGGTAAGAGTGTGACAGCCAACATTTACTGAGACTTTCTAAGAAATGTCTTGTTTGATTTTTATTTCTGTGTCTGAACGTAAGTTCATGCATGTGCTGGTGCCCATAAAGGCTGGAAGGGAGGGTCAGATCCCCTAGAGTAGATTTACAGATGCTTGGGTCCAACCTGATTTGGATGCTGGGACCTGAACTCCTGTTCCTCTAGAAGAACAGAAAATGTTCTTAACTAACGGCCATCTCTCCACACCCTACTGGGACTTTAGAGTATTTGGTTGGTATTGTATTGAGTTTTGGGATTATGACTATGCCCAAAATATAGCACCTCTGTGAAAAACAACCACATATTCAAACAATTAGAATAGTGTTTAAAGAATAGTGTGAGATCTGCCTCAGTGCAACAGGAAGAGAGGAGGAGGCAGACTCACAGAGAGTGGACCTGGAGCTGGTGCAAGGATGGGTGAGGGCTTCCCGGCAGATGAAGGGGGCAGACACCTCATGGACAGGGAGACCACAGAAGCATGGAGGTGTCGGAAGAAACTGAATTCTTGGTCACCAACAAAAAAAGAAAAACATAGTGGCTGGGTGGTGGTTGGTTCATGCCTTTCTTTAATCCCAGCACTCGGGAGGCAGAGACAGGAGGATGTCTGTGAGTTCAAGGCTAGTCTGGTCTGAAGAGCAAGTTCCAAGGAGCATGGAGGTTTGGGACATTCAGCTCTGCACTGAAGAATGAGATGCGGGAAAATAAAAACAACAACAACAGAGCCAGGAGGTAGTGGGGCACACCCTTAATCCCAGCATTCAGGTGGGGGGGGGGGGAGAGAAAAGAGAATCTCCCTGTGAGTTCAAGGCCAGCCTGGTCACAGGGCAAATTCCAGGACAGACTGAGCAAACAAAAAAAAAACCCTGCCTCAAAAACAAACCAACAAACAAACAAACGAATAAATAAATGAATAAAAATAAAAATATTAATAAATAGATAAAAAATAAAAACAAGCGGCTTAGTGTTCAGCAATGCCCTTTCTTGATGGAGATTGGCTTTATTTTCTTCCTCCAGTCTGGACTGTGCCTTCTGTAGTCTTTCTTTTGAATTTAACGTATTTAAAATGCTCAGGCTACCAGTGCCTCCTCCTGTCTCCTCGTGCCAGAGATAAACCGTCAGGGTGTCCTTCGTGGAGGAATTTTTTCATCTAGCTCTATGTGCCTCTTGAAGACATTTTATGTAGTTTTAGATGATGTAATTAGGTAATTCGGCCTATAAGCCTCTTTCTGCAAGTTCCAGGTAGCACCCATATTCAAATGATTGCCATTCCTGCATCAGAAGGAGTGAATGTTCACACTAATTGGGATGCAGATGCTAACTAGCCTCAGGTTGCAGGATACCACCAGAGAAGCCTGTACCAACGGCTTTGTGCTTTGGAACTGTGAACTAGAGACTGAACCTGAGCACACTCCACTTCTCTGCACCCCTTCTGAAACCAGCTCTTCACATCCAGCTCCATCAGGTCAGATGCTGCTCCTAGATGTAGTGTGAGGGGCCAGGCCTGCTTCTTCGGATTTCTGTCCTGTCTGGCCCCCCAGCTGTTTAGTCCCAGAGAAAAATTACACATGAGATCTCTATAAGTTATAAAGCTGATTGGCCCATTAGGTCAGGCTACTTATTAGTTCTTATGACTTATCTTAACCCATTATTCTGATCTATGTTAGCCACATGGCTTGGTACCTTTTTCAGCTGTCAGCTCACATGTTGCTTCTTCGGTGGTCTGGGCAGGAATGGGAGGAATCAACTTCCTCCTCCCCAGAATTCTCCTGCTCTCCTTGCATCATTTCCACTTCCTGTCTGGTTTTCCCGCCTACACCTCCTGCCTGGCCAATCAGCGTTTACTTAAAACATGATTGACAGAATACAGACAATTCTCCCGCACCACCTAGAGAGAACCCCCGCTTGTACCTCCCGGTACCAGAGGGAAGATGTCTCTTAGGGGTTCCATGAAAGGCGGATGTTTCCTTGGGACTGAGGATTTGTTTGTAACTTGGGAGACTAACTACTGCTATGTCCCTTGCTGGGGTATCTGCAGGGTGTGCATGGGGTGAGGGGGAGCAGGGACTCCTGTTTCCTGCTTCTTACATTTCTTTTTATCAGTAGTATTACCACATTGCCTAATCCCACTTCCTCAATTTGATCCATGTAAAATATCCACATTTCCTTTTGGATGGCACCTCCCTGCTCACTACTAATGACATCACACACAACAACTCTCCTTACTCCTCCATGGGGCCGATATGCCTATTCTCCTGCCTATCCCCTCGCCCCTTCCCACTATTATAGGATTTTTGGATCTTGACTAAGTAACCATTATATACCCTGAGGTCATAGATGCATTTATGCCAAAAGGCCATGAACTAGCTTCTGACATCTTATTTACTAAAATTCATATATATATATATATATATATATATATATATATGATTTTCATTCACTTAATTTGTCTGACCTTTCTACTTTTATGTATTCTATGACTTTGTGATCCAATATTTCCCCCTCCATGTTATGGATCAGTTTCTCTAATTATCAAATAACATGTATTTCCCACACACTAGGGCTATTTTCACTATTTTCTCTAGATAGCAGTGAACATAACATCTGGTTTGGATATTGGTAAAAATCTTATGAAATATTCAGATTTATTTTGTAAGTGTATAGTGTTAAGACATCCATGAACATAGTATGTCTCCACAATTTCAGTTTCCTTTTACCTGTTGCTTCTTTTAGGATTTTTTTTAAAAAATGCAAGATCCCTGGTGGCAGTAGGCAGCAGAAATGCTATAGAACCCAAATGGTGATAGCAGGCCATGTGCCCTGCACACAGCAGGCCCTGGGAGCAGCCATTCCCAGGCAGAGACGGCTGCCAATCCCAGAGCAGTGGCTGGTCCCAGGCAGGGAGACACATGGTGGGTGGGCAGGAGACAGAGACATGGATAGACATGACATGCAGAGTGAGGTTGAATATTTATTCAGGGGGTTATGGAAGGGGAGGGGAGAAGGGGGAGGCAGAGAGAGAGAGAGAGAGAGAGAGAGAGAGAGAGAGAGAGAGAGAGAAGAGGAGGAAGAGACAGAGAAGGGGGGAAGTGGAGAAGTGGGGAGAGAGGCAGAAGCGAAGCTGCCTCTCCGAGAGGAAGATGGAAAAGAGTGAGCTCAGGCTGGAAGCTGAAGATCTGCCTGCCTCAGCAGATGGGGGAGGGAGTGGGTGTGGCTTGTCTCTTAAAGAGACAGAACAACCATTACAGACAGGGAAGACCCCTTTCTCCTGAGGAGGATTCATGCCTTGGCTGCTGTGTGTCACCTGCTGTTATAAATAGCCTTGCATCTGTCATCACCACGTTGCCGCCTGTTGTTATTAATGCGAGGCCCCTGTGGTGGCCTGTCTGTCTGGAAAAAGAGCACATTCAAAGTTCCCGATTTACACTGCTTTCTGCTCTAGAATTCCTCACCATATCACGGCTGTTCTTTGCTGTTAAAATTTTATTTAAAAATAAATTTTAAGTATTAACGTTACAAAATTGATGTTTATACTGAGGTAGTCATGCAATGGTTGGATGTTTCAGTGTGGTTAATCACACTGAATTTTCTTGACAGTGTATTTACATTACTGAGATATATTGTAACTTGATCATTAGTGTTAGTTTTAAAATGCACGTTGAATCCATTTGCTATTTTTCTTAGAATAACTACACCTCTACTCTAAAGGATTTTTTTTCTTGTTGTTTCTTCTTTCTCTTACATGCACTTCTTCATATTTTTTTTTCTGCTGGATGGTTCAAAGAGGCACTGAGAGAGAGAGAGAGAGAGAGAAGGAGTGTGAAAGAGAGAGAGACAGAGACAGAGACAGAGAGAGAAAGTGGGAGGAAGTGAGAAGAGTGAACAGTGAACATGTTTGTCCTAGAAAGAGAATGTGGAACACATACAAACAAAATTTGCCAAGCAAAAATTATTGTAGGCATGGAATCAAGAAACAGAAGATCCAAGTGGTTACGTGCACCTATAACTTCAACACTCAGGAGGCTCAGGAGCACAGACTGGGCTACATTCTGAGACCCTGTCTCAAAACCACAATAAAAAAAATAGACCACAATGAACAGAGGAAGAACAGGTTCTTTAGGCTCTCTGACATTTACAAAAATTGAAGGTCGCGTGCAGAGCACATTCCAAGGCTTCTTGTTTGGATTTGTTTTTATTCTTGGTGATGGCTGCTGTTTTGGTTGATCCTAGCCTGGGACATGGTGAATGAGAAAGAAGCTAGCTCTGGGCCTCAGTCATTAGGCATGAATACCAACCACCTGACATATTCAGGGGGATCAAATTCTTAAACCATCAGAGCAAGAAGAGAGAGAGAACATCTCGTCTCTGTGTTAGACTGGGGCTGTGCCAGGTTTTCAGTATCTCGTTTTATTTAGTCCTCATAACTTCTCTAAAAGGAAATGGAAGTTTGAGGAAGCCAAGTAAATACACTAGCGACTCTAGAGCAAGGACTCAAACCGCTGCTGTTTCACCCTGGGAGATGTGGGTTCCTTCCTACTGCATATTTGTTAGTCCTTGTCTGTCCCTCCGTCTCCCTTAGTCTATAGCCTTGCTTATTTATGTACCACCAACCAACCCTCCCACCCTTTTTGCTATGGAAGGTTCATGGATAGAAGTTGCCAAGAGAACCCAAGTTAGCCTGTCAGTAGTCCTTCTCCCCAGCCCTGGGAGAATCTCAAGGCTGGCTAGCATAGGAATCCAGGACAAGAAAACCGAAAATCACATGTGTCTTTGAATCAAAGGAGGGTCTTAGAAAAGGGACTGTGTTCACAAAGAGGACAAGAAAAGCAGATTCTGTAAGTTTGCTGTTTCTACATTCCATTCTCAATTCTTTTCCTTTCTTTTTTTCCTTCATTCTTTTTGTTTGTTTGTTTGTTTTTCGAGACAGAGTTTCTCTGTGTAACCCTGACTGTCCTGGAACTCACTTTGTAGACCAGGCTGGCCTTGAACTCACTCACTGAGATCCACCTGCCTCTGCCTCCAGAGTTCTGGGATTAATGGCATGCACCACCTGGCTTACTCTCAATTCTTATGAGTAGTGAAATGATCCATAGCTGATCCAAGAGAAGTTTGAAATGGGTAGAAAGTCTCGATTTAAGTCTGGAAAAATATCATATAGTTGTTATGGTATAAGAGTAGGTAGAAAATAATAATAATAATAATAAATTGTAGTTATACACACAGAGTTTAGCAGTCAGCAAAACACTTTCTTTTATGTTCTTTATTTTTGTTATCTACCTGATCATCTCATTAAGCAGGCAACTGCTGGTTTCTTTGTGTGTATGTGTATGTATGTATGAGTATGTGTACGTGTGTATATGTATGTGTGTGTATGTGTGTATATATGTGTGTGTATATCTGTGTATATGTGTGTATGTATGTATGTGTGTGAGTATGCATATGTATGTGTGTATATGTATATATATGTATGTGTGTATATATATGTGTGTGTGTATGCATCTGTGTATATGTGTATATATGTGTTTATGTGTGTGTCTATGGGTGTATGGTTGTGTGTATACATGTGTGTTTGTGTCTTCTGTTTTTCAGAGAGAGATTCTCAGACACAGCTCTTCAGCCAGGATACTACCGTTTGCCTGTCTGTCTCTAGATCCTCCACTGTCTTGGCACCTTTGTCAAGCAGCTGGTATATCTCCTATTGAGAAGTAGAGTGTGCTTCTATGACGCGGGCTTCAATGTCCGACTTTTTTGGTTTTCCTTAGCCAAAGGCTGTCAGTAGACAGGATTGACACTGGGGCTTGAAAGGCTTGCCCGTGCATGCATACAGCTGCTCCCCTCTTGTTCCTCAGAGGCTATCAAGAGAAGGAAAGCCCCAGCTGGACAAGAAGAGAGACGACAAACCAACCTCACCCAGCCGTGATGCCCAGGCAGGTCCTGCTGGAGCAGAGGCTGACGCCTGCCCAGCAGTTCTGGGAGTTTTACTTGCATGTGGTTGTTCACTGCAGCCAAGCGCTTCGGTCGGGCATTACACAGCAGTACCTGGCTGCTACATCGACAAGATGGGGAGTGAGCGATGGGGCTGACATCAGAACCCAGCTCCTTCGCTCACAGTTTTACAGCCTTGTGCAGTCTCGGCTGCTCTTCATGCTGAAATATATTTACTTAGATGTGAAAATACCTTAGGACCAAGCTGTGCCTCGTTTATTTTTTGTTCCCCAGAGTCTAATTTAGCATGTTGTATAGGCAGGCACTCAGAAGATATTTATTAAATAAACACAACAACAGCAACAAAACCAAAAAGCCACCACCACCAAAAATTCCTAACAGGAATCTCTCCCTCCCTTTCTCATTGCCTTTCTGTTTTAATTAATAAAAAACAAAGTAAAACAGGAAGGCACATTTTATACAGTAACTGAAAGCCAGCTTCTAAAAATAGGTCTCTTAACTGCTCAAAGAGGGCATGTTCATCATTTTCTTTGCTGACATCTGTCCATATGTGGCATATTTCCTCTCTGAAGAAAGATCAAACCCCATAAAATGCATCATTTATGTGGCCCTCCCCATTAAGAAACAGCATGGAGACCGCTAATGAGAAGCAAAGGCTAAGACTGGGGTTCCCTTAGTCAGTTTGGGTAGACTGGGGTAAAAACGGTTCACCCCTTGGGAATGGTACACAGGGCAACAGCAAGCCTTGGGCCTGACCCCACCCACCCCTGGCTCACCCTTGTCCCCACTCCTGGTCTCCACAAACAGCTTGCAGTAGAGAATTTCTTGCCTCTGTTTTCTTTTTTCTTTTCTTTTCTTCTTCTTCTTTTTTTTTTTTAATCTCAAAAGTCCAAGCATGTTGGCAGAGGTGGCTGTGACATTCACAATTCTCCATGCCCCAGTCCACTCCATTTTCTTCCCTGGTGCTTCCTCCATGGTACAGTAAACCTCCAGCCTGACAATAATTACAGCCAGAATAAAGGGACGAGGGTAATGGGAACGAAGCAGCAGTGTGATTGCCTTCGCGTTGTTTGTAACCGCTGTTTATTCAGTCACAGGCAAAACTCACACAGTAATTGGCTGACAATGGGGAGGCAAATGCCAAATCCCACAACGCTGATATTTGTGCTTGTGGAGGTTTTAGAGCTTTTATTCATATTTTGATTAAACAGTTGGAGCATTAAACTGACATACGAATGCATACGTGGTCGAATTCTGAGGCATTTGTTTCTGCCCCATTCAAAATATCGAATTTCCACCAGCAACGCAGTTGATCTGTGAATACCGTGCTCTATTGACTTTCAAATGGGTTACTCCTCTTTAGCCCGGTTCATAAAGACGGCACCGTGGGGAGACAGCACGGACACCTTTTAACAAATCAGTTTTCAATAGGATGTCTCAAAAAGGAAAATACAAAACAAAACAAACAAATATAAAAAAAATTAAGCCACATGGTGTATTTTGCTTTTGCTCCCTGCATTTAGAGTTCCCTCTTTTAACTTTCCAACCCATTTATAAATAGAGTCTTTCTTGAAAACAACTGCTTTTTCTCCTCCAGGAAAGGAACCTGAGGCACACAGGTGGACTGAGATGCACAGCATCCCTATCCTTGTGGCGAAGAACTAGAATCGTTGTCCCTAGGGTAAACATCAGGAGGAAAGAGCTGTCTTGCAGCATCTGGCGAAAGCCCCTGAAGGAAGAGTTGTTCTCTAGAAGGACTCAGACCTTGAAATCATGGCGAAGAACAGTGATTGCTTCCTGTGGTCGAGACAGTTCTTTCTCTGCAAGAGCTTCACAGACTTTGATCACAAGATGGTCCCGGCACACGTGGAGAGTCCTGCCTTATTGGGCAGTGCAAACGGTGCCCAATAAAGACGAAAGTTGCAAGGGTGTGATGTTTTCTGATTGGGAAGAGGATCTGAGGAACTTGCTTTACCCAAAAAACAACCTTTGCGTAACTACCAATAAACATGCCTTTGCATAGCTGTTTGAGGTTCAGTTCGTAGGAACTGCTCCTCCCTGCTGCCAGAGAGCCTAAAATTCATCTTGGAGTGACCCTGTTTCTCTGACTGACCTACACAATACAGAACACTCAGACATTTCCTCTAGTCTAAAGAACTAGAAACCAAGACATTTCCTATTGCATTAAAACTTTTAAGCCCCCCACTCCCTGTGAGACAAAGATGATAAAAGGCAGTTGAGATGTGTACTGTGCGTGTGAGCAGAGCCCCCAAGAGCGCGTGCGCGCACACACACACACACACACACACACACACACACACACACACATACACACACACACACAATACGCGCAAAAATATGCAGTGGGTTTGATGTGTTAGGTGCTTCTGACCTATCTTCTCTTGGGTTCACCCAGGAAACGTTCAGTGGTAACAACAGAGTGAGAAGACCTAAACTCGGGGAACTTTTTACTCTGTATCTCATAAAGGTCCTATTGATTTAATGAGTGGAGTGTCCAGTTGGTATACACGCGACAAATGTAGAAAGAAGATGTACTAGAAATAATACATTGTGGATACTAAGGCTATCTGCATGTGTACGTGCACATGTATCTCTGATGAGAAAAAATGAAATTGCCCCAAAGTCTTTCTTTATACACCAAAGCAGATTTTCTACTTAGAAAATATAAAGTAGTATATTATATGCACATGACCTTGAACCTATTCCAATAAAAAGTATGAGACGTTCAGTCTGTGGTTCTGAGGAATTGGTTATAGCCAGGCAAGAAGAAGAAGGTGGGGTCTTGGAGAAAGTTTCCCCATGAGTAACCCAGAGCCACGGCTTCCCTTCACATACATTAATTGACAGAAGTCTATGGATAAGTGTGTCCCTGCTCCACACACTAGACACTCCACACATCTATAGACACTCCATGTACTTAGAGACACTCCACACACCTACAGATACACTGTACCCTGGAGACACTCCACATACCTATAGACACGCCACACCCTGGAGACACTCCACACACCTATGGACAGTCTACATCCTGCAGACACTCCACACACGCAGAGACTTAATACACTTAGAGATAAAGTCTTCAACATGAGATGGCTTGTTCAGGATTGTCACACGAGGAAGGTGCAAGAGTCAATAACGAAAACCCAGAAGTCAAACTGTTACCCTGGAAAATTACTGATAGACATCTATCCCGTACCAATGTTGGGAACTTCCATAGAACCTCTCGGATGCTTTGCCTCTGCTGCGTGTTACAGAGATTCAGAAGTGCGTAGAAAGTCCCCATCCTGAGCTGAACATCAGGGTGCGCCCATTCAATCCCCATAGCACTAAAGCTAAAGCCAGCCTGTGCGAGATCCTGACTCAAAAAAAAACAAAAGAAAGAGAGAAAAGAAAAGAAAAGAAAAGAAAGGGAAAAAAAGAAAAATTAAAGCCACCAAGTTCACCATTGAGGCAATCGTAGAAAGGAAGTCAACAAACTGAGGAAGCAATGGATCGGTACAAGAAAGAGGTTACTCTGACTCAGGCTGACTGTTTAGAGGTTCTCCTCCAAAGCAGGTACCAAGTCAAAGTTTCTAAATTTATTTGGAAGGTGATCCCAGGACACATGGACATGCAGGAAAGAGGACAGAATGGGCAGGCAGGCACGACAGGATGTGCTACACGTTACTGCTGAGGAGATCTAGGTTCATTCCCTAGGGAAACTCTACAACAATGGAGGACATGGCTTGCTGGCATCTCAACCTTTAGGGAAAGAGGTAGGCATATTCCTCTGTCCTGCCCATCATCCATCCCAGGCAGCTTTGGAAACCCGCACACGCCACCAGCAAGATGCTTTCAGGAGACCCCGGCACGTGTTCTTGAGGATCTCCTTGTGTAGAGGTCAGTATTGGGTAAATGTCGAAGCCCCTATCCTGGTCACAAGTGACAAAGTGTGTCACAGAGGAGGGAGGTACTGCTAAACTAGATTCCCAGTATGAAGAATAGGCATTAGAAAACAAGGTGCCTACTACAGGGGTCTAACTATTCGCCTCCCAAAGGGCCTGGCAGGCTCCATCTCAGGGGCAGAGCTTGCCAGAGATACTGAAGTCAAAATCCCAGGGGCATCAGGTTTTGGCATCCTGTATGACGTGTTCCTGTCCGGAGTTCCAGGGTTCTCCTAGCCACTTGCCCTTTGCTTCTCTTCCTGCCTGTTGTCACCACTTCACCCTGCCACCCTGCATCCTGCCATTGAGGTCTCATCCATCCTGAGAGCCTCACCTCAGCACTAAGCTCCCTGTTGCACAGCACCCTTCTCGACAGTCTGGGCTGAAGGACTTTGCCTGGTCCCTTGTCATTGGCCAGCACTCTCCCACAGATTCTAAACAAGTCAGCAATAAAGAGCCATAATCCATTGTATTCCTTTCCCAAATCCCTAAAGCTTCGGAAACTCTAAGGGTTTTGTTTCTGTCTTCGTTGGTTTGTTTGTTTTGTGCCCCCCCCTTTTTTGGTTTTTTTGATCTTGTATAGTAACAGAAACAGACTTAAACTGACACAGAGCCATTTATAGTTTTTATTTGATCTAAATATTCATACTTCTCACTGCATAAATATTCATGTCTTTGCTTACAGAATGCAGTCCCAGACCCTGCTGGGATTTTATATAATAAGTGGTCTGTGTACCATATTTCTTCTCTAAAAGCTGAATGATTCTGAATTATACAACACGTCTGGCCTGGGGGACTCTGTTATGGAATGAGAGTCTGTGATAGCAATAACGACAGGGGCCGCTTCTACAGGCCACAGTCCTTCACGTATTCTGTGCCTGAAACTTTCCCGAGGACAGGGTGACAAAGCTGTGTCGTTATCTGCATTGTCCTCATACCACTACGGACGAAACCTTCAGAAGTGTTTCGTAATTTGCCCAAGGTCACACAGCTAGTGAATACCAGAGCCAGGATTTGAAGACCAAGCAGTCTGGCACTGTGAAAGGGTACGTGTTCAGACATGGGACAGTTCATGGCTCGGTCTGGGGTCACCATCTGCCTGTCCCCGGATGCTCTCTTTGGACCTTGCTTCTTCTGACGCTGGATTCTGGGCTCTACCTTCCATGCCCCATTCCTAGATCATCCAGGTCAGTTGGTGTGGACTTCAGATCTGTCTGAGGGGCAGCTGTCAGCAGCTTCTTGCCTCTTTGGTGGTCCCCAGCCTGTCTTGATCCACAGTCTCAGAGAGAGCAGCTCGCATTTGGCAGCCCAGCCCCTCAATCCTACCTTTCGGTAGCTACCTAGCCATTCTCCTTCGCTGTCTGATCCTTCATGGTTAAAAACCACTTAGGCCTGTGCTCTGGACTCTGGGACCTTGTGTATGGCCAGGCCTTAGTGACAAGAGGTGGTAGTCATAAACACCTGAGTGTGGGGGTCAGGGTCTAGGCTGTGACAAGCTTGCTTATGAAATGACTCCCACACTCAGTTCTACAGTGGCACATAGCACATATTCCCACAATGCCAGAATCAGAACGGAGTCCAAGAAGGAAACACGGGATCCAGAGTCAGCCTTAACTCTGACGATGACAAGCAGGGCCAACCGTTTGGTGGGTGCCCGTCCCTATGATAGCACATACGCCTGGGTGATCCTCACAACAGCCCAGCGGGGAACTGGGACTGTTCCCCAGTCTTCCTTCCGTGTGACAGAACTGAGGGACTGAAAGTGGCTCCTCCAAGGTCTCACACTCACTCCCCCAGACAGCCGCCACCAACACAGCCAGTTCACAAACCATTTCAAAAACCAGAAGCAGAAGGAAACACCGCGTGTGTATTCTTGTTCACACAGGTGCAGGATGGGGTGACATCTTAACCTCCCTGAGCTCTGAGGGTGGGACTCCAAGCTGTAGGCAGGTGACGAGCAGTAGCTAGCAAGTATGTGCTCTTTCCATGTGATGATAAAAGGGGTCATCCCTACTGATTACCCAAGTAGTTTCAACCAGTGACTACATCACCCCCATAAATGTCCATTCGCTGATGGAAGTCAGATGACCAAACCCAACATCCCAGACAGGACCCCTCCAGTTGGTCAAGGCAGGTAAGCAGCTAAGCCCGGTGTCCATGGAGGAGGGAAGCCAAACCCTTTCATCTTACGCAGGAAAGGGAAGCAGAGTGAGCACGTGTTGAGAGCCATCGATTCTTCCACAGCTACAGAGGGCTGCCAGGAATGCCTGGAGCTTCCCAGCACTAAAGCCTCCTTTTCAAGCCTTCTCCTTGGCAGTTACAAGCACTTAAGACAGCAGATCTTTTGGTCACACAGCAAACAATGTCTGTGAAGTCTCTGCTCCCCGCTTTGCTTTGAGTCGGGCGGTACAAGCTGCTCCTACACCATGCAGGACAGTAGGTAGCTGAGCGACTCACATAGCCCTGCATCTCCTTCCCCCTGCGACTCAGATCTATTATCAAGGGACCCACTCTCTCATCCCTTCTGCACACATTCCTCACCCAAGTATACACACGGCTTCTCTGTGCGGTAGGCCCACCCTGGAATGTCCTGGAAGGGTTAGTTAGAAATCCCCAGGATCTGAGGGTGTTTGCAGTGGGAGAGGTCCAGGTAGGACCGAGTCGTGCTGGACTCCGTTGTCTTTGTTTTTTTCCAGCTCCTGACATTTGGAGAAGGCTTGAGCATCTTATTAATGTTTGCTATTTTGATCTTCTCTGTGAGATGACAGGAATAACTGCAGAATCCTTGAAAACAGACTTGCTATTTCCCTTCCCAGAGGTACAAAATCTGAAAGTCTTTTGTTAAGTGCTGGGGCTGCTGGTCCTCAGGGTCAGGGTGTTCAAATAGTGAAGACGTGAATCTTCTCACTCTCTACTCACAAATGGCCTCAAGGCATCCAGAAAATCACTCCCTAACCAACAGGAATCACTCAACTCCTGTCCTAGAGCTTTCTTTTCACTGTACCAGTGAACTGACTGTAGAGTCCCTGAGAACACATCCCCACCTTCTGTGCCCGCTCTTAGCCTGTCTCAGAGCCCTGCAGTCTCCTCGCTGGAGCCTCTACCAGCGAACACTTTCACACACCCCTCCCCCGTGAATATCCCTTGGATCCTTTTGGATCCTCCTGTGATCCCTCGCACTAGGCAGAGTTCTGGCTGGGCTCTGTTGCACACACCCGTGTGGTTCCCTCTGAGTGAGTGTGAGAGGAAATGTTGCAAGGGCTTAGGTACTGATCGGTTGCTTTGGAATTAGTTGGTGAACTCACCCTGGGTGAGCATTTATAAAGAAGGATTTCCTTCTCAGAGTTAGTTCCCACCTTGCTTGAAGGAGTGAGCTGACACTCCGAGGGAGCATTTATAGAGGGGATAAAGAAGTTTACGGAAGGATAAACGAGAGCACCTCATTTGAGGAATAATGAGGAGCCATGACAGGCTTCCCCTCCCTGGCAGCAACCACAAGGAGACCAGCCTAACTGACCCTTGGCTTCAGCCTCCAAAGAACCTAAGCAGAGCCCAGCTGGGCCAAATCTCAGTGTCTGGCCCACGGCAACGCTGAGCAAAGAGGACCGTGAGTCGTTGGACTTACACTCAGAGGTCACACAGCAATGGAAGACTACAGTGTCCTCTGGTCAAGCGCTACACACAGAGCATGCGCTCACATCTGCACTGTCAGTCTGATGGGGTTCGCAACCACCAAGGAGACGGCTCTCCAGAGTATCTGTGAAGGCATTCCCAGAGCCGTTCAGCTGAGCTGTGAAGACTCATCCCAGCTGTTCAAGGCTCCATCAGTGGGCTGGCTTCCTACACGGGATAAACAAGAAAAAGCAAACTGAGAACGTGCATTCTCCGCTTTCTGGTCGTGACCACAGACCAAACCTCTCGGACAGCCGTGTCCTCTCCACCATGATGGGCTCCAGTCTTCTGAACTGTGAGCCAAGATTAGCCCTTTCTCCCTCAACTAACTTTCCCTCTGGACTTCAATCAGCAAAGAGAAGGCTAATTAATATACCCATGCAGGTTTGCCTTGGCTCGGGAGAAGCTCAGTCTCCCCTTGTGTTTTGATCCCCTTCTCATTTCTGCACCTCAGCCTCTTCCTGATGCCTTTTTTGGTAGCTCATAGGTTTAAGGTCAGAATTGCTTTCCTTTGTTGTCCATTATAAGGTAAGTTCACCCCCGTGTGGGACTCAGCAGTTCTTCTAGACTGTGAGCTTCCTCAGAAGACCTCAGCGCCTGACCTGCCTCTCTAACCCAGGTTGGATGCAAGGGTGGAAGCTGGGAACTTGAAATTGGGAGTCAGGAGCGTATGGGTGTGATGTTGACTGTGGAGACTGGCTTGGACCATTAGGGCAGGGGATTGACAAGCTGCAGGTTACAATAGCTTTGTCTGTGGCCACGGCATCATCGTCAAAGCAGACTCCTTCGTTTAGATATTACCAGAAATCTCCTTCCCACCCCAGTGGCGCCATTTCCCTGAAGAAAAAGCAGTCGGCACTTTCATGTGTATCTCCACCCGTGTCTGCCTGCCCACCCACCCTCAAACACACCATCCCAGGCCACATTCTGATGTTTCCATCAGCGATGAGTTACACACTCCCCAATTGTCTTGTAAGATGGTAAAACCGTGGAATGCCTAACCCCTACAAGGCAGTGCTCATGTTTGTGGTGAAGTTGCTATAAACAGACATGCTTAGATCTGTCGAAATACGTATGTACCTCGAAAGTGCTACATTACCTAACATATTCAGTGAAGCAACATGTTGCAGGTTTGCAGGACCAATCAGCTATAGATACCCTGTAGCCTATATGAGTGGGACGCTGGAACATCTAGGCTCGCATTGGGTGCATCTATGACCTTTGAACAATGAAAGAGTTGCCTAATAGACCATTGCCTAGAAGGTGATGTTGAGTGATACCCAGTGTATACATGTGCTCAGATTCTAATCGACATCTGTATAAGCACTTACTCGAGCTATTATAAGTAATATTTTTAGAATACAAAAATTGGAGTCCAAGTACCTATCCTGCTATGACTTATTTCTTTCCCTTAAGACATATAACCCCTCCCCACTCTCCTATTTCTGATTTTAATAGTCACATTGTTATCCTGTTGTACAGATTTGTCAAAGGAAAAGTCATGATACCATACGCTATTTTCGTTGGCTTCTGTTTTGCCATTGTCACAATGGTTTTAGATGTTACTCTCAAGCAGTGATATGCCACTAGGCCATCTGCAAGGCAAGAATTCGGCAACAGAAATGGCTAGGTCAAAGGGTATGTGCATTTGATTATTTTGACAGTTAGTGATCCATGGTCCTCTGAAAAAGCTGTGACAATGTGCCTCCCCACAACTATATGAGAGAGTTTATTAGTTTTATAATCTTTATAAATGCGAAAGGGCTTGAAGATGCCAATATAGAAAGAGATATAGAAATATATTCATCAATGAGTAGGGCACTCATTATTTTGTGTACCTAATTTTGACTTTAATTCCTTCCATAATGTATTCTATTTCCTAGTTTTGAATGCGCCCCATTTATCTAATACAATTCTCATGTGACTCAAAGCAATGCTTTATAGTACACAGTCTACATGTCTGAGTTGGGCTAATGTAGGATTGGGTGGCTCATATAAAATCACACTGATGGACTGCCTCACTTTGCATTTCAATGTGACACACGCAGTCGGGTCTATTAAATATATATAATGTGATAAATGAAATTTTTTTATCTCAAACGCCTCCCACATTTCTCTCAGGTTGTTACAGTATGATTTTTTTTTTGTATCATGTCTCTTAGAACATTTTTTCTTCTTGCAGGAAGATCTTTATTAAAGCCACTCAAAAGCTGCGCCATTCATGCTATGAATAGGCATTATAATTACCTAACACAGTCACTCCAAAAAGTCAGATTCACAATTAGCTGGGCCAACTGATTGGTAGGGCTTTCTGGACGCTGCTCTCTAATGCTGGACATTTTCTTTGTGCTTGAAGGATTTGTTTATGTGTTTCCTATGTGTGATGAGAGTTTTTCCATAATTGGCTCCTGAGGGACGCTGGATTCCAATAGTTAAAGAATAATTGCTGCCTATGAAAAGCGGAGTGGCCTCGGCTTCCTTTTGTTGCGATTTAATTGTATGCAACAAGTCCAGGAGACGTCTCATTTCGAATTGTAATAGTGAAGATGTAGCTTGCATTTAAAAAAAAAAAAAAAAAGAAAAGAAGAAGAAAACATGAATTTGGTAAAATGGCAAATTGGCATAATTTTTTAAGCAAACAAGCAAATCATCCCATTAAAACAAGCCGTGTGTTCTTTCATTAGTGTGTAATTTTGATTACAAATTAAACCGCACCAGAGTGAGAAGTCAAAAGGTTAGAACTGCCTGGAGATGGCACGGGATGAAAAAGTTCCATCCAGAGCCGTCAGGAGCGGAACGCAACTGTAACAGACTGCTAATTAGTGCCAACCGCCAGAGAAGAGCAGGAGGACAGGCCCGTTCTGGGACATTGTATAGGCTAGGGCTGAAATGAGAGTAAAACTCACCAAAAGGAATGGATTTCTTTCGATATACTTTCTAGTTTTGAAAAATTAGGCTTGATTGGGTAAAAGTTTTAAATCGAACTGTCAAGATTTCTTTTTCCTCCAAACAACCATGAGTGATAAAAGTCATTACTTCTCAGAATAAAATAAGATCTTGATGTTGAAAGGTGACAGCAAGGATGTGGCCAGCCAATCCTCCCCAACTCGGGTCCTGATCTGTCACTCAAGGCCTTACCTATTACTGCAGGTTGGCTGCAACTTCCCTCATTGGACCAGGGCCTCCCACATGCTCTCTGGATGATGAATGAAGAAGCGACGGCCAGGCTAAAGCACGGGAAGAAACAGAAGGCTTCTATAAGTCTTAAGTCCACCAATCTTCCCCGCAGCAAACAAGTTCCATGGCCTGGCCTCAAATCAATGAAGTCAGAAGGGTTCTATGCCCCAATGCAAGAAGGGATGAAAATATGAGCTAAGCCATCATTTGGGCCACCCCAGGAACACGTATTGATCCTTGTCTGAGGTCCTTTTTCCACTATAAGAGGAACAACTGTGAGATCTCACTGTATGGCTTCGACTGTATTAAGCTACACTGGAAAATGTTGAGGATTTGAAGATCACATGGCGTGCAGCACCAGCTGTGAAGGGAGAGGCACAGCTGTGCTTCCGGGGAAGTCACAGTCAGTGGAGGCAGGAAACCTACCGAGGTAGCTTCCATATGGAAGAGTATGGTAAGAGTAGCTTCCATATGTTTCTCCAGCAGTCCTTCTGGGCCAAGGGACGCTGTATGAGAAGTAGCTGTGTCCTGAAACACAGGTTCTAAACTTGTATTTGTCTGTTTGCAAAGCTCGCCTTAGTCCAAAGCCAGCCCCAGGGCAGTGTCCACATGGCTGAGGCAGCTGGTGCGGAAGAATTATCTGTATTCTGTCAATTATGTATTTTAATAAAATGCTGATTGGTCAGGCAGAAAGTATAGGTGAGTCAACCAGACAGGAAGTAGAGGCAGGGTGATGAGAATAGGAATATTCTGGGAAGCAGGAAGCTCCCTCCGCCACTCCTGCCCAGATCACCGAAGAAGCAACATGTGAACTGACAGCTGGAAAAGGTACTGAGCCACATGGCTAACACAGACAAGAATTATGGGTTACCGTAAGATATAAGAATTAGTTAATAAGACGACTGAGCTAATGGGCCAATCAGTTTATAATCTTATGGAGTCCTGTGTGTGATTTTCTTTGGGGCTTTGTAACATGAGGGGCTGGCTTGTTGGGGTTTCTGTCCTGCCCAGTACCCCACAGCCAGAAATTCCCAAAGAAAATAGCACAGAGTCTCCATTTGGTTATAAAATGATTAGCCCATTAGGTCAGGCTACTTATTAGTTCTTATGACTTATCTTAACCCATGATTCTAATCTATGTTAGTCATACGGATCAGTACCTTTCTCAGCTGGGCAAGTTACATGCTACCTCTTCGGTGGTCTGCGCAGGAGTGCAGAGAGCTTCCTGCTTCCCTGAATACACCCGGTCTCTTTTCTCCACCTCTACTTCCTGTCTGGCTTTCCCGCCTATACTGCCTGCCTGGCCAATCAGCGTTTTATTAAAATATGATTGACAGAATACAGATAACTCTCCCGCACCAGGGCTTGCCGTCTGTGGGGTACTGGGCGGGACAGATACCCCAACAAGCCAGCCCCCTCATGATACAGGCAGCCTTGTTGAAGCATTTGCCTCAGAAGTGTCTGAGGAGGGTCTGGCTTGCCAGGATGAAGAATGCCGTGGAAAGGCTTTGGTCAAGGGCATCACCTACCACGGAATGACTTACCTGTTCTCTGTTACTAGGCCTGGAGGGATAGCTGACCAATTAGGAACACTTCCTACTCTTTCAGAAGACCTTGTGTGGTTTCTCAGCTTAAAACTGCCTGTAAATTCTGCTCAGGACACTCTGGACTCCATGGGCATCTATGCATACACACACATATCCACACATGAACACACATATACAGATAATTAAAATAACAATAATAATAAATATCTTTAAAAGACGCAGCAGCAGTTTTCCAGGTAATAAAGGCTGATGTGCAATTACCTCCAGTAAATGTGGTTTATTAGGAGAAAGGGCCTCGAGGTCCTGATTGGGCCTGGAGGTAGAAGGGAGAACATTGGACAGAAAATGACAGAGTTAAGCATGCTGGGGCCCTTAAGGAGAGAAGCTTCCCTTTAAAACCTTAGGAGAGCTTGTTTGGAGGTTCTAGAAGGGGAGCCTGGGTGACAATGGCACATGCCTTTAATTCCAACACTCCAGGAGGCATAGGCAGGTGGATCTCTGAGAGGCCAGCCTGGTCTACAGAGTGAGTTCCAGGACAGCCAGTGCAACACAGAGAAATCCTATCTAAAAAAAAAAAAAAAAAAAAAAAAACAAACATGAGGAGGGGCTTCATAAATAAGACAGATAAGGAGAGAGAATTAGCCACCATGAGAGGGATGTCAAGGGGTGGGGAGGGATAGGGTGAGGCCAGAGGAAGCTCTTTAAAGAGAAATCCAAGAGCAAATCCCCAGAACAAAGAAGACACCAGACCTTTATACAGATTGCAGAGGCTGGTGGGTAGTTTCATATCATGTGATTTAGATCAAGCTAGCACACGTAACAGAAGCACATGGGGATACTGGTTAATATCAGAGACTGCCATTAGGGCATGGTACAGACAACTTCTAACCTCTCTGTCCCAGGGAGAACTACAGCTAAGTATATCTTGCTCTCTCCGGGCTATGGAATCTGGTCTTTCAGGAGTGACCACTGTCTTTAAGAGACAGGCCCTTGTTCTAAGAGCCGTGTTGGGGCTGTCCATGACCTGGAAGAGATCAACAAAGGAAATTCTTTGCTTGTGAAATTCCTTTTGGAAAGTGCAGCGACTTCTTTAACAAGGTACCAATGTTGTACAGGGGCGCGGGGGTGGGGGCGGAATCAGTATTTGTGGAGAGTGAATCCAACCTATGACCCACTTAGGGTGCCATTCATGGATGTGGACTCTTGCTATGAACAGCTCTGCACAATTGCTGGAGTTGGCTTGGTCTAAGCACCAGACAGACCCAGATGCTGGAGAAGCTCGTGTCTCCTAAGATCAAACCTTAGCCATGTTGGTTGGGGGTTAAATTTAGCACAAAGCTCCCTCCCTCCTCACCTGAAGAAGTAAAGAGAGTGCTTCATGTTCTATGCTGTCCAAGCAGCTTACAGCAGTGACAGGCTATGTGTATGTGGGCGGGGAGGGGGAAGCACTACAGCTTGTGGTGGGGGAGAGTCCTACAGTCTGGGGGAGGTTGGGGGGAGCCCTACAGCTTGTGGTGGGGGAGAGTCCTACAGTCTGTGGGGGGTTGGGGGGCCCTACAGGCTTTCTTCTCACTTTCTCACTTGTCTGACTTCTCTGTAGGGGTTTTCCCAATCTCTTCCAGAACAGATTGTGTTTAGATTCACACTCCAGGGACTTTCTGTAGGAAGGGACCTGATATCTACAACACCTGACAAACTTGTCCTCTCTTTTTCTCTGCCACATGGTACAAAACAAACATGATACTCTCATTTTCCCATCTTACTGTTGGCAGGCATCTAGTCTACCACTGGGGAAGGTCCCGGTGAGATCAGAACTGGAGCTTAGATTCCTCACGTCCCAAGGGACTTGCTCAGAAATGGAAACAGACTAGAGAGAATTTCTGGAGTGTTCTGGAGTTTCATAGGTCTGGGAGGAAGGTTTTAGTTTTCTTGACTAACCTTGTGGCAGATGAGTTCACATTCTTGAAAAGTTAAAAAGTGTCTGTCTCCTAGCACTCTTACCACATTTTTTAAAATGAAAAAACAAGGCAAATCTCTTAATTCAAGGTCTTCCTATCCCTATCATGAAAGCGGTCTAAGAAGTTACTCTGAGCCCCTGGGGCTTCATACTTCTTTCTGTTCTGGTTAAGGAGGCCAGGCAGAGATGAGTCGCCCATTTCTTGATCTGAATATACAGTTTACTATACTAAGTGCCCCATTGTCACCCAGTGAGTTGAGGGACACTGGGCCCCACAAAGGTCACTGTCACCTGCAGGAACTTTCACACATGGATCTAGAATGGAAGAACTAGCCACTTAGCACTAATAGGGGTCTCACAGGTACAGCCAGCAGTCCAGATGCATGTCTGTTTGGGATGGGTGGACACCTGGATTGGAGAGAAGGGCTGCCATCCTCCTCATGGAGAGTCCTGAAGGTGAGATGGGAGGTCTTGAGTCCCCAAAGCCATGCCTTCTGCCATGCAGAAGTCACCAAGCAAAGGCATCACTGTGCCTCTTGGAGAATCCTGGGGTTTCTCTAACATGTCTTATTGTCCTTAGGACAAACAAGAATGAAAGCAAAGGCTGGCAGTGCCAGGGTTGTTAGCTGTATGGAAGGCAGTGGGCAGACTCAGCTTCTCAGCCAATCCAAACCAAAGACTCTTCCATTAGGCAGACGTTCCTAAGCAGAATTAAGATGGACTTGTTATTGAGAGGGGGTCTTATGGATACCAGGCTAGGATGATGGGGGTGAAAGACCACACTGGCTTAGAGTTTTCTTTTAACATAATTTGTCAAATCTATATCTGGTTTCCTTCACAGGAGGAAGAGACAATGTTTCTTTTTAAAAACTTACATTTATTTATTACTGGTGTGTTGTGTGTGTGCATGTGTGTGTGTGTGTGTACATGCGTTTCTTTCACTTTGTGGATCCTGGGGACAGAGCTCATGACATCAGTCTTGATGGCAGGTGCCTTTACCAACTGAGACAACTCTCAGCGGTGTAGGAGGTCCTTCTGTCTCTGTGTTGCATTTATTGGTTAATGAATAAAGAAACTGCCTTGGCCTGTTGATAGGGCAGAACTTAAGTAGATGGGGAAGACAGAACTGGATGCTGGGAGGAAGAGGAGAGGAGTCAGGGAGAGACACCGTGGAGCCACCGGAGACAAATGCTGGGAATATTACCCGGTAAGCCACTGCCACGTGGTGATACACAGATTAATAGAAATGGGTTAAATTAATATGTAAGAGTTAGCCAATAAGAAGTCAGAGCTAATGGGCCAAGCGGTGATTTAATTAATACAATTTCTGTGTGGTTATTTCGGAGCTCAGCCAGCTGGGTGGCTGGGACGAACAAGTGACTGTCTCCTTGCAACATCTCAGGCCACATTTTAGTTTGGGAGGGGAGAAAAGGGAGTTTCAGGTCCACCGAGGATTCATGGAGAGACTCTGGGTCTCAAAAACCAAAATAGAAAGCAAAAGATAAAGTTGTTATGGGAATCAATCTGAGCATCAGGCTACACAAGGAGAATATCTGTCTTATGTCTTATGCTACACAGAGACAGAGTTTCTCTGTGTAGCAGTTCTGACTGTCCTAGAGCTCACTTTTGTAGACCAGGCTGGCCTCGAACTCACAGAGATCTGCCTGCCTTTGCCTCCCCAGTACTGGATCAAAAGCATGCGCCACCACTGTCCAGCTTAGAATCAATTCTTGATTCTTGATTTGAATATACAGTATATAATAAGTGACCCATTTTAAATTATCACCCCGTGAGACGAGGGACTCTAGTCCCCACAAAGGTCACATACATCTTCAGGAACTTCCATACATGGATCTAGATGCTGCATATATGTACAGTTTTCAGAAGTTCATAGGCTCCATTAGACGTTCAAATGTGGTCACAGCCTCTAGTTTATTTCTGTGTATGTTTCAACATTGGCTTAATCCAGTTTCTTCGAAGACAGATTTGGGGAGAGGGTAGTCACTTGGTCCACCCTGAAGCCATTTTAGAAGTTGGTTTTTATGGAAGAAAGAGTTCCTCAGCTGGCTCCACTGACTGGGCAGAGAATCACCCTACAGCAGCCCACTGTTCTTATAAAAGGGGAGGGGTCCCAGGTTGTCCAATCACAAGTACACACGGTAAATTCAGTCTAATGAGGTTCTGTCTTCTGCGCTGGTCCCTGTCCCTTCGGGGTTAACCTCAATTACAGCCTGGGTTTTTGGAAAGAGTGGGTAATCTTGCAGGAATGTGTATCTTCCGCCACCACAGCCTCCAATTTGCTTTTGTGTGTGTGTGTGTGTGTGTGTGTGTGTGTGTGTGTGTGTGCTCAGAGCCCCTCCTCAGCCATCCCAATCTTGAAGTCTGTGCGTAGCTTGCCTCCTGCAGAACCCGTAAATGCACCCTCCTTTGTAATGCTAAAACATCAGCTTTGTTTTCCCAGCTCTTAGGAGGGACACTCACCTTAATCCTCTTAGGCCTCTTGCCTTGAAGTGATAGCGCTGGTGGTTTCAAGTTTCAAGGAACCAGCTCCCTCCACAAGGGGCTTGAATGACCTCGGCTGGGATTCCTACCCTATCGCCCTGGTGGGAGGCACTTAAAAAGATTTTTAGCTCTCATTATTGCTCTGGGCTTGGCGGTCTACCAAGGGGGACTTTCAACAAAATTAGAAAGAGTGAAGAAAGGGAGGAGAGGAGAGAAGGTTCAAACACACACACACACACACACACACACACGTGCACACACACACACACGTGCACACACAAGCACACACACAGGCACACATGCACACACCTACACACATGCACACACACCTACTCATGAGTATTTTTTGCAGCTTTGAAAGTTCTGGGATCCTGCTTATTTTGTTGAAGCTGCAGTGTCTCTTGATGGGGTTTGCGCATTTCCTACCGAACGCTGGTGAGTTTGATCTTTCAAAGCAGTTTCTGAGACTTCCAGGTACTGGTCCACAAGCCAGCAGTTACTGAAGATTTTCTTCTCCCTGAAGTGTGCTGTAAGCACCAGGCACTGCCCAGAAGGTAGCGAAAGGTAAAGGGACATGGAGAGACTCAGAGAGCACTGTCAGCATGCCTGCGTTTGGTTTAAAGACCCCTTCTGGCTACAATTTGGGATTTAATGAAACTCATTTAATAATCATCGAAGTGTCTTCCTGCAGCCTAATGCGATTTCTCTTGAAACACACGTCATAGGCTTCCATCTGCATCATCAGCTCTTAGAAGCCTTTGTGGAAAACGGGTATCTGCATCTAAAATGATTCTCTACATTGCTGACTCTGCCTCTTTGTGCCCTTTTTAAATGGAGTCCAGACCCAGGGCACCCTAGTGTCTGAGAGAGATGGGGGGGGCATCGCTTGACTTGATGCTTTGTGGGGCAACTTTGTCACAGGTCCTGAATCATTTTTTTTTTAAAGCAACCCACGTCTCTTAGAAACCAGTCAGGAAACCATTTCCTCGCACAGCTAGGTGGACCTGTGTGACCCAGAGCAGGACAACCAGCACATTCGGACATCCGGTTCCTCTGGCCCAGAAGAGTTGTGGACATCTATCTGACTAAACCCATCCTAGGAGGCCAATGTCTACTTTTTCTTGAAGATAACCGGGAAACACTCTCCTTGCTCAGATTCTGCTAAAGGAAAAGACCATACGCCACACTGGTTTTGTTCAGTTCAGACACGGAGTGTTGGTTGCGGGGCAGGACCTGGACCCACTCAGTGCTACTCAATCAAAACCTGGTAGTCCAGAAGCTCTTGGACACAAACAATCCTCAGCCAGCCTCCAAGAGTCTCTGACGAGTAATCGTCGAGTAAGCCTGTCGAGTAATCTGGAAACTATCCTGTGAGATAGCTCTGACTGCCCGCCCTATTAAGACCCTCCTATAAACAACCCTAATGGAACTCATTTGGTTGCATTACAACTGATTCAGCCAAACTGATTGGGAATTAAAGAGTCAGGTGGTGGAGGCAGCAAGAGACAGAAATGGGCTGAAAATAAGCAAAATATATTATGCACCTGTATGAAAATGTCACAATGGAAGCCATTGCTACGTCTAATCAGTACGCTAATACGTATTAGGAAAATAACAAGGGATCTTGTGCAGATGATGGGACAGAACTTGGAAGTTTTATGGGGAATTCCAGACCTCTGTCTAGACTCATCATCCTTGGTGATCATCCTGATCGTCCTTGAGAGTCCCTAAGCTGTGATGGTGCCTGTTTCCACTCAAGGGACAGAGACACAGTCTAGTTAGAAACACTGGAAGGCAGCCCACTGAGCTGAAGTTACATAGGCAGACCTCAAGTCTCATGTCTATTAATTGCTAGTTGTTTAATGTAGACAAGCTCTTTAGAGATTTCATCTATAATATGCTAATAATAGGAACTACAACAATAAATGAGATAATACATGTAAAGTGTTTAGCATAATAATTGCTCACAGTAATTACCCGTTTGCTTTTACTTCCACCTTCTGACCTCACTCTACCTTAGACATTTTCTCTCTCTTTTATCTCACACCGAGATGTTTCAAAAGTACCTTCTTCCTGTCACCCGCCCTTCTAAGGTCTCTGCCGTGGGTACCACATCCATTAGTCAACTAACACTGAGCTCAGATCTCTGAGCCTCAATTTGCCTGTCTGAAGAGGAGGGCTGTGTGGCCGGAAAAATGGGGTTGGAATGAATACTCACTAAAACATCTCCTGTGAGCAGCGGTAAATGTAGGCACATGGTAACAGAATTACTAGAAATTCTCAGAAAACTCCCCATTCTCGCATTGTTTCATCAGTAGTTTTCCTTCTTTCGAAGATTCATTCTTTATTTTTTTCAATGTGTGTGAGTGTGTGAACATGTGTGCACACACTTGTGTGTGCATATGTATGTGTGCATGTGTGCATGTGGATAGGTATGAAGACCAGAAAGGTCGTAAGATCTCCTGCAGCTATAGTTAGGGGCAGTTGTGAGCCATCTAATATGGGTGCTGAGACCCAAACGTAGGTCCCTTCTAAGAACAGCACGTGCTCTTAACTGCGGAGACACCTCTCAGCCCCTGCATCACGATAAAGGCTGTGCCTTTATCGCTGTGCCTTGTTCTATTTTCCTCCAGCCCTGAGGAGTTCGAGGTGCGACTCTATCCAGATGGACTTGGCCATGAATCTGACTTCTACTGGACACTTGTGCAATTTTGCTCTAAGTATCATCAACCGGTAAGAATGTTCTTTTGAAGTTTGAAACCTACAAGATAAATTGCATTTTTAAGATACCCAAAGAGTTCTTCCATCCCCCCCCCCAATTCTTTGATGCATGTAATTCTTTAGACTTTGGCCCAATTCTCATCTCTTGGCAAATGACCAACTCACAAATTCCGAGCAATATTCCAAATGTATTCAGCTAAAACAAATCAAGTCCGACAGTTGTCACAGAAGCATTTAACCAAAATTACTTCAACATTTTAACAACGCCTGACGTTTGCAGGGACGTCTTTGAAGTCCAGAGCTCCCAAAATATTTAGTGTTAACAGTTCTAGACAGGTGTTTTGCCAAAGACATGTAAAGATGTGTTGAGTGAGGATTATTATTTTGCAGCGAGTTTTGCCTCTGGAAAAATATTTATGTCTTAATTGGATGGAATTCCACCTGTCATTTTATCAAACACGTTGCTTATGGTCCGTTTTGCTTAGAGTCCAAGAAAAATGAAAGTATGTTACTGGAGAGAATTAACGTGACACATGTTTGGGCTTTTCAGAATTGCTGCGTTTGTTTGGTGATAATTATGAGAGAGTGTTTTAGAAATTTGAACCAGACTTTGCAATTAGAATATACAAAATTGGGTCTGAAAGAAAAGCTGAGAGGAAGAAGAATGAGCATCACGGGCACACAAAAGTTGCAGAACCCCTGTAGGAAAGCAAAGTTACAGACCGCAAAAACGGCTTCATTACAGAGTGAATGGAAAAAGTCAATCCAATCCGCTTGCTGGAGGTGCTACCCACTTCAGGAATGAGCTGCCATAAGACCTGGGGGTCTACAGGGTGCTCAGAAAGAGGCAGCCTTCCATTTTTCTCGCCTCATTTTTGCCTTCTTTCCCTCCACAGATCTTTTGCTTAAATGTTCTCAACAAAGAAAACTGAGGATAGGAAATGAACCCCAGCAGCGTCTGACTCCACCTTTGGGTCAGAGCAAGGAAACCTCCAGCCTTGTTCAGGTAAGTCAGCGCCAGAGTGAAGGATGGTGGCTAAGGCGTTGCCTTGCGGTGCATTTGACAAACCCCTGAAGGCTGAGAAGGCTATGTCCAGACCTGATAAATGTTATTCACTGTCAGACAAGTGTCCGAAGTGTCGTTTTTTTGACCATTTGAGGTCAGTCGTATTGTTATTTTAACAACAGGGTCCTAAGAAGAGAAGTGAGCACAGGTGTTTGGAGGAGGGGTGTTGGGAGTGTTAGGGGCAGTTTCTGAATATTCAGTTTGAATGGAGGTCCTAACACTAAGAGACTGGAGTTATACAGCAAGAGCCTTGATTTGGTGAAGGAGGTTTGCGACAGTTTGAAACTGCAATGTCCCCACAGGCTCATGCTCGAATGCTTGGCCCCAGGGTGGTGGCGTTGTTTTGGGGGTGTTGTGTGGCCTTCAGGAAGGGGGGTCTCTCTACTGAGCCACTAGAAACAGATCTTGGAAGGTGATGTCTAGGCCCCAGGCTCTTATGCGCCCTCTGCATCTTGGGTTACCATGATGTGGAGAGTCTCGACCTGGTTCCACCACTGCCAACTCTGCTGTGACCTTCCCATCCAACTGTGATGGACTGAAAGGTTTGGAAATAATGAGCCCAAATCATTCTTTAAGTTGCTTCTGTCAAGTTCATGGTCAGAGCAAAGCAAAGGCAACGGATATCGGGATCTAAAGAAACAGGGGACATCACAAACTGCCTCAGTTTCCACTTTCCAGAGTTTTCTGGCTCACTGGTCCCATCCCTGTGCTGCTTTCCACAATCCAACATTCACCAAGTGGAGAAAATACTTAGGCACCAGGTTTCATCTGAGGGCTCCCCTTATAAGAAACAATACAAGGAGTGTGCTTGGTCAGAAAAAGAGGCCCCAGGGTGCCCCAGAAGGAGTTTTAGGGCATCTAGGTGTGATCGGGAGGGAAGGGCAGCAAGAGGCCAGCGAGCAAAAGCAGGGCTGTGGAGCCGACACCTACACCTCCCCAACACTTGTGGAAGGTACTGGTCTCTCTACCGTGCGGCCTGAGAAACAGTAAGGAGAGAGAGAAATGAAGTGAGCTTGGGGTAGTACACTGGACTTACTCTAGTCTAAAGGGCAGTGTTTGAGAACCGCTGAGCTGAATGCCATGACTTTCTATGGCACCTTGACACAGAGTGGCCATAAGGACTGAACAGGGAAACAAGCCCTGTCCTGCCTCCACCTCTTCTATCTGTACGCCTCTGGATTAGCACTGGCTTGACTGAGATTTCTCTCCATCCTTTGCTCTGCCTCTTATGCTGTGAGGTTTCTTATTGCTCTGCATTACTGATTTCCACAGCTGCATTCCAGCTACTTGTTTGGGTCAAAGGAACAAGCAGTCCAGTGTTTGTTGTGTCCGGGGTTCCAGTCAGGCTCCGTGCCCACTACTAGTATCATTTTTGCTCCTTTGCACTATCCTGTGTCCATTTTTTCTATTTTCTCAAATAAAAATTATTGCGTAAACCAAGTCATACTTAAGATTGTTAATTAAATTTGCAATGTACATGTTACTCATGGTTCCTACAGTGAGCTTCTGTTTGTTCTCTGTGGTTTTGACATACCGGAGTTATTCATTGTAGAGCTTACCATACAAGAGGGAACAAAATGAGAGGAGGGAATGAAGGTGAGGGGGTACACATATCTCACCTGATCAGCTTCTCGCTGTGGCTGCCCTGACAGGTAGAAGCCCATTTAAGAAGTCCAGAACCATTGAACACAGACCTGCTTTAGTGAGACCCAATTGTACCTCATGGCCTGACAACCATGACAGATCTTGGGGAACAGTAGGGACTGAGAAGAAAGGCCCAGCCTCTGGATGTGAGGGCTGCCTGTCTTCCTGTCTAGACATGTGGACTTTGGAGAGAAACACTTATTCTCTCTAACTTCAGCATCTTTGTGTGGAAGACTAGAGAAGAAACTGTGCTAAGCGCAAAGGCTCCTCCTAAGGATGCTTAAGATCTGTCAAGCAAACCAAGGGATCAGAGTATTGATGGACAGCAAGCACTAGGAAGCACTTGTGCCCCTGAGCTTCCCCACTCCAGACTCAGGAAAGGTTGGGTTTTTTGTTTTTTGTCATTTTTTCCCCCAAAATAATGTTTTACTATGGATTGTACGCTGGCCTCAAACTCTTGATTCTTCTCCTTCAGTGTCCCGAGTGCTGGGATTACAGGCACGTGCTGTGGTACCCAGCTGAAAACCAAAAGCTTCCCAGTGTTGAATGGTCTCACAAGCAGAAAATTCTATACCTGACCTCGTGTGATAGGTTAAGAGTCAAAACACAGATATGCTAAAAATTTTGTATAAAATCTGTATATGAAGTGTGTATGACATATCAACAGATTTTCTGTTTGACTTGGGTCTTATCTCCAAGATAACTATCTCCCTCTCCCCCTTTCTGCACACCACACAGACACAGACACACACACACAGACACACACACACACACATACACACAGAGAGAGAGTAACATCACCAGTATTACCATTCTTGAACATTTCCCACCCAAAGCACATTGGGGCTCAGGCTACTCAGCCTATTATTTCTGGGGAGAAACCAAGGTCCTAGAACTGACTCTCACTCACAAACAAAGTAAGACCCAGACATGGGCAAAACCCAGGAGCCAGTGACAAGGGAAGCCTTGTTCTTCAGTGCTCTGGCACACCAAGTGTCATCCCATTCCCTCTGGAGTCTAAATGGAAGGTGAACCTGAAGGACTGCCAAGATCAGCATCGGGTGGGGGGCCACTGCCGTGTAGCCCCTGCCTGCAGCCCAGCTAGCCATAGTTCATGCTGGAGGCTGGGACGGCTTACAGCTAGTGGTATTCTGTGGGCAAGGTAAGGGTTCCCTTGTCACCAGAAGTTTTAAGGTGTGGCGTTTCTGATGATTGGCTTCCTGGTACACTGGTAACATCCCCTCCTCCATCTTGCATACAGCCAAGCACTGAACACATTCAGAATGCTAAATAATACAAATCTAGTAAGGTCAGACCCAGGAATGGTTTTGCTGACATAAGACTTTTGGGCTTCGTTCAACAGACAAATTGTTTTTCTGGACAAGCCATACTGTGCGGTACATTTATTTAGAGAGAGTATTTGCAGGGAAAAATGTGCTGAGGGGCTGAGTTCTTTTCTTCAAATGATAGTCTCAAGACGAAAATTGTTAGGCAATTATTGTTTAACTGTTTGTAAGGGGCTTGACTGGAATGTTAGTGTTGGAAGGATCCAGAAGCTCTGACCCCTCCAATTGTGGCTTTCTACTCTCACCCAGATGTTAGCTGAGGAATCCTGTCTCTTAGGAGCAAATCCCACGCCTGGGGAGAGGCCAGGGCCCTCCTAAACTTTCATGGGATTCTGGAGGGAGCAGAGTGGCTGGTGGCTTATTTGCTGGGCTTTGCTTGGTTTTCATCCCATTTCTCTCTGGGTTCTGGTTTATTCCTTCTGGTCTATGGATTCCTTCACCATACTTCCTCCTGGCCTCATAGCTTAGCTATGGAACTTGAACTTCCAGATT
Organism: Myodes glareolus; assembly: GCF_982192425.1. Taxonomy (NCBI): domain Eukaryota; kingdom Metazoa; phylum Chordata; class Mammalia; order Rodentia; family Cricetidae; genus Myodes; species Myodes glareolus. Next base: position 21,327,081 of record NC_142047.1, on the reverse strand, counting down.
GCCACCCTGACATGTGCGTGCCTTAGCCCTTTGTGTGCAGAGAAGGTTTTGCTGGAATTACAGGAGACAAGACTGGTGTTGATAGATGTATAAATGTGTTTCTGGAAACATCATACAACCTTACTTTGTACTTTGTACTATTAATATATGCTTACTGAGTGTGTGTGTGTGTGTGTGTGTGTGTGTGTGTGTGTGTGTGTGTAGGGGGGGTGGCCATTGGTGGTCCTAGTTTGTCACAGAATGGTGAACTTGCTTAGAAGCCAGCCTCCCTCTAGCCCCTTGAGTTTTCTATTTGTTTATTTGTTTATGTAGATCACTTTCTTTGAACTCAGAGTGAGCACAGACAATGCAGTGATCTCCTGATCCTTGGGATGGAGTGAGATATAAGTAGGTAAAGGATATTTCAAATAGGTAAACCAGAATCCGGAGACATAACGTTAGTTGTGCAGATAAATGGCAAAGCAAGGTCCCGGTTAAACAGCCAAAATGAGAAACAGGTTCACTGGAGAGTCCTACTAATGTGCCTGACTTTCCCAAAGTGTCATGGCGCACATCATTTGAGAGTGCAGTCATTCTCAACTCAGTGTTAGCCCTCAGCACTAGAACCCACGTGAAGCTGAATCTTTCTTGGTAAATCTTGGCACTTGAGGACCATGCTCTTCTCACAGGACATCAGTGCAAACTACTCACAGAGAGCTTGGAGAACCTGCAGAGGACCAGAGTTCATGCTGGGGACAGGCACTAAGGACAAACTATTTTTCTTTAAAAAACATATGATGATGGGATGCCCTGGGTGGCTCGCAGAGCAGCTTCTAGCCCGACAAGGATGGCTGTGGGTCCCTGCAAGATCTCCAGGGTGGCAGCACCATGCGGCCGGGGGAGTCAGGCGGGCAGTTACGGCGGATAAAAGGCTCACAGGACATAGTATTATTTAAAGAAGAGGGAGAGATTTATTGCTTAAAGAAGAGGAAAACAGAGAGACATAAGAAAAACATAGAGAAAAACAAAGACACATGTACACACAACAAGAGACAAACACAAGACAACGAAAGATGGCGATGAGGGAAGTCAGAAGTGGCTGGGGGTGGGCGTGGCTAGCTCTTAAAGTGACAACAAAGGAATAACATTCCCGGATCCTTTTTATAATAAAAAGTAGAAGGTTAGACATTACAGGTTGAAGGAATTGGGGCAGCGAATTCTTAAGACTGCTTCCGGCTGATTTGTGGGCGTCGTCTTTGGGGGTGTGTGGGGGATCCGAGAGAAGGCTGGATGATGGTCACATTTTGGCATACCTGGTCTCTGTTCCTGACAGGTGTCTGTGGTATGGAAATGTCTGGTGTACCTTGTACCTGGTTAGGGTGTTGGCAGAACAGAGGACAACGTTAAACTGAGAAAAAAAAATTTAGGACCAGGGAATTGAGGGGTTTGTATCTGACCTGTTTACGGTGGGTTCTTTAATTCAGCTCCCTGAAACTCATAAGAAAAATAGAAGTTTTAGACATATACATTGTATCAAGATCTCCTTGGGTTTGTAAAAACAGAAGTTATAATGAAAAGTATTTCTATTTGGTGAGACAACCTGGCAAAACCTCTCAGCTATCAGACTGTCAGATATCTTTGAGAAGGATAAGATTTTACTTGAGTTATTGATTAAAAAATGACAGAGAACTTACTTGGTTGGCACCTAGAGCTACTCTTTTGGGTCCTCCCTGGTCACTGAAGGTTGCATTTGGCCTTTTGCTGTTTAACACAGAGTCTGTCAGGCTTCTGAAGACCCTGTGGGTAAGAAATCTTTAGGAAGACAGGCCTACCTTGACCTGGGCAGCTAGGCTGTCGATTCCAGTGATCCTGTCCACGTTTGGAGGTCTTCAGTTTAGGTGAAAGACAGTTTTTGCCCAATGGTGAGCGCTTGGCAGTCGAAGCAAACTGCAGATGGACGGTGGTCTGTGATCGATTGTCTTCTGTCTTCTTGGAGGAAACAAAGTGCTTGTTGCTAGGAGTCAACCTGTCTCTTTTTGTTATGAAAAGTTTTTTTTTAAATAATTAAACATTTAAATATCGCATTCCCCAGATCTCTGAGCAGTTGAGGGCTGATTATTAAGTATAGATGCAGCATAGAATTTGTCTGGAAGGTTGAGTCTGAGTTTGACTGTACTGACTCTTAACAGGTAAGATCCACATTTGTAAAAAGACAGACAGAAAGAAAAAAAACTGTTTGTACCATTAAGACCAGTGGCAGAACTGACAATGGTAGAAAACAGCTTAAAAGTACATACCAGTTTAAAATATGAGACTTATGATTTTGTAGTCTGAAAAGAGATGAAATGAACAATCATTATACATAGAAAGACTGAACAGGAATTAGGCAGAATGCATGCCTTTGATGGGCCCTATCAGAAGCGCGTCACTATGCAAAACACCTGTAATCACAGTTAAGGAGAGGATTTCAGTGAACACCGAGGAGGGGGAGGGGAAAGCAGGACATACATAACAGTGGGAGAGCTTGGTCGCGTGATCTGGCTCTCAGTGAATCTAACGCTAAAGTCACCTGACCCCAATGAACATGGCGGCGGCCACGTGTTGTGGCCTGAATGGAAAAACCGCGGGAATTTTAAAAGCCGGGGGCCACCTGGTTGTTATCCAGAGTCTGAATCGTGAAAACCCGCATAAACAGACAATTTAAAGACGGATAGGTATGGAGGATTTTGAGTAGGCTGGTACGACTTGCTTTCCCAGGTCTAGACTGTGAAAAACCCGCAAAAACCGTGGCATCTCGAGCCTACGGGAACGGCTCCCCGTTTGAGATGCAAGCGAACATCCGAAACATGTGCCCAGGCATCTGAGGTGCCCATGTGGGATGCTAAAGGCCAAACCGGATCAGCCCTTCCGTCCGTGAGAAAGATAAGAAAGAAGAAAAGAATGAAATAAGAGAGGAAGGAGACTGGAGGCCCCGGGCCCCCAGATGCGGAAATGCTGGGAGCTGGCCAGGCCAGCTGTCCCAGGCACGGGCTTAATAGGATGCAAGCCGTAATGAACGCTAGCGAAGGGGCGGAGAAGTACCCCCCCCCCCAGCCTAGAAATCCGGGAGGACCGGTCAAATCCCGGGTTAAAAAAGGCTCAGTTAAGCTGGCTGGAGTGGGGAAACTTACAATTAGAAGCCGGTGCTGTTTGTAGGAATGAGTTCAGGCAGTTGGCGGTGTTGAGAAGGCCCTCGGTCCCGATTCAATCCCAGAAGTTGGTGCTCAGAGTCCTGGACGAAAGGTGAAGCTGGGACCCTGGCCCTTGGCCGGTAAATCTCTCGAGTCTGCGGCACCAAATATTGTTCTTTAAAAATATTATGATGATGGGATGCCCCGGGCGGCTCGCAGAGCAGCTGCTAGTCCGACAAGGATGGCTGTGGGTCTCTGCAAGATCTCCAGGGTGGCAGCGCCATGCGGCCGGGGGAGTCAGGCGGGCAGTTACGGTGGATAAAAGGCTCACAGGACATAGTATTATTTAAAGAAGAGGGAGAGATTTATTGCTTAAAGAAGAGGAAAACAGAGAGACATAAGAAAAACATAGAGAAAAACAAAGACACATGTACACACAACAAGAGACAACCACAAGACAAGGAAAGATGGTGATGAGGGAGGTCAGAAGTGGCTGGGGGTGGGCGTGGCTAGCTCTTAAAGTGACCGCAAAGGAATAACACAAACGATACACCAGGCATTACTCTTTGTGGGAAGGAACTTCAGGGCATGGAGGGAACTCTACTCCACAAATATGTGCTGGATCACCACAGGCTCTAAAAAGAGAATGGATAGTAAAAAGATAGGGTTTCTGCCTTCTGGGGGCATCAGGACTTAAGATGCAGAAGCCAAAGTTATCGGGCATTTTCCGATGAACCTAGAGGTCATGGATCAGGACCCTACGTAAGACAGGCACCCCCACCGTCCCACCTGTGGGGCAGCCATCACTGTCTGCCAGTGGAAGGTGGAGTCTTAGCCTGGACACAGTCCATTTCTCCCCAAGTTCCCCGTGTCATCCCTACTGGGACACATTCTTTGTCTTCACAATATGCTTTTGGCCTCAGCCCTTTCTTGTCTTCTTGCCCCTTGAGTCTGTAGACTCTGCCGTCTGCTTCTATCAACTATGCCCGCTGCCTCCTTACACTTCCAACTCACTCCTACTTAGTGCTCAGATAGTCACTAGAAAATCCCGTCCTCAGTCTCGGGGTGGAGATTCAGTGCCCTCCTCTGGGGGCCCTCTCCCATCTGCCAAGGCCTGCCACCTGCCTATCATTTGCTGTTACACGGTGTCATTTCCAGTACTTAATGGTGTGGTTTAAAAATGTGGCTCAGAAAAATATCCCAAGTCACCTGTCTTCTGATCACTGGCGCCAAGTTGAAGGACCTAGCTCATGATAAATAAACAGTTGTTGAACAAAATAACACCATTTGGATCACAGGAGAGGAGGGAGAACTAGAGTCTAAGCGGAGAGTCTTTTAATTTTTTTTATGGAGCCGGGAGAGTGTGATGTGTCTCGAAAGATTATGTGTATCATGGGCATTCTGAGTGGCAAGTGACATGGCGAGCAGTTGCTAACTTTAGAGGAAAAAGAATTCGTTGGAAACAGTGTGCAGACTCCAGCTTCGACAGAGAGCTTGTGAACCATGACTGCAAACTGGATGGAAGCCAAGGGCCTCTGGCGAGAGGGACACAGTAAGCAATATGACAGTGGGCAGCCCGGGACAGTCAGCGGCAAGGCTCGGCAGGTCCTCCCAGGCGATCCTGAACTTCACCACTGCGGCTTGACTTTCAGCCCTCCTCCATCTTGGATTCCCTCTTGCCAAAAGCTAGGTCCAGATGGAGGCACCTGAAGGCGTGGTCTGGGTCTCATGCCTGCGCATGCGTTTCCGGGAGGAAGAAGGAGAATATCCGTCCTGTTGGTTTGCCCTGTGGTTGGTTCCTTCCTTCCAGCAATGCTCAGAAGGCCAGGGCCACTTATCACATAAGGCTGTTCTCAAGATGCTAAAAAGATATCCTAAAACAAATGAAGGGAGATGATTGTGGAGACAGCCAGGAGCTGGGGAGAAGGGCATGCTGGGAAGGCACTCTGGCCACCTTCCAGCTGGGTGAGGGCGTGCAGGGAGAAGAGTGGAGAAGGTTGAGCTGTGGAAGGGAAGAAAGGGCAGCAAGACAAGAAAGGTGACCGATGACACTGAACTCTAGACAGTTCCCAGTCTGACCCACCCAGCTGTTCTTCAGGCTGTCTGTTTGTAAGGAGAATTCAGAATGTGGTTTAAACTGAGGTCAGGCAGGAAAGCTGGGTCGCTCCTCTTGGCTCTTTTTCCCACGCATCTATTGCTCTTCAGGTTGCAGGCCATGTTGGGGCATAACAGATGCCTATAAAATACATAGGGGGCTGAACCGGGCTTTTGTTTTGCTTTGGTCTTTTTTGAGGTGAGAATTGTTGCTGACTTATGAAAGTATAGACATTTCGGTGTCCATTTATTTGAGCGTATTCTAGAGAAATTCGCCGAGAGGCGGTGTGTTTATCAGCAAGGAAGGGCGGAAACTGCAAGTGGACTTGAAATGACTTTGAGTCTTTTGACACGGGGATTGGGTTTTGGGTGGGTCACTTTCCTTGCTGCGACCTATCCCCCAGCCTAGCGGGGGTTGGGCACTGCTGATGGCTATCTTCTGGGGGGCTTCTCATCCTCTCTCTACAAGGCAGCCTTTTGTGTCCTGGAGGAGAGGGAGCTAGAAGCCCAGGGACAAGGTGTGGCTGATGGGGCCCCGATAAAACGCCAGACAAAAAGCCCACTGTAGTACTGAAAGGCTCCCAATGTAGCTCTTTAATTTCCTCCCTTGGAAATGTCCCTCGTCTTTTCATTCCCACCTTTATCTTAACTTCTAATCAGAGCCGAGCAGCAGCCTTTCAAATTGGACAAATAGGCTTCTCTGCTGGTGACAAGTGTACCTCATTTTCTCCCAAGCCTTCAGCAAGGTCACACCTTTTTAATTTATTTTCTGTAAGAAAAATCTAGTAGTGGGCTAGAACAAGGGCCAGATCTCACCAAAGGTCATTCCTCCAGCTAGTCAGAAAACAGAACAGGATTACAGCTTCCTAGGGTTGACCCTCACCTGATGCATAACCCTGACTGGCTCCAGATGCTCCCCCCAGCATGGTGCCAGGGGTTAATTCAAGTTATAAGTGGTAGTTGGGGGAAAAAGTCTAAGCTAAAGGCCAAGCTTTCATAATTAATATTAAGTCTCCATGTGAGCTGGTGGCCAAAAGAAAGTCTGACTACAGCATATGATATCAGAAACACAGTTATTTAATTTTCTGATTAATTTTTTCCTTTCTATGTGCAATTCTTGATTTTTGAATTTATAATATTTTATATAAATATCGATCTTTTTTTTCTTGAATAGTTAAATGATTTCTCTAAAATGAATTAGCATATTTCTCTTAGCAATGATGTCCTCCACTGCATGTTTGTTCTGTTACTAGTCTTTTAGTGATTTATTAATAAATGTGGTTTATGTTTTCCCAGTAGTCCATCACTTTTATCCTACTTTTCCAAGATATTCAAAAGTCTTGATCATCTGCTTAACAGATAAATTTTTAAAATTTCCTGAAAGCTAATGTGTAGCACAAAACGTGGTATTTTAGCCAAAAATTTTTATTTTATCCAATTAACCTTTTTGGATTGTACAAAAAATTAGTTTGGTTGAAACTGATTCAAATTGAACTGAGAAGTGATAGCTCTACATTATTAGTTTTCCATCCATGGACATAGTGTGTCACCATCCATGGAATAGTGTGTCACCATCCATGGAATAGTGTGTCACCATTCATGGATATAGTGTGTCACCATCCATGGACATAGTGTGTCACCCTCCATGACCGTCTATGGACACAGTGTGTCACCATCCATGGAATAGTGTGTCACCATTCATGGACATAATATGTCACCATCCATGGAATAGTGTGTCACCATTCATGGATATAGTGTGTCACCATCCATGGACACAGTGTGTTACTTCATTTATTTTTTGAAAGTTGCGTTCCTTACTATTATTTTTTTCTTATGACTTCCAATTTCTTATTAAGTTTTTCTCTGTTTTTCTTATTTTTATTACTGTTATATGTTGAATGATGAACGTACCTTAATGGAGACATCGTGTAATACTGTGAATGTACTGATTCACTGTTCCTGGAGAGTGGCTAATCTTGTGTTACTTTAAGTTCATCTCAATCATTAAAACAACCCCCACCCCCCAAAAATAACGGTGTCATAAGAGGGTACATTTTACATCATGAGACCCTGTTTCAATAGATAAATAGATCAATGATAGACGGACAGACAGACAGACAGATAGGATGAATAAGCAGATAAATAAAAACTTTACTAAAGTGAGAAGGAAGATGATGGCTGCCAACCATCACTCCCCTACCTGTGAGACATCAAGGGAACAAGCTCTAGAGGACGCCCACAGTATACAGTAACAGGCGGCCATGATTTGATCACTTCAGCGCAGGTGACTTTGATGGGTTGAGAAGTGTTATGAACTGGGAGACTTCAGCACCAGTTTCTTTTCGAGTAATCTATGAGGACTCTGTGCCCTTCTCCCCAGAGAGCGATGAGTGACCAGACCAAGCAAGAGAATTGTTTTATAATGATTCTTTACTAGCAACTTTAATATCCAATACATCAATGGGGTTTACAATCTTAATAGGCATGGGGGATTGATAATGGGTAATACACAGGTAATTCAATATCACAACTATTAATCCTACTAAACCTAATACATAAAACCAATTCATAACCTTAAATTATCACTTATCCATAAGACACTTCTTAACCTTAATACAACTTATCTATTACTTATCTATAAAACACTTTTTAACCTTAATACAACTTATTACTTATCTATTAAACACTTCTTAACCTTAACTTATCCATTAACATTTCCTAATCATATCAATTATCTATATCTCTTAACATTTCACACACTAAATATATGTATTAACATGTCTATGCTCTTCTCTTAACATCTCATACATGAATGAAATAGTATCATACGACCTGGTATTCTTCAGCTTAAAAAGGGCTTTTTGAATTTCTTCAGGCTGGATGCCTGACTGCACTGGGGGCCGGATAGCGAGGCTCTACTCTTGACCCCGTAGTCTGCGCTCGGGAGATAAGGTTCCTATGTCCTGTTCCAGGCTGGTATCGGGTGCTGGATCAGTCCTTGACCGCGTAGTCTCTGGCCTGGTGCTAGTCTATCTCAGAATGTAGGGCCTTGGGACTCAGCTTTTCGGGTGACCGAGTCTCGGAAGACAAGGCTTTTAGTTCTCTACTGTCGAGGGCAAAACTTTGCTCTCGGGATGGCAAAGCATTCTGAAAGGCAGAGTATCTTGTCTGTTCTCGGGAGACAGACCTTCAATGTTCACTCTTGGGGAATGAGACTTTGCATTCGGGATGCAAGGTGTTAAATGTCTGTTTTGGGGATATGAAGCTCTGTACTCGGGAGACAGAGCATTAAATGTTCAGGCAAGGCATTTAATATTTCTCCTTTTCGGGAGGCAGGCTTGGAGGATCTCTCTTTCCACGAGGCCAGATACCTGAGCCATTGTGAGAAGTGAGATAACCATCCTGCTTCAGCTCCCTCTTTTAAGTCAGTTAGAAACTGTCCCACACTTGATCCTTCCGATAACCAGGTGTCCTAGGTTATCAGTACCGACTGGCCACAGAAGGGTGGAAGTCCCTCTTGTGTGGTAAGATTATTTCCTTACCACGGTTGCTGGGTGCAGCCTCCCCATCTGGCAGGGTGTGGCAGCCTTCAAGCAGGCAAATGTTCTCTTAATATTTCACTTTAATAATTTTCCATACCACATACAAGAGGAAATGCTTTTACATTACACAAAGTTGCATTCATTCTTATTCTATAAATTTCCTGCTTTATCTACACTACAGATTCCCCTTTCTTTATTCATTCAGAGGACTCTGGTTCCATGCTCATTATAAGAAGAAAGTCAGTCTGTAGTATGTTAGTGAGCTCCTTAGAGGTAAAGAGCATGGGTTGTTAACATGGCCTGTCCGCTTCCAGTTTAAGCTGAAGGAGGGACAGACATGTCTATGGTGTGGAAAGGTGTATTAGATACTCTTCTATTGTGAAAAAAAAATACCGAAGGCAAGTTAGAGGGTGTTTACCTTGACTTAAGGTTCCAGAGGGATCGTCCACAGTGGTGGGAAGCCTGGAAGGAAGTGGCAGGCTTGGCAGCAGGAACAGGGAGCAGAGAGCTCACTGAGTAAGCCCAAAGCTTGAAGCAGAGAGTAGAGAGTGAACTGCGAACACTGTGAAGTTAAAAATCCTCAAAGACTACTTCAAGTGAGATACTTCCTCCAGAAAGGCCATACATCCCAAACCTACACAAGTTGAAAGACCTGGATAAATCCAAAACCTCCTAGCAGGAAAAATAGAGCCAAAATTCTAAGCCGGGAGGGAAGAAACAAAAATCTGGGATTAGCCAGTTCAGTTCAGGAACTAGCTGAAGATAAAATTAGATGGTCATCTTGAGAATAATCTTGAGAAACAGAGAGTTTCCCCCTTGGGATTATCATTGGTATTTTTGGAATATTGTGTTTCAGGAACTAGCTGATTATAATCTTGAGAATAACCTTGAGGAACAGGGAGTTGCCCCATTGTGATCATCACTGGACCTCCCTACCCCCTTCAGATTACTGGGCTGTGGTTTCTTCCCTTAAAAACCCCTTCTCCCAGTGACTCGGGGTCGAACTCTTCCCCTGCTTGGGTTTTGAGTCTCGGCCCATGGGCGCTGGTTGCCATCTTGTTGATTAAACCTCCTGTGAGTGCAGCAAGGATGGTCTGTCGTGAGATACTGGGGACGGGGGGGTGTCGTGTTATCCCGAGACTTGAGTGAGAGTCTCCCCACACTGAGGGTCTTTCAAGAAAGCAAGCCAAGTCTTCAAATACCTGAGCCTGTAGAAACATTGCTCACTGAGATCACCACATTCTACTCCCTGGACCCAATTATAATGCAAAACGCAAGTGATACAACTTCAAAAGCCCCATAGACTTTCATAATGTCAATACTATTTAAAAGACCAAAGTCCAGGCAGGGACTGAGGAGTTGGCTAGGTAGATGGTTAAGAGCACTTGTTGCTTTGTAGAGGACCTGGGTTCAGTTCCCCGTCCTCACATGGCATGTTATAGTCATTTGTGTCTCTGTTCTGGAGGATCTGATAGCCTCTCTGGGTCTGCAGCCACAGCACACACACATGGTGAGTGTATCTAAAATAAAAATAGTCAAGCATTCAGATGCATGGGATAAAAATTAATTAAAATAATCCCGTTCAGGGACAGAGACTAGCCAGCCAGAGCAGGGGGGAAGGAGTCGCTGGCTTCCAGCTGCAGGTGGGAACCCCCCACCCAGGTCACCCTGGCTGTCCTCTGGGCCATGGTGCAACTGAGACTTTAGGTGACCCCCAGGTGAGCAGCAACTGTGCCTCAGCAGACCGGGTGCATGCTCGTTAGTCGGCGAGGATGCAGCCCGCATCTGCAAGCATCCCATGGACACGGTGCCAGCAGCTGCTGAGTTTTCCCATGTAGAGAACCAGAGGAGGAAAAAAACCAGGAGGGCACCAAAATCTCGGCTTGGTTCGGTTTTTGAATTAGTTTTTTTTTCCCCACAAACAAAACTAATTTGTTTGTGAAAATGCCCTGTGCCTGTAATCAGAACAAGTGGAGGCGATGGATCCGACTTCTGCTCGTACTTCTGTAATTTCCATCCTCGTCTCGGTGCCCTTGTGTGTTTGGGAACTTCAAAAACAAAAGGATTCTTCGGATGGTCCCAATATACAGTTAGTTTGGAGAGTTAGTAGGCTTTGAAGTATCCCCAAATCGCCATCTGCGTGGACACCTTTAGGGAGATCCACGGAGCTTACGTCATTTATAACTTCATGATATTCCTCAACAACTACCTAACAATCCGATTCCCCAACGTGATGCTACACCTGGAAGCTAGAGATCAGCAACAGCATCTCCTCCTCTGTGCTGCTGTCCACCCTGGGCTATGGGAGAAATGCTGCTTTTTCGGTGCAAACTAGGAGTATTGCAGTACACTGTGGTCAGACCAATCACCACGGTGACGGCTTTAGATCTGAGGTTGTTGGTATCTACCATGAAGGAAAAATTAAGTTTCTCCAATGCTTTCACGTACTTGGTTATATTAAATAACCTGTCACAACTGTTTGCCATGTTTGCCTCCCGCTGTTTTACAAAGTGCTGAGAGAAGAGCTCAGCCCTATACAACCTTTCGGCAAATTTCTTTCTGTCCAAGTGGTAGTCTTTTCTCATTCTGGCAAGCAGTGCTTATAGCTTTGTTGGTTAGGGTTGGCGTTATTTCAGAAAAGCACACGTAGGAATGGCAAAGTGCAGAAGCTGTGGCCACAGGCCTGCAGGACTTCATCATTTCAGCCTGGAAATCTTCTTCCCGGCCATTGCCCATCATTATTCGTTCTCCTATAAATCCTTGTGAAAGAGGCAGAGGAAGGCTCGTGCTTCGACTCCTTCCTCGCCATGTACGATATCCGAGATGATGTTTCTGAGCAAGTGAGACGTGCTGATTGTCTTAATGGGAGAACAAGGCGAGGTTATCCCCTCCCCCCCAAAAAATAATGTTTTCCTGAAGACCCAGAGCATACTGAACACACAAGTCTGCTTTCCTCATCGTCACATGATGCAGGTTCACCAGGTTCAAAGCCATCCTCACCCCTGGGCCAGTATCAGGGCTTTGGACACACAGTTATTTCCCCGAATGTAGCTGCTGCATCCAAGCTGTGTGAAGACATCATGACTGACATCCCAGAAGAGCAGGGCCCTCCAGACGAATCAGACCAATATCTAGACTTGGAAGACACAAGGACAGAGTGTTTCTCACAGGACACACTCTGAAGATGCTATGAATGACAACCCAGATGAGCAGAAGAAGCTCCTTGATACATTGGCAGACTCCTAGAGCTGCCACAGTTCAGACTACGGGAAAATTTTAAAGATAGGCAAAAGGCAGATATAACTACTATATGCTATACATCATACAATACTAATACATAAATGTTAGTATATATATGTATATATATTAACGATGCTGATTTTAAGAGTAACAGCCTCTTGTGATCATCACTGGACCTCCCTACCCTCTTCAGATCACTGGGCTGTGGTTTCTTCCCTTAAAAATCCCTTCTCCCAGTGACTCGGGGTCGAACTCTTCCCCTGCGTGGGTTATGAGTCTCAACCCCAGTGCACTGGTTCCCAACTTGTCAATTAAACCTCGTGTGATTGTAGCAAGGATGGTCTGTCGTGAGTTACTGGGGAGGGTCGGTCGTGTTATCCCGAGACTTGAGTGAGAGTCTCCCCACACTGAGGGTCTTTCAAAGCAAAGCTGAGTCTTCAAATACCTGAGCCCGTAGAAACATTGCTCACTTAGATCACCACTTTCTACTCCCTGGACCCAAAGAGCTCACAGCCATATCATAATGCAAAACGCAAGTGATACAACTTCAAAAGCCCCATAGACTTTCATAATGTCAATACTATTTAAAAGATCAAAGTCCAGGCAGGGGCTGAGGAGTTGGCTAGGTAGATGGTTAAGAGCCCTTGTTGCTTTGTAGAGGACCTGGGTTCAGTTCCCCGTCCTCACATGGCATGTTATAGTCATTTGTGTCTCTGTTCTGGAGGATCTGATACCCTCTCCGGGTCTGCAGCCATGGCACACACACATGGTGAGTGTATCTAAAATAAAAATAGTCAAGCATTCAGATGCATGGGATAAAAATTAATTAAAATAATCCCGTTCAGGGACAGAGACTAGCCAGCCAGAGCAGGGGGGAAGGAGTCGCTGACTTCCAGCTGCAGGTGGGAACCCCCCACCCAGGTCACCCTGGCTGTCCTCTGGGCCATGGTGCAACTGAGACTTTAGGCGACCCCCAGGTGAGCAGCAACTGCGCCTCAGAGGACCGGGTGCATGCCTGTTAGTCGGCGAGGATGCAGCCCGCATCTGCAAGCATCCCATGGACACGGTGCCAGCAGCTGCTGAGTTTTCCCATGTAGAGAACCAGAGGAGGAAAAAAAACCAGGAGGGCACCAAAATCTCGGCTTGGTTCGGTTTTTGAATTAGGTTTTTTTTTTTTTTCACAAACAAAACTAATTTGTGAAAATGCCCTGTGCCTGCAATGAGAACAAGTGGAGGCAATGGATCTGACTCTGCTCGTACTTCTGTAATTTCCATCCTCGTCTCGGTACCCTTGTGTGTTTGGGAGCTTCAAAAACTAACAGATTCTTTGGATGGTCCCAATATACAGTTTGGAGAGTTAGTTGGCTTTGAAATATCCCCAAATCGCCATCTGCATGGACACCTTGAGGGAGATCCACGAAGCTTACGTCATTTATAACTTCATGATATTCCTCAACAACTACCTAACAATCCGATTCCCCAACGTGATGCTACACCTGGAAGCTAAAGATCAGCAACAGCATCTCCTCCTCTGTGCTGCTGTCCACCCTGGGCTATGGGAGAAATGCTGCTTTTTCGGTGCAAACTAGGAGTATTGCAGTACACTGTGGTCAGACCAATCACCACGGTGACGGCTTTAGATCTGAGGTTGTTGGTATCTACCATGAAGGGAAAATTAGTTTCTCCAATGCTTTCACGTACTTGGTTATATTAAATAACCTGTCACAACTGTTTGCCATGTTTGCCTCCCGCTGTTTTACAAGGTGCTGAGAGAAGAGCTCGGCCCTATACAACCTTTCGGCAAATTTCTTTCTGTCCAAGTAGTAGTCTTTTCTCATTCTGGCAAGCAGTGCTTATAGCTTTGTTGGTTAGGGTTGGCGTTATTTCAGAAAAGCGCAGGTGGGAATGGCAAAGTGCAGAAGCTGTGGCCACAGGCCTGCAGGATTTCATCATTTCAGCCTGGAAATCTTCTTCCCGGCAATTGCCCATTATCATTCGTTCTCCTATAAATCCTACCTTGTTGGTTTTTGGAGGAACGAGGAAGACTTTTAGAATTTTGACTAGAAATGTGTGTGTGTGTGTGTGTGTGTGTGTGTGTGTGTTTTGCTGGACTTTCCATTGCATTTTATTTTGTTGTTGTTGTTGTTGTTCTGCATTTTATTTATTTATTAATTTATAAAGATTTCCACTTCCGCCCCTCTTCCCAATACCCTCCCACTCCCCGCACTCCCTCTCCTCCTCCCTCTCCAGTCCTAAGAGTAGTTAGGATTTCCTGCCCCGTGGGAAATTCAAGTTCCTCCCCCCTCCCTCCAGGTCTAGGAAGCTGAGCATCCAAACAGACTAGGATCCCAAAAAGCCAGTACATGCAGAGGAAACAAGTCCCAGTGCCATTATCAATGGCTTCTCAGACAGTCCTCGTGTCAGCCACATTCAGAGAATCCGGTTTGATAGCATGCTCTTTCAGTCCCACTCCAGCTGGCCTTGGTGAGCTCTCATTAGATCAGTCCCCTTTTATCAGTGGGTGAACGCACCCCTCGCAGTCTTGACTTCCTTGTTCATGTTCTCCCTCCTTCTTCTCCTCATTTGGACCTTGGGGGCTCAGCCCAGTGCTCCAATGTGGGTTTCTGTCTCTATCTCCATCCATCGCCAGATGAAGGTTCTATGGTGATGTGCAAAATATTCGTCAGTATGGTTCTGGGCCAAGGCCAGTTCAGCCCCCCTCTCCTCTGCTGTCCAGGGAACAATCTGGGGATATCTCCTTGGACCTGGGAACCCTTCTAGAATCAAGTCTCTTGCAATCCTTAAAATGGCTCCCTTAGTTGAGATATATACTTCCCTGCTCCCACAACCATCCTTCCTCCCTCCCCCATCCCAATCCCCCAAGCTTTCCCCATTCCTCCCCTACTCCCTTCTCTCTAACCCTCTCCCCTTCCTTCCACAAAACTCAAGTCCAAATGGATTAAAGACCTCAACATTAATCTGACCACTTTGAACCTGATAGAAGAGAAAGTGGAAAGTAGTCTACAAGACATAGGCACAGGAGACCACTTCCTAGGTAGAACCCCAGTAGCACAGACAATAAGAGAATCAATGAATAAATGGGACCTCCTGAAACTGAGAAGCTTCAGTAAAGCAAAGGATACTGTCAGTAAGACAAAAAGGCTACCTTCCGACTGGGAGAAGATCTTCACCAACCCCTCATCAGACAAAGGTCTGATCTCCAAAATATACAAAGAACCCAAGAAACTAGACACTAAAACTCTAATTAACCCAATTAAAAAATGGGGTACTGATCTGAACAGAGAATTCTCAACAGAAGAACTTCGATTGGCCAAAAGACACTTAAGGTCATGCTCAACCTCCTTAGCGATCAGGTAAATGCAAATCAAAGCAACTTTGAGATACCATTTTACAGCTGTCAGAATAGCTAAACTCAAAAACACCAATGATAGCCTATGCTGGAGAGAATGTGGAGTGAAGGGAACACTCATCCATTGTTGGTGGGAATGCAAACTTGTGCAGCCACTGTGGAAATCAGTGCAGCGGTTTCTCAGGAAACTGGGAGTCAACCTCTCTCAGGACCCAGCAATTCCACTTTTGGGAATATACCCAAGAGATGCCCCATCATACCACAAAAGCATATGTTCAACTATGTTCATAGCAGCACTATTTGTAATAGCCAGAACCTGGAAACAACCTAGGTGCCCCTCAATAGAAGAATGGTTAAAGAAGGTGTTTAACATATACACATTAGAGTTTTACTCAGCGGTAAAGAACAATGACATCTTGAATTTTGCATGCAAATGGATGGAAATAGAAAACGCTTTACTGAGTGAGGTAACCCAGACCCAAAACGAGGAATATGGTATGTACTCACTCATAAGTGGATTCTAGCCATAATTAAAGGTCTTTGAGCCTATAATTCGTGATCCTAGAGAAGCTAAATAAGAAGGTGAACCTGAACAAAGTCATATAGTTATCCTCCTGGATATTGGAAGTAGACAAGATTGCCAGGCAACCTTGGGTGCACGGGGGGGGGGGGGTTAGAGGGAGGTGAGGGGGTAGCAAAAAGTAGAAATGTGTTTTAAAAGGTGAGCAGGTTTTCACAGGCCATCTAGTAGGAGCCTGCAAGACAATAGTGCTGAGAGCAAAGGGGCTGCTGATGCCTGACTCAGGAAGTCTCAGAAGGAATCGAGGTCTTTAGTAGCATTTGGACTAAAGCCCATTCCTTTGATATTATAGTCAATATAGATGCCTTCTACCTTGTCCTAAGAACTTGCCTGAGACTGATTAACTCGTAATGAACTAATTTCTTTGGCAGAGATTTCAAGATAGCATAATGTTGAGTCTGTTCCAAGATAACATAATACTGCTACTGATAACATTTAGGTAAGAGTCTACATTTACAGAGTGCAAGTGAGGCCAAAAGAGAAAAAAAATGTGCAATTTAGAGAAAGGAAAACACTTCACCAGGAATCTTCAATGTTCCAGGCAGGGCAACTGCTCGAAGAGAGGCTGTGATTCTTTTTAGATGTGTCTTTTGGTTTTGTTTGGTTGGTTTTTGCTGTTTTTGTTTTGTTCTGTTTTTGAAACTGTATCTCTCTCTGTTGCCTTGGCTGTCCTGGAACTTACTATGTAGAACAAACTGCCCTCAAATTTATAGATCTAGAGATCTGCCTGCCTCTGCCCTCCGGTGTGTAGAATTGATGACACGAGCCACTACACCTGGCTGAGGCTGTTATTCTTATTCTTAAAATCAGCATCGTTATATCTGGCTTTTGCCTATCTTTGAAATTTTCCCATAGTCTGAACTGTGGCAGCTCTCTAGGAGTCTGCCAATGTATCAAGGAGCTTCTTCTGCTCGTCTGGGATGTCATTCATAGCATCTTCAGAGTGTGTCCTGTGAAGAAACTGTGTCTTCCAAGTCCGGATATTGGCCTGCATCGTCAGGAGGGCCCTGCTCTTCTGGGATGTCAGTCATGATGTCTTCACACAGCTTGGATGCAGCAGCTACGTTCGGGGGAATAACTGTGTGTCCAAAGCCCTGATACTGGCCCAGGGGTGAGGATGACTTTGAACCTGGTGAACCTGCATTGCGTGACGATGAGGAAAGCAGACTTGTGTGTTCAGTATGCTCTGGGTCTTCAGGAAAACATTATTTTGGGGGGGGGGAGGGAATAACCTTGCATTGTTCTTCCTTTAAGACTATCGACACGTTTCACTTGCTCAGAAACATCATCTCTGTTATTTGACAATCCTACATGGCTAGGAAGGAGTCGAAGCACAAGCCTTCCTCTGCTTCTTTCACATACGGTTAATAGGAGAACGAATAATGATGGGCAATGGCCGTGAAGAACATTTCGATGCAGATGATGAAATCCTGCGGGCCTGTGGCCACAGCTTCGGCACTTTGTTAGTCTCACGTGCGATTTTCTGAAATAACGCCAACCCTAACCAACAAAGCTATAAGCACTGCTTGCCAGAATGAGACAAAGACTACCAGTCTGACAGAAGATTTTGGTGCTCTCCTGGTTTTTTTTTTTTTTTTGTCTCCTCTGGCTCTCTACAGGGGAAAATTCAGCAGCTGCTGGCACTGCGTCCACCGGATGCTTGCAGATGCACCATGGCCCCGAGGACAGCCAGGGTGACCTGGGAGGGGGGGTGGTCCCACATGTAGCTGGAAGCCCCTGTCGGGAGGGGAGGAGGACCGGCATCTACTGGGCATGGGTGCACTATCTTTCCCAGTGTGGTCATTTGTTCCTTTCCTGCCCATGGTTCCCTGTACTGTCTGTAGACATGCCCTGGAGTGAGCCAGGGCTTCCTGAATCCACGCATGGATGTTGCTCAGATTTCTGGCCTCTCCCCACCTCCCGGAGGCCATCAAGTCCAAAAGTTCAAATGGAGGCATTTCATGCGCCAAGAAACTGCACAGGGACCTCTGAGCCTGACCTTGGACAAGCAAAGCCTGAACAAGCCTTGAATAAGCAAAGCTCCATTTGTTTTGGGAGGTTCCTCTTTATGCTAGGACCAGTCCAGGGTAGAGATGCTGACTGAGGAAGCTGGTGACAGCTGTGCAGGTGATGACAACGGATACACGCCTAGGTACCGCCCCCTCAGTGCTACTTTTTTTCCCCTATAAGAAATCAGTGACAGTGAAGATAAAAGGTCGGGAAATGCAGGCCTGAGCCGGAAAGGAGCTGCGATCACAGCAAAGCCAGGCCTCTCACAGCCTGTGGGGGACTGGTCACTAGGCGCTGCCCTCAGGAGAGCAGAGTTTCCAAGTCTGGGGACACATGCCTGGGCCTGTGCCTCCCCCACAGCCAAGACTTTGAGACGTGAACAGTGTGTGCCTTTGTTTGGTAAAGGATGCCCATCAGAAGAAATCAGCTCTAGGCTGATGGTGGGTGACTCATGCCCCAGTGCTGTCTGTTCTGAGCTCTGTGGGAAAAGGGTTCACCAAGTATTTTCAAAGTGAAAGGCAGCGTCTCTATTCTCGTGTACCTCCACCGTCTCTTTAACAGAAGAAATTGAGAACCATAACCATCCTAATGTCCACTAATACATGGCAAGAAATCTGTGGGGTCCAAATCCGAAATATCCCCATAGATTCATGTGTTTGAATACTTGGTCTCCTCTCTGATGACTGTGTAGGGAGGCTTTGGAACTTTTAGGAGATGGGGCCTGTGGCTGACTTAAATTACTAGAGGCAGGAATTTCCAGGTTATTAGACCCTCCTGGTTTCGGTCACTCTACTTCCTGACCAGCCCTGAAGGACTTGGTTCTGACTTCCCCACCATGATGGACTGAGACCAGGTGAAGTCATGAACCATCATAAGCCCTTCCTGCCTTGTTTCTGAGGGGTGCCTTGGTTACAAAGGCACAACAGTAGCAGTTGCAGTAACGGTTAAAACCGTTACAAAGGTAACAGAATTGGTGCGTGGGGCCAAACGCCCTGCAAGCCAAGCCGATAGCCCCAGCCATCTGGCCCCAATGGCTTCCCAACTACAAACATCGACTATCCTTGTCTCCTTACTCTATTTTCCTTCCTCTGCTAGTGCAGAAAGTGAAGCAATCCACAAGTTTCTCAGTCGGCTGGAAACCGGCAAGAACAGCCTACAAGGCATAAAATGGGGTGCCGTGCATGAATCTGGGGTGTACCAATTCCAATTACATTAGATACGCTCATGCTGCAACTCTGATCTTATTGAAAGCAATGCTTATGTCTCTGTAAATAAAGATGGAGGGCGACAGCCAGCACACGCATGCCGGGCAGAGCACCTTTGCTGTAAGTATACAGAGGGTCTCTCCCTTCATGCAGTCTGTTGCTCTAGTGAAGTCAGCGTTGATCTGAGAGCGCCTGCTACGTGCGGACCGAGAATTTGGTCAGCGTGCAAGCAACAGGAGTTGAATTAAAAAAAAAATGGCTTTGAGTTTTGCAGCATGTTAATCCAGAGAGTTCTTAAATCTTGTTAATTCTTGGCATTGGACGAGCACGTTTCTCCTTCATGAACCACGGTGGTCCTGGAGGTCTCTCCCACTCTGCGCCAGCCCTGCCACCCTCTCCCTTTCTGTTCCACATCTTCGGGGCTCACTCAGGGCTCTCAAACGTTAACTGCCTTTTTAAAGCTTCCGTTAACAACCGAACCACCAGGCCGAATTTTGGCCTGACCAATCAGATAATCCCATTCCTCTAGCCACAATGGTTGGTTCAGAGGTGAACATGTGACTCGCTTTGAACCAATGAGGGACAAGCATAGCACCTGCTGGCCTTGGCCCTAAAATGGCTAAGTGTGGTGCTTCCACGGGTTTCTACAGGGAGAAAGTTTGCCTAAGAACAATTTCAGCCCCCGGAGACCAAAATCAAAGGATGACAAGAACCCGAGTCCAGAAGATATCTGACAAGCCACTAGATCAAGCTATATCTGAGTGCTTAGATGTTTAATTAAATGTTTAATTAATTAGATGTTTAATTATAAAACTATATTAGATTTCTTTTCCTTATTTTTTTTCCTGTCTGTGGTATAAACCATCTACAACCCCAGTTTTCTGGAGGTTGAGGCAGAAAGATTGCATCTTCAAAGCTAGCCCATGAAAGTTTTATCTTTTAAAAAATAAACAGTTCCTCACTTGGGAAGCAGAAGCAGGTGGATTTCAGTGTGTTTGAGGCTAGCCTGGTCTACAAAAGCTAGTTCCAGGACAGACTCCAAAGATATAGAGAAACTCTGTCTCGAAAAATTAAAAAATAATAATAATAATAAAATAAAAAAAACCACACACACACACAAAACCAATCCTTTTTCAAGGAGTTTGAATTGTTTGATTTCCTCATAGTTGCTAGATGTTCCCCCAATTTACACTGCAGGATCCTGGGGGCTGTATTCTTTTCTGTTTTTGCACCAAAGCTGGAGCTTGGGTTGTGTCACTGTGACAAAATATCTAACAACAACAAAAAGTACAGGAAAAGAAAAAAAGTTTCTTCTGATGCACAGGTCTGGAGAACAGCTCATCATGGTGGGGAGCAGGGTGTAGGAGCTGAGCTGCGGTCACATGGTGTGCGCAGTCAGGAAGCCGAGATGAATGCTGCCACTCAGCCAACTTTCTCTCTCTTTTCTTTTTTCTTCTTTTTATTTGCTCCAGGACTCTGACCCTTGACATTCAGGTTGCATCTTCCCACCTCAACTAACCCTATCTAGAAACTCCTTCATAGACAGGCCCAGAGGTATGTCTCCTAGGCGATTCTAGATTCTATTAAGCTGATACCAATATTAACTGTCCCGCTTAGATTTTTATTCTACTCCAGTATTGTTCACTTCCAAAATTATTTACAGGTAAAGACTTGCTTTTCCCAGCACCTTGTAGAATTCTCTTTGGTAAAGAGAATACTCCTTGGCTCCCTACTGTCTCTGTCCACTAGTACTGGTTTTGCAAGGATGCAAATGGGAACCAGAGGAAAACCCTGAGTTGGTGTGCTGCATATCATTGAAATGTCAACTTCTTCAGCCACAGCACAGCTCAGACACTCCTGTGACATCCCCACCTCTGTGTTGGGGGACTTGGGCTATGATCATAATCATAGCAAATAATCACTTGGCTGTCTGCTCCCCGCAGGACCTTGTGTCTCAGCTCTGAGCTCTCAAGTTCCTGTTCCCTGCAAATGCCGTTCTGCCAGCACACCCAGGTTCAACAGCACCAGGCAAAGATCTTGAAGGTGGCAACTCTGTTGTGGTAGCAGATGTACCGCTTGTCAGATTCCATGTGTGCCCCTCCACAGTTCCGTGTCTGCAGCCTGAAAGGACAGGTTAAGCAGCATCAGTCTGTGAACATTCATAGCTGTGTGTTTGGTTCACAGTCATGGGCGGAAATGAGCTGGAGAATTTCAGGGACTTCAGAAGTTT
Organism: Myodes glareolus; assembly: GCF_982192425.1. NCBI lineage: Eukaryota > Metazoa > Chordata > Mammalia > Rodentia > Cricetidae > Myodes > Myodes glareolus. Next base: position 21,305,661 of record NC_142047.1, on the reverse strand, counting down.
AATCTGCCTTGTGTCGCAGCCTAGTGTAGGGGAGCATGCAATTCTGGAAATGCCTAATATCCCACAATGGGCTGTAGGCAAGCAGAGTCTGGCCACAGTGAACTCTAGGCCCAGAGTGTATATGTATTCAACACTCAGCTCTGATGCTCCCATCCCAGGTGTAACAAGTGTCACCTGCCCTGGAAGAGGTAAGCTCCTCAGAGGTGGAGAATACAGTCTTGGTGTTCACTGTCCCTGTCCCCACATCTAAAGAGTATCTGCCATGTCGGAGATGCATACTAAACTGTATTATATGCTGTCACGTATATGTGACAAGTTGTGCTTTTAGCAACACAATTGCGTAGTTTTGTAAATGCCACAACCATATGGAGTGGCACTATTAGGAGATGTGACCTTGTTGGAGGCAGTGTGTCATTGGGTGTGGGCTTTGAGGTTTCTGAAGCTCAAGCCAGGCCCAGTATCACCCTCTCTTCCTGCTGCCTGTGGATCCAGATATAGAACTCTCAGCTACCTCTCCAGAACCATGTCTGTCTGCCTGCAACCTTGCTTTTCTCTAGGACAATAAGGAACTAAACCTTTGAACCTGTAAGCAAACCACATTTAAATATTTTCCTTTAAAGAGTTGTCATGGTCATGGTGTCTCTTCATAGCAATAGAAACCCTAACTAAGACACAGTGAAATGGCTGTTTTCACCTTGAAGATCAGAGCCGATGATCTGATGGTCTGTGGGCCAGCTCTTTTTTTCCCTCTCATATGTGTGTGAATTTAACCTGCATTGCATTTAAAATATAGTCAATCACGGAACTAGGGAGACAGTGCCGTGGGTGAGAGTACTGACCGCAGGAATCCGATAACCTGAGTTTGAGCTTCTTTAAAGAAGCAGGACAAAAAACCAGATTCTGTGCCTGTCTGGAATCCCAGCACTCTTAGAGCAAGATGGAAGGAAGGCAACGGCAAGAGAATTGGCTGAAACCTCTCAGGTCAGCTAGCCCGGAGGACCCAGCACAGCAGCAACCAAAGAGGTGAGAAGCTCTGGAAACTGAGCTCTCACTTCCGAGTGTGTGCTGCTTACCCATGTGTGCACACAAAGGAAGAAAAAGACATGGGCATGGGGAGAGGACTTCCTCGGAGGGAGGACGGAGGATGCAAAGATGGGAGGGAGGTCTTAGGGTGGAGCTGAAAATAATGAAAATGCATTATACGTATGTATGATATTGTCCAGGAGCAAATTTAATCTACAAAAAATTTTAAAAAACTGCTTCCCCAAAATAGGTACGAAAATTGGCTGGGGATGATGTGATGTTATTAAAATAGGAGTTTGTGGTCCCAGGGGAGGCTGCTGTGACTCGTGGTTTTCTCCGCTTCAGCCTGGCTCCCTGATGGTCTCCCTGTGGCTGAAGACTCAGGAGATTACTGTGGGGTGAGGTGACTTGTTAAGGAGTCTCTTAAATTCCATCCAGAGTCTGAGACAACTAGTCACATGTATCCTCAGGGACACTGAACATTAGTGAGAAAGGAAAATGTTTCTTGCAAGCTAACAAAGAAGAGTACGGGGACATTCACTTTCTAGTTGGTATCAATGATCCTGAAAACTGCATTGTGAATATGGAGTCACAAAATTCAAGAGCAGATCCCCTTGGAAATATTTGAGGTCACAGTGGGACACCCCACCCACCCACCCATCCCACCCCGCCTCTGCCCAGTGGTTTCCTGATACAGCAAAGCTATCTGCTTCACAGACAGATGTCACTGAAGACTTTGACTTGATTCCTTTTTAAATTGTATTGAAAGATGCAGAGATGCAGGGGTGCTTGGGATTGGAGTGGGCCAGAGATCTTGGGATTGGAGTGGCCCTAGGAGTCTTTGGAGAGTAAAGAAGCTGTTTCCAAGACAGTTGAGTAACTCTAACAGGGCAGGGACGTGAGTAGCAGTTGGGTTCTGCTGCCACTTATGGTCTGTGTATGGAAGCCTTGTGGCCAGGATGGTTGGGGAGCTCAGCCCTGAACCCAGATGATATGTGTTCAAATCACATCTTCCTTTATTATCTTGGGCAACTTACTTACCTTTGCTGAGCCCTAAGTTCCTTAGGTTAATGTATTAGTCAGGGTTCTCTAGAGTAACAGAACAAATCTGGTGTGGGAGAATTGTCTGTATTCTGTCAATCATGTTTTAAATAAACGCTGATAGGCCAGGCAGGAGGTGTAGGTGGGAAAACCAGACAGGAAGTGGAAATGATGCAAGGAGAGCAGGAGAATTCTGGAAAGGAGGAAGTTGTTTGCTCCCACTCCTGCCCAGACCACTAAAGCAGCAGGATGTGAGCTGCCCCACTGAAAAAGGTACTGAGCCACATGGCTAACATAGATCAGAAAAATGGGTTAATCAAGATGTGAGCGTTAACTGATAAGAAGCCTGACCTAAAGGGCCAATCAGCTGTATAATTTATAGAGATCTCAGTGTGATTTTTCTCTGGGACTAAACAGCTGGGGGTACTGGACAGGACATAAAAACACAAACAAAAAGGTCCCACTCATGTTACAGAATGGCGTCCACGTGGTTAACTGCATCTACATAAAGCCTGAGAAAGCTTGGTAAAGACTAGAGTAAAGCATTTCAGTTTTCAGCTGTGGCAGGAAAAAAAGCTGCGCTGTTTTAAAATGCCTGCTCGTCCTGCCAGGGAAAACTCTTGACTTTTTCAAGCAGGCAGTCCAGACTATGAAAACACTGTTGCAGCTTGCTTCCTGGCAAGGACCTTGAAACGCCTTAAGAGCTTTTGACTGTTGTCTTCTCCATATTCCTTAGCAAATTAAAGACCCATATGGTCAGAAAAAGAGAGATATACAATAAAGAGAGATTCAAAGAGTAAGAAAACCTCTTAATGGTTTACATTGTGTTAAAAATATATACAGGCTAAAGGTTAAAGTTCTCAGAGTCAAAAAAAAAAAAAAAAGAATGAATAGCCAGGGAGGCAGAGACAGATGGATCTCTGGGAGTTCAAAGATAACCTGGTCTACAGAGGGAGTTCTAGGACAAAGATATACAGAGAACCTGTCTCAAAAAGCCAAAAGTTAAAAGTAAAAATAAAAGAAGTAGTGGTTAAAATAAAGCCACGTAAAGATGGAAAATACACAGAGAATCTTGATACTGTGTGCTATTATGCTCTCTTTGAATTGTTTAAATGCTGAGGAAGGAGCAACAGCTGCTAAAAAGATATTTGCTTATAAATACTGCAAAATTAATCCAAGAAAGGTATTTTAAAAATACCTTGGCTTCAAAATTGAAGTCAAAAGGTATGTTACTTTGAAAAAGAGATTTTGCTTTTGTTTTCACAGAAAACGAGAGGCTCTGGATTTATTCAGAGTTAAGAAAAATCATCTTTGACCAAGGGAGACCACCTGAGTAATCTCCGGTAGGAACAGATGGCCCAGATGTCTGAGTTCTTCATCCAGAACAGGTTCAAGACTGTTGCCTGAGATGATCAAGACTCACAGGATACTTCAGTCAGGACTTGATCATAAGTCTAAATTTTCTTGAGGTCCCCATAAGATCATCAGTGCCCCCAACCAGCCTGAAGTAGCCTGGAATACTACGCCCACATTCCCAAAAAAATGGACTATGGATATTTTCCTTTTTTTTTTTTTAAAAAAAAAGGGGGGAAGTGGTGCAGGAGAATTGTCTGTATTCTGTCAATCATGTTTTAAATAAACGCTGATAGGCCAGGCAGGAGGTGTAGGTGGGAAAACCAGACAGGAAGTGGAAATGATGCAAGGAGAGCAGGAGAATTCTGGGAAGGAGGAAGTTGATTGCTCCCACTCCTGCCCAGACCGCTCAAGCAGCAGGATGTGAGCTGCCCCACTGAAAAAGGTACTGAGCCACATGGCTAACATAGATCAGAAAAATGGGTTAATCAAGATGTGAGCATTAGCTAATAAGAAGCCTGACCTCAAGGGCCAATCAGCATTATGACTGATAGAGATCTCTTGTGTGATTTTACTTTGGGACTAAACAGGTAGGGGGCCGAGCAGGACAGAAACCCCCAAACAAGCCTTCCCTTCATGTTATACAAATCTCTCAGTATATACAGAAAGAAGGAGGAGACTTATTAGAACAATTTATAGGCTGTGGTCCAGCTAATTAAACAGTGTCTGGCCGTGAATGGAGAGTCCAATAATCCAGTCCATCTTGTTGGATGTCATCAGCTGGTTTTCAGTATACACCAGAATCCCAAAGAAGTGGGCTCTACCATCAGCGAAGGGATAGACGTGCTAGCAAGGTGAGGGCAAACAGGCATAGAGCAAAAGCTTCCTTCTTCCATGTCCTTGTATAGCCTTCCAGCAGAAGGTGCGCCCAGATCAGATATGAATTAAAGATGCGTCTTCCAATTTCAAGATCTGGATTAAAAGTGTGTGTTTTCCTAACTCAAAGATCCAGATTAGAAGTGGATCTTCTTACTTCAAACTAAAAAAAAAAAATATCCCTCACAGGTTTGCTCTCCGTTTTGAGGTTTAGCTCCAGATGTAGCCACACTGACATCCAAGAATAAGCCATCGAGGTTGGAGATGGTTCCTAGGTTGTTTGGGAACTGAAGAGTCTGCATGCTTGTAACAGTCAGTATACAGAGCAGAGCACCATGAGTATCCACTACCATTGCCTGTGCTGGGAGCAGGAGGGCTCGCATGTAGAGAAGGGAGAATGGAGCTTGGCTCTCACTCACAAGGAGTTCGGAGCTGAGGGCCTCATGCGGAAGCCTGGCTCGACGCTTTGGGGAGACCTTCCCACACCTTTGCTGCAGGGGATGGTGCAGTCCCTTCTTGCACTCATTGAGAGCCTAGGTTTGCTTCCCTCAAGGGAACTCTGGCTGTGTCTAACTCGCTCACCAGCTATGGTTTTCAACCATGAACCACCTATGTAGTCGGTCTTACAGCCCGATCTTCTTAGCCTGTATCAAAGCAAGCTAAAATAAGACCTGAGGATATAGGTCAATAGTAGAGCTTTCCTAGACTCTAGTAAGAAAGTATTTTTCTTTCCACTTAATGTGTGTGAGTGTACACACCACAGCTTTTGTATGGACATCAGAGGATAAACGGCAGAAGTGGTTTCTCTCTCCCAGAAGTCTGGGTCCAAGGCTTGGCAGCAGGTACCATCACCTGCTGAACCATCTCTCCAGCCCTTGCCTAACATCTTTAAAGCCCTGGGTTAAATCCTCAAAACCGCGCGCGTGCGCGCGCGCGCGTGTGCACACACACACACACACACACACACACACACACGCATGCACGCACGTGCTCATGCTTGCAAGCCCTTACAAAATTGGTCAAGATTTCAATCTTATCCTGGACCTGGGGGGAACGGGGAGGACCTTAGACTTCCCATAGGGTAGGGAACCCTGACTGCTCTTTGGCCTGGAGAAGGAGGGGTAGGAGGAGTGGAGGGAGGGGAGGGGAGGGAAGTGGAAGGAAGGGAGGAGGTGGAAATTTTTAATTAAAAAAAAAGATGTTGAGGAAACTGGGAGAAGTTAGTAAAAAAAAATCAACTATTTTGTTTGAAAAAAAATTTATTCATAAAATCAATGATCTCTTGTTGCCAAAAAAAAAAATCAATCTTGTTCTGGATTGGTGAGATAAGTATTTAGGGTAAATTTTTCTAATGTTTTAAGACATAAACTTTGTAAGCATGAAACAGTGATGCAGGCTGCTCCCTCTCGGTTAGGGTTGGTGTGTATTGATTTGGAGCCTCTGGGTCAGATTCCTATAGCAGAAGCTGTTGGCTACTCTTGAACCTTACTAAGGGTTCTGCCTTAGTTTCTTTTTCTGCTACTGTGCTAAAAATTCACTGAGCAACTTAAGGGAGAAAGATTTATTTAGCCAATAGTTTCAGGTTACTGGCCATCATGGCATGGGGACCACAGTGTCAGGAGTTTGAGGCAGCTAGTCACATGACATCCATAATCAGAAGAGAGCAATAAATGCACTCATGATGGTGCCCAGGTCATGCAAGATGGTCCCCACTCTTGCATAGTCCAGGATTCCCTGTCCAGGGAATAGAGCCACCCATGGTGGCCAGATGCCTGCCTGAATAACATCAAGACAGTTCCCCTCACCCCCAAGACGTGCTCAGAGGCCCATCTCCCAGGTGACTTAACTCCTGCTGAGTTCTTGGTTAGCGCTACCCACCATGAGACTCCCCCTCAAGGACACAGGACATCTGGTCCCACGTCTGGACTTTTCCTTAGTCTGTGCCACGAATGAGACTCACATTGGACTCTGACAGCCCTTTGGAAACAGCCGCCATTAATGAGCAATGGTAAGGAAGTAGGTCAAACCCTCTCTCCTTCACCCCTAGGCTAGGATAAGGTGACAGACGTGCGCACATCCTTATGTGTTCTTCACAGACTCGGGAGCTGCCTGGCAGATGGGAGCGCAACTAAATTGGGGGGTTACCTCATTCTTCAGGAGCAACCTCCCTCTCCCCACCTCCCTCCTCGGCCACTCTCTCTGTTCCAGGCCCTCGTCCCTGCTACTTGTACAGCTAACTTTGTCTCAGGGGCCACTTCTCTGGAACCTAAACTAAACCAATTCTCTTGGACAGCTGTCCCCTGGTCAAATACAGCAAGATGGAACAGATCTGGTTCCCAGAGGAACCTCCAGGATCACTTTAGACCTTTACTTGGTTAATTTTAAGCTAGTTTCATTGTATAACCCAGGGTGGCTTCAACTTTCAGTCTTCCTGTCTTAGCTTCCAAGTGCAGGACTGTGGGAATTGGATCCTTCACCTGGCTTCCAGACATTCCCTGTTTGGAGCGATTTTGGAGACCTCGGGTGGGGGAGGGACTTGTGGTTTCCAATGCATTCATTTGCATTTAAATTTGTAGCTGAAATTAAGGCTTTTAGGAACTTTTAATTTCTATTTAATTATAAGAATTCCACTGCAGGGTATCTCTCCGATTTAAAAGAATAATTAAAATTAAGTGCAGCTCCAGTGATTTGCCGTGGCGGACGGCTGTCCTTAGGACTAAGCAACAGCACACGACTGGAGGCTGGAGGGGGTTCTGTATGCAAATTCTCATCGCAATAGGATTTGGCGCCAGAGAAATTTAGATGATGGAAATCATATCG